>NC_051178.1:61574626-61874151 GCF_013339695.2 Rhipicephalus sanguineus
GCCGCTAGCGCTCTGAAAACGACTGTTACAGTCATTACAGTAGTGTTCAGCAAAAATAAAGTAATTCTACAGAAACCACATGTGTTTTCGGTTTTAATTTTTACCGGCACTACAATTGTCATCGCGTCCACGAACCATTGTTGTGGGCATGTTTCACGCCAATGGAAGAAGACCGAACGCAGATCGAGAAATTCTGTTTTAAAAATTTTCTGCTCACTTTCCAGAGAAACCGCTACAGGGTTGGACATTTCAGGCTGTATGGTTCCGATTGCGGTACAAAACAGAAAAACGATGAAGGGCGGTAGACAGCCCCTTTAAGTGAGCGCTACCCAGGTAGCACACATGGTCTAAAAAATATCAATTTTAGGGATAAACGGGATAAAATGGATTCTAAACCAATTTAGCCGTTTGAAAAATGTCACAGAAAAGCAGTATTATATCTGTTTTTGGTTACGTCTAGAAAATGCACTTTTAAGACCATTTTTGTCGGCAACGTCTTGTAAAATGATATTTCAAGACGTTTGTTCGATTCTAAACCAATTTCGATGCTTTAAAGAAGTCACAGTTTCACTACAAGAGCGAAGCGATGAATGCGATAGCAACAAATTGTACCGTGTTACGAAGTGAATCTGGCAGTTAACTCTTTTGTATCCGATCTCTCGTAGTTAAAGAACGCTGGTGTAAGAGAATACGGCCGCTCCAGCGAGAGATGCTCTTTCCGCATAGTCACCCCGCGTTGAGAGCGCAGCACGTAGAATGGGTATACGAGCCGGCCGCTGATGTCTCTCGAGATAGCGCCCACGCCAGCGATCGCGACGATGCCCTTAGAATCAAAGTTCAAAGTTGCTGCTCGTGCGACATGACCCCCCTCCCCTCGCGTCTTTTCATGCTCGTTCATGACGGGTGGGGCGTTTCCTGTCTGCTTCGATGGCAGGCCTCCCGAGCGGGGTAATATTATCGTATGCGCCCACCGAGCGACGGAAATGGGCCGGTTCGTTTCATCGTCTGCTTCGGCCGCGTTCGTCGCCCCCGCTCGCGCGCTCTTACCCCCGCTGGAACATACGATGCGTGGGGGGATCTTATCAATTTGGACTTTCTGTGGGACATTACGGCGACGGCAAAAACATGTAGAGACTGCCCATATAACTGCTATCGCAATGAAACGTCTTGTTTGTGACGTGTAGAAGAGGCACTTTAAGACTTTTTTCTCGCCGAGCAGCGGATCGCGCGCCATTTGGTCCATGCGTGCATGGGCATGCATGAACCACCGGGAATTGAAATTTGAGCATGAGCCTGCGCACACCATCTTTCAGTGCGATAAAGTAACGCGCAAAAAGATAAAGGCGTGCGGTGTCGACATTGCATCGGCAATCATTAAGACTTCAAATTTCGTTAACCAGTAAAGTGTACGTAATTTACTGTAATTTAGTTGCGGCGATAACCGTCTAACTTCATCACGAAAATCTTCGCACTGCCTGTATCAATCCGCGCGGCTGTTGCTTCTGCAATGTCACTCAAGCTCGCCGATTTCGCATGTGCGGTCGCGCTCGCCGGTCATGCCTTCTTTTGCTATATTTCGTGCTTGTGACGTGATTGATGGCGGCTATAAACGCAGCTGTGCAGAAACTATACTTCGTTGCATGTTAAACTTGTGGATTCGAATGCAAGTATGTCTCTGTGGAGCGACCGTTACTCTGACTGATGGTTAGGCCTAGCCGCGTAAGATTCATTTCAAAATGTTAACAGCGCACTAGAACGATTAGGAAGGGACGAGACAACAGATGTAACGCGTAAGATTTCCTGTGGAAAAATGCACTCCTCAGCTTGCGCGCGGGACGCTCTCGCAACTTCCTTTTCTTTTATGCTCGAGGGACGGACGTGGTTACGTTGATGTGAGATTAGTTTCGTTTGGATTTGCGGATTCTATGAACCACGGGCTTCTTGTCATGGTTGAAGGTAAGTTATTTTTTATTGCATTTGCGCCCAGTATTTGAGAACTATGACAAATGAAAAAGCGTGTTCCAATGCATCACGGTTTGCATGTGCGTCATGTTTCAGCAGTACGTGACTGCAGAATTTATTCAGCACACATTATGAAGCTGTCGAAACGTAAATGGAGGTCATGGTTTCCGTTCGTGTTCAAAGTAAGATGAGCGGAAAGTGTATTTGTATTTGATAACCTTATTTCAGTAAAATGACTATGTTTTAACACAAAAATGTTTTATGCAGGGGTCCACCAAGACTTCCACGATGTATTTCTGTCACGGAAATACGTCAGCAAAATGAGCGCCATCAGATGGCAAAGAAATAACCTCAAACAAAAACTTCGACCATCTCCCCGAAGGGAACCCTGATGGGATGCGAAGCAGGAGCGGTGCACACGGCGTTGACGCGGTTGAAACGGGCGTCGACGCGGGTGCTGGAAGAACGGTTTGAAGCGAAACTCGGTGTAGCGTCGGTCGAGGGTGAGGCTACCGCGTCTCCCGGCGTCCTCTCCATCGCAGATAAACGAGCCGAAAGAGTGTTTCCACTCGATGTGCGGTCGAGCGTTGCGGGCGGTGGAGAGGGTGAAGCGAGAGAGAAGTG
Source organism: Rhipicephalus sanguineus (assembly GCF_013339695.2). NCBI lineage: Eukaryota > Metazoa > Arthropoda > Arachnida > Ixodida > Ixodidae > Rhipicephalus > Rhipicephalus sanguineus. Next base: position 61,577,213 of record NC_051178.1, read on the forward strand.
ACACGTTCAGGGGTGTTGCGAGCGGGCGGCGCAGCCGGCAGCTGCGGGCGCTGCGGCGAGCATGCTGCGGGTGAGGGAGAGAGTGACGTCAGCGCACACCTGCGAGGGAAGCGTGCGAGTGGAGCGTGACGTCAACGCCCAGCTGTGGCGTGACCCACTTGGCAACGCTCCAACACCTACGGCGAGGGGAACGCGTTGCGGCGCATTCGCACGGACGCACGTAACGTACGGCGTTACACACGTGAGTCAAAGAGCTGTTTCGCATCTAAAATACGGCAGATCCCACGCACTGTGGGAATCGATGTAATGCGAAGCAGCCGGCGGAGAGCTGCTACATCGCCTTGTTTGTCTTTGAGGCAAGTGAAGTCATTCATGCCATGGCATCTAGTTCACTATATATCACATGTTTGACATGCATGCATGCATATACAATCCGGTATATGCCATGCTATTGAAACGTATATTCTTGAATGTACAATGCATAACCTGTCACTTATGTTCATGATGCACTAGTGTCATACCATACCAGTTTTGGTATATATCCAGTTAACAAAACAGCCGGAATCACACTGTGACAGTGTCAAGTAAATCATGTCGTACATGACATGCATGTCATGATATTGATGTCACCACCTCTCATTTATGTTGGCCGTACAGTCCCGTCGCGACATACCAATTTTGGTGTATATCAAACGAGCGAAATGGCCCCCGAGGGCACCATGAGCGTAGCATGTAAATCATGTCGTACATGACTTGCATTCATGATTTTCAAGTTTCCACCTCTCATTCACGTTCATCATGCAGTCGCGTTGCGCAATATCAAATTTGATGCATTTCACGCGAGCGAAACGGCAGCGATCGGACAATGAGCGTGGCATCTAAGTCATGTCGCACGTGACTTGCATGTCACGATTTTCACGTTACCACCTCTGATTAACGTTCATCATACAGTCTCATCACGCAATACCAATCTTGGCGTATATCAAGCGAGCGAAATGGCCGCGAGGGCACCATGAGCGTGGCATGTAAATTATGTCATATATGACTTGCATATCATAATTTTCACGTTACCACCTCTGATTTACGTTCATCATACAGTCTCGTCGCGCAATGCCGATTTTGGTGTATATCACACGAGCGAAACGGCAGCGATCGGACAATGAGCGTGGCATGTAAGTCATGTCGCACATGACTTGCATGTCACGGTTTTCACGTTACCACCTCTGATTAACGTTCATCATACAGTCTATCACGCAATACCAATCTTGGCGTATATCAAGCGAGCGAAATGGCCGCGAGGGCACCATGAGCGTGGCTTGTAAATCATGTCGCACATGACTTGCATGTCATGATTTTCACCTTACCACCTCTGATTTACGTTCGTCATACAGTCTCGTCGCGCAATAGCAATTTTTGTGTATATCAAGCGAGCAAAATGGCCGCCAGGGTACCATGAGCGTGGCATGTAAATCATGTCGTACATGACTTGCATGTCATGAGTTTCATATTAGGATGTGTCAGTTATGTTCGTCATACAGAAATGTCTCACCATACGAGTTTTGGTATGTATTCATTCATTTAAACGGCCACGAGCGCCCTGAGACCATATAATGTAAATCATGCTGTACATGACATGCTTGTCATGATTTGCACATTTGGACCTGTCAGTTGTATTCGTCATACATTATTGTACAGCCATACTAATTTTGGTATATATCAAATTAACGAAACGGCCGCAAGAGCCCCAAGACCGTGGCAAGTAAATCATGCTGTTCATGACATGCATATCGTGATTTTCATGTTGTGACCTGCCATTTATGTTCGTAATACGGTCATGTTATATCATACCAAGTTTCGTATACATCCCATCAACGAAACGGCCAGGAGAGCTCAAAGTCGTAGGCGGCTAGATAGATAGACAAATAGATACCCTCAAAGTCGCCGAAGTTCGCTAAGAAATGCTTCCCATTTAAAAGTTCCTTGGGCAGGAGTCGAAGCCACGACCTCTCGGTCCGCTACGAAGGCTGGTGGGCGTTCAGCCAATTGAGCTATCGCCAAACACATAATCGTGGCTACAAGAAGTCTACAACGGAGGCTGCATGACGTCTTAAAAAATGTCTAGAAAACGTCTTTTCAAAGAAAATGCAATGAGATATTTTAGGTATCCAGCAATCTCTTTTATAGAGTGGAATCTTTTGCGACGTTCTTAAAACGTTTTCTAGATGGTCTTAAAAACGGATCCTAAACGGACAATACACGAGATATATACGACGTTTTATCGACATTTAGGTTCTGTTCCGTGACGTCTTCTAGACGTTTTTATTGTCTCGGATGAACGTTTTTAAAACGTCAATTATCCGTTTTGTGCTGCCTCGGTAGAGTACATTCGAAAAGCGCCCATCTTCCTGATCGCTGCCAAGGTTGCTCGGAAGAAGCACCTATCTCCTGTAGGCCAAGATAAACTGAGCGCAAAGTGTTCCAGAAAAGTCGCGGTAAAATAAAACGTGAGCTGGTAGAAGCGATTTATTTTAATAAATGAAGGACAAAAGTGTATCAACAAATCGTCGGTGGTATTGCGCGACGGCCTGTGTTTTCTTCAAATTCGCATTTAAATGTGTCACAATCGCAGCGCGTCTTTGGCGCATTGGTAAATTGTGACTTATAAGCCAGCATTATAAAATAAAACTTGTTGATAGTAGTGCGCTCACCTTACATCGCTTTTCTTCGTCCGTGCTTGTGATTGCGTACTCCTTTCGTTACTCGGTATCCAACAAGTTGTAATAGCATCTATTCTAAGTATGCACGATGGGTGCTGGTTATCACAAAGCAATAGAGTTTGCATCACTAGCTATTGGAGCTACTAGCTCTTGCAGGAGGATGCTGTTGGCTGCAGGCGAGTCACATCCCCCACGCAAGCCCTGACAAATTTAGCACTTGTACATTTCTCCAGCCCCGCATGTATCTTTATTTTTGAAAAGAGAACCACAGTTTATTATAGCGTAGACACTCAAGTTTTGCGGGCAACTTGGGCCCAGTGCGCAGGCCCGGCTGGAAGGTGCACAAACACTTCGCACAATGCTTGAAGACAAATTGCTTCCATGCAGGTGTGCAGAAAATACAGTGCGTATGCAAGGGTTGACGCTTGGGCAAGTTGGTGTGGATTCATTTCAAAATGTTAACAGCGCATAGAACGATTAGGAAGGGACGAGACAACAAAGGTAAAGGGCGCTGACTTCCAACTAGTCTTTATTTCGATAAGAAGTGCATATATACGTGGCAAGGGAGAGGGCGCTAGACAAGAAAAGAAAGAAAGGATGTACAGGTGCTGCCATCGTTGCCTCATCATCTCCAATACAGCGCGCATATCACCACGTGATATGCACTTCTTATCGAAATAAATACTAGTTGGAAGTCAGCGCTCTTTACCTTTTTTGTCTCGTCCCTTCCTAATCGTTCTATCCGCTGTTAACATTTTGAAATGAGTACAGTGCGTAACGTTGGCTTTAAATTTAAAAGCTCCACATCAACTTGAAAACGTCATGTCTGCCCAAAAGATGCGCTGCGCTGCCTAACGCAATGATGCCTATTTTGTTAGATCATAACCGCTAACAAAGTTCCAGCATTACTTCTAGCAGCATCACCTTATACCCGATTCATATGAACAGCTTTCCTGCAAAGCACAAAAAAACTGGCAATGTCAGCCTGCAAAGGAAACGAGCCGAGAGGACTCGGTAGTATGGCTGCGGCCCATGTAGATGCCTGGTGTTGGTGTGTGTGCCCGTTGGGGCATGGAGTAGTCCACTCGGATCTTGCGGCCGTCTATCTCCAGGCCGTTGCAGCGGTCCTTGGCTTGCAAAACAGTGCACGCACACACACACACACACAGCGGTACACAAACACAGATCTTTCTCCTCCTTCCACCTAGCACCGATGGGGCACGTAATGCGTTGATACCACCACTTGGTTGCGGAGGAATTTGGCCTCGAGAAGTTGGTGCGACATCTTCCAAAGTTAATTAGCACGAAAGACAAATATTCGCATCAGGGGCGAAGCAAAGAATTTGTGTGTCTGTGTGTGCGTGCGTGCGTGTGTGCGGGGGGGAGGGGTAGGGGGTTCGACCATTTGTACGTTCGCGCGTGCGTTTGTATGTGTGCATACATTATACAAATGCAAAATTAAAGTATTCCAGGGGGTCTCAACCGCCACCCTTCCCCCTGGATTTGCCAGTGTTTCGCACTGGTCCAGTCATTGCGTGTTTTCTTATTTCTTCGTCTTTCGTGCCGATTAACCGCTATTTGCATCTCGTAAAGGCACTGAACCAAGAACACGTACCATCTGGTTATCGCATCACAGCGGTAAAGCAGCTCACACCATGAACGAAAAATGGCACGAAGAATTACGAGGATAACAACACACCCAAAAGACTTATGGTGATTCATTCTCTCCTTAACTAGTAATAAAACTTGTAGGGGAGTGTCTTTCACTCATCAATGCAAACATACACGTGGGCGCTCTCCGCTGCCGAAATATACAAATCCTATATGCTGATTGCGGCGAACAGCCACTGTTCACTTTATCGTGTACCATACTACACTGGTTAAAATGCATACATATGTGGTGAACTTGCTAGTATGTGGAGAATGAGCAGAGAGAGGGTGGCATACACACAATCTAAACACAAAACAAAATGTTCCCAAATTCGCAGGTGCTTCCTCCACTGGACTCAACAAACCACCCTTGCACGTTCGCATTATTTCTGGAAACCACCGCCCCCTTGCCGGCTCGAATTGATGAATTTCACCATTATGAATATTATGTGTGACGCGGACGCAGTGCAAGCGCAGTAGACATAGATAGTTTGTTTAAGAATATTAGGCACGAAACTGCGAGAATTTTCTTAACGTACATTATTTCGAAGGGTCAGAGATTTTTGACCAGATCGATGAATTATTCAACCGCACTAAAGCCTGCCGGAGTGTTGGTCAATCATCCATGTCGCCATCAGGACAAATGTCTCCGCTATTTTGGGGAGCCACACCACCGCACGTGTCTGTGAAGGGGCGAATGCAGCGTTCAGGAACCGAACCCTTGAGTTTTCTTGATGCGAAGAGAATGCATTCTGTAAATATACGAATAAGTCTTAGCCTGCGATTAATCTTCAATCAAACCTAATTGCACAATACTGCCAGCAGTCATGCTCTCTCAAAGTAAGTCTTACAATAGCAAGGCACACCATGGTTAAATACGCATTGTTTGCTTCGATAAAGACTCTGCTAAGCATCTCCTTTAATAGAGTGTCGACAATGTGCACGCATCTCACCTAAACGAAAACACTTGTTCGTGCTTTTAGTTATTAGCGAAGTCTTCGGTACTGAGTGGCGTCCTGGTATTATTCTCATGATGTGAAGATGAGTGCGTTGTGTGTGTGTGTGTGTGTGTGTGTGTGTGTGTGTGTGTGTGTGTGTGTTCGTGTGTGTGTGTGTGTCCCAGCTAACTTGTGCCAAGGGTTAAAAAATGCAATATTAGAGGCGGTTGAGTGAAATCATTTACATATTGCTGAAAGCCACCTTACGCATTACGGATATTTTTTTGTTTTGTAAATAATTTGTTAATTAGGATTATTTACCTGAATTGCTAAATATTGACTTTAGGCAAGAAGTGGGATTTGCAAAGTTCGAGAGCGTCTTCCTAAACTCCCATTGCATTATTTGCGAGAAAGAAAGTCTCACGTGTACCATTTCTTCCGAGCTGCAAAGAAGCCCGAGAAATACGAAAAAAAAAAATCACGTGACTTGCGGTTTCGCGCTCCGCGATTGTACTGCTCTCAGCCGTGGTTTGAGCGAACGAAATCAGCTGCGGCCGCGACTCGCCGCCTTCGTCACAGCTAGTTGCAGCGGTAGGCCGATAAGTTGGTGGTCGTTTCTTGGCCCGTGTCAGCCAGTTGGCGCGCGTGACGGTGCATGTTTTAGCGAGCGCGGGCCAAGCAACAACCGCCAACTTATCGGCCTACCGCTGCAACGGAGCCGACGAGTCGCGGCCGCAGCTGATTTCGTTCGGTCAAACCATGCCTATGGTGGCTACCACGGCTGGGAGCAGCACGATCACGGCGCGCGAGTGCGCTAGTAACGTGGGCTTTTTTTTTATTTTGCGGGCTTTCTTTACAGCTTGGCTGAATTTCTAGGCTAAATTGGCTAATTCTAGGCACCTTGGCTAAATTCTAGGCTAAGTTTTCTTCCTCTGTGTGTTTTATGAAAAGTCCGTGCCTGCTCCAAACACAGAGGTAGCTGCTCCAAAAGCAGATTTTGCCTGCTCCAATGGCTGCTCCAAAATGCTGGAAGGCATTCCCACCACTGTTATTGCTTTTCTTATGTGTACCGTGAAGTTTCCTTCCGTGAAAAACGCGGCGAACTGTCGCGTTCTAATTGCGTCGTGCACATGTCCCAAAACTTATGTACGCGTTTGTACGCACGCACGGAGACCCCTCTCGGGTTTATTTTTTCGCAGTTGTATTCGACTGTGGTGTCGTGTGTGCGCTCTGTGGATTTAGTGCAGACGATTGTAATCGAACTAGCTATTTCGATCCGTCGTATGTTTGCGTGCGTGAAAACCTTAAGAGCTTAACTATTTCAACCAGGTCTACGATGTTTATATAATGCGCTGATTGAATAATAGTGATCGCGAGAGTGTTTTCTGTGTGATGTTCGCTGGTCGCGAACGGCGTGCGAGTGCACTTCGACCTATGGACCAGTATATGTGGGACGGTATTGTACTACGACGCGTCGACGTCAAAAAACCGAGACCAATGCAGAAATGTCCATAGGCGTGCACAGGGTTCCTCATCAGGGGGGGGGGGGGGGGCGGGGAGGGGGCGAAGGTTCGTCGCAATGCTCCCCCAGAATTTGCTCCCTCCACCCTCTTAGGTTACTAGGGGGGGCAGCCCCTTGCCCCCCCCCCCCCACCTCCGTGCGCACACCTATCAAAAGGTATACATCCTTTCGCTATTTATTTCATCGTCGGCTTTGTCTTTTTTCATCTTTTAGTCAATATACCATGTATAAAGGCCTTTAGTGACGGCACTAGTCGACGAAGCACAACGGCGACAGTCAAGACAGAGCGCGGACCCTGAGCGCGAGGAGCGTGCTGTCAGAGAACAGCGGAATAGGACGACCCACTAGTAAGCGCTCGAGAGGGCGACCCATTACAGGCTTCCAACGCTTCGCTACAATTACCCCGGGTACGAAAAGAGAGCCGCCTGGCGACCTAACTGCTTGTCACTATGAGCGGGTCATGGTAGGGCGTCAGGCGCTCCACGTTGACAATGTCGCGCCCTCGACGGCGCATGTCCGAAGATGGTTCAGTGGGTTCGACCAGGTAGTTGACCGGGGACGTGTGTTCGACGACACGGTAGGGGCCGTCGTATTTCGGCAGCAGTTTTGAAGAGAGGCCAGTTTCAGTGGTAGGGACCGAGAGCCATACGAGCGCTCCAGGGTGGAACGTGGGCGCAGAAGTGGTGGTGTCACCGCGAATGCTCTTCTGCCGCTCTTGGTCATGCGTAGCAAATGTCTTGGCAAGCTCCCGACACTCCTCAGCAAGTCTTGCTGTGGCAGAAATAGGCGCACACCCAGACGGATCCGGCTTGTATGGAAGGATTGTGTCGATTGTGTGCGACGGGTGCCTGCCGTTCAATAAGAAAAAGGGCAAGAAACCAGTAGTGCTCTGAGGGGCGGTATTATAGGCGTAGGTGACGAAAGGCAGAATGGCACCCCAATTTGAGTGATCGGCGGCGCCGTACATACATCGAGAGCATGTCGCCGAGCGTGCGGTTAAAGCGTTCGGTGAGGCACTTCGTCTGCGGGTGGTAAGCAGTAGTTTTCCGGTGAACAACGTTGCACTCTTTGAGAATGGCTTCGACGACTTCGGACAAGAAGACACGACCTCGATCGCTGAGCAGCTCATGGGGTGGACCGTGGCGCAGCATGAATCGGTGCAGCAGGAAGGAGGCAACGTCCCGCGCTGTAGCCGCTGGGAGGGCGGCAGTTTCGGCGTATCGCGTAAGGTGGTCAACAGCGACGATGGCCCAGCGGTTACCAGCCGACGTTAGAGGAACTGTTCCATACAAATCGATGCCAACGCGTTCAAACGGCCGGTCAGGGCACGGTAGAGGTTGCAGACCTGCCGGCGACAGGTGCGTTGAAGTTTTGCGGCGCTGACACTCGATGCAGGAGCGAACGAACTTCTGCACGTAGCGGTACATCCCTCGCCAAAAGTACCACTGGCGAATGCGGTGGTAGGTTTTTGATACCCCAGAGTGTGCACACTGCGGATCAGAGTGGAACGACTCGCATATGTCAGAACGCAGACTGCGGGGTGTTACGAGTAGCCACTGGCGGCCGTCGCCGTAATTGCGTCGGTGGAGGAGGTCGTCGCGAGCCAGGGGCGTAGCCCGGGGGGGGGGGGGGGAGGGGGGGGGTTCAAACCCCCCCCGCGAAATTTTTCAATTTTGCTTGCATATATATACACGCACACATACAAACGCACGCAAGAACATGCAAAAAGTATGGTTGAACCCCCCGAAAAAAATTTCTGGCTACGCCCCTGTCGCGAACGGCGAAATGATGTGCTTGACGACGCAACGCGCGAGTGGATGGTGTTGCCAATGGATCAGTCAGCAACCGCTGCCGGCGCAGCTCCTCGTAGCTTTGGCAGAGCATGATCACCTCTGTCACAGTACGAGGGTTCTTGGCAAGCAGCATGGTGTAGGCATCGTCGTCGATGCCTGTCATAACGCTGCGGATCTTGTCAGACTCAGACATGGTTTCGTCGGCCTTCTTGCACAAGTCGAGGACGTCTTCGATGTAGCTCGTAAAAGACTCACCGGTCTGCTGAGCGCGTTCACGTAAACGCTGCTCGGCTTGCAGTTTACGAACGGCGAGGCGGCCAAACACGTTGATGATGGCGGTCTTGAAATCAGACCACCTGAGGAAGTCGGTTGCGTGGCTATTGTACCAGAGGCTTGCCACACCCGCGAGGTAGAGAACCAGGTTGCACAGTTTTCCTGCCTCGTCCCATTTTTTTGGTACGCTCACGCGCTCGTATATCGCGAGCCAGTCCTCCACGTCAGTGCCATCCACGCCGGTGAATACAGGAGGGTCACGGATCACGGATACGGGGGACACCGGGGCATGGCGTCGGCACAGGGGGAAGCGTTTGCTGGGCGGCGTCTTGAGGCATGGTAGAGGGCACGGTACGGGATCGAAGCGCCAGGGACATCGAACGGACCATCACCCCGCACCCCGCACCTCCACCAAATTATAAAGGCCTTTATTGACGGCACTAGTCGACGAAGCCCAACGGCGACCGTCAAGACAGAGCGCAGACTCTGAGCGCGAGGAGCGTGCTGTCAGAGAAGAGCGGAAGAGGACGGCCCACAAGTAAGCGCTCGAGAGGGCGACCCATTACAGGCTTCCAACGCTTCACTACACATGCAACATGTATGAATACTACCTACTAGCTGATATAAAAGTTGTGCTACAACATGCATTTGTACGTGCCACCTAGGACTGAGAGGTCCAGACGGATCAAACGAAACGAGTCGAAAACACGTGACACAGAAGTTTATTTTACATATAACGAGCACTTGTGGTGCCGATACTGCCACATTTCTCAGGTTAGGACAAAACACAAATCGATCAACGCGTTTGTGCGACGTACTACGCGATAGCCGTGAGAAGGTATATCGTCGAGCTCTTTTGGGGACACGAACACTATCGCAAGATTTCGCGCCGTGTTATACAGCGACTGGTAAATGTACTGCGCGGAGATGAGCTTGTTAAGCCGGCAGCGGCGCGGCAGCTCACCTTGCATCGTTCTCAAAGCGCCGTGCGACTACTGGCTGTTTTGTTCACGGACGGGCGCGTCACGCATTATCTTACGAAAGTACCTATTCGTATCCCGAATGCGTATGCTCGAGAATATCTCTTCAGCTCCTCGGCAAATCTAGACAGATATTTCCAAGCGGGCAATGCAGAAAACACCGAGGCTCACGCGGCGCAAAGTTTCGTAAGCTGCCACGGCAGTAGCGTTTGTTTACCTTTACCCTGGCTGTCCCAGCGTTCGATTTTGTAATCTTCGGGCATCTTCGGGTTGAGTCGGCGTTCCAACACACGTGACCCGGACGTTGTTACCCGTCACGACCGGAACTAGCTGGCTGACCTCTGGCTATATCTGGCTGCCAGCGAACTGCCAGAAGTCCGAAAATCGAAGATTCCCGCCTTCTTCGAGACCACACCCAGTAAAGCACCGGTGCGGTTTTTCCGAAAATTTCCATGGCAATTAAATATATGCATAAATGGCGTGACATGGCTAAATCAAAGGATTTTATATAATAGAACAGATATTAAGGTATATCATCAATTAAAATTGGAGTCGTAGAATTGGTAGAAATAAGTATAAACAGCAGCTAGTATAAGCGCTTCGGCGAACTCATACGAAACTGAAGGTTGTGGTTGAAGTTTGACCTGGAAGGCCTTACCTTCCACGTCAAACGAGAGAAGTGACCGCCTGCGTCAACACGAACGATGCAAAAAAGTCGCGTGATCAGCGTTTAAAGCTGACGTCATCATGACGTCCCCGGTCGCCAAAATTGATGACGCCATTGCTATGTCATCGCGACGCCACTATGACGTCACAGATTATGACGTCACGTGATGACCTCGTCACACGAAATCGTCAAATGATCAAAGGTGTGCCGATCTCGGAGGCACTGCAATACCAGGGGACGTGCAGAAAGCTTGCTGTGCTTGCGATCCTGGAGGCAGTGCAAAACTGCGTTAGAATGGCTAGATTCAGAAAGCTTTAGGAGGGATGAGGAGGGGTGAGGAATACATCTAATTATAGGAGAAAGATGCCTCACAGTTGCCAACACAGTCCCTAAGTCGTGCATTAAGGTTGCTTTACTTTTTTTAATCATTCACCAATGCAAGGAACCACATGTTGAACTACAACTTAACGTAACGTAATGCTTGCGAGTCTCCTTCAAAAATGTCACGCAAGCAGGTGCGAAAAGCTCTTACGATTTCCATTGAACTCCACTTCAGCAACGACGCAGCTTTGGAAATCCGCGTAGTAAATCATGCCTTCCCATGGTGTTTTATCTGCGATGAAGTAAAGATGAGACGTTTTCAATAAAACTGGCAAATTTTGTGTAAAACTGTGTGGAACTGTGTGTCCGTGGGGCAAACCATGCGAAGAACAATATCCGCGCGTGGTCACGCCATCTCTCAGAGGCGGCGCGAAAGCGGCGCGCTAAACCACCCGCGCGTGTATTTCGCACCGTCTCCTAGTGATGGCGTGTCCACGCCGCGCGCCCTAGAGTTACTGTATATGCTACCTTTAGGTAGAAGAGTTGCGCATCTGTCTTCCAACACCGCTAGCAACCATGCATTGCGGAGAAGCTGCCGCTTGGGCCAATTTTTTTTATTTCTCGACGCCGCCGCTGCAGCGAACTGAATTGACACTGGCCATCGACATCCAATGTTTATCGCCGGTCTTCGACACGCCAGACAGGTTAATCGGCGACACGGTAGGCATGTCGCCTGCAAAAACGAAGTGCGACTTCACCGCATAGCTGTGGTTGCTAGCCGGACCTATGCGCTACTCTGCTACCTAAAGGTAGCATATACAGTGACTCTAGCGCGCCCTAAAAGCGCGCCCATCTACGGCGCCAGAAGCAATAGAAACGCGAGTACAATCGACGTCCTCAGGCTAAAATGACTGACGATGACCGATTGAAATGGTCTGTTGGGCGTATTGGTTCATTCTGTAATAGATTGAGCGCAAATGAACGGGACAAAAGAAGACGTAGCACTCCGAGCCCCTGAAGCGCGTAGCACTCCAGGGGCTCGGCCTGTCGTCCATCCACTGTCAAATGTTGAATGGTGACGCAGTGGTCAATACAGGTTCAAACCGATTTACAAAAAGAACCAAGGTCTAAAATAATATAAACTAGAGAAATAACTAAGAATTAATCGCAATACTTTCTCTAAAATCACAAAAGCCCTTCTGAAACGTGCGGCTAATATCCGCGCCCGGCAAGAGAGGGCACCTCACCAAACAAGCGATTGCCCAGGCGGTCGCAAGCGCGCGAAATACCTTCATTGTCAATGGGGATGCGTCCACGTCAGACGGTGCTATAGCTGCCAAACACCAATACACATTGTGCAAGCTCTGATAAATCAATGTAGAATAAGTAATCGAATGCGTAATCCGCTGTTGCGCACGTCCGGTGAGCCTAGATTTTTGGTGGCTTTATGGGTACTGTTAATCGCTCGTGTAGTGTTCGCTGCCGTTTAACGTTGATTTCGGAGAAGCGTTGGAGCGAGAGAGCAGCACCAAGTGTTCGCTACCTTCTGTGTTCTATTTGTGGCGAGCAGAAAGTGAAGGTCATTCTGGTTACACCAGCGTTGTGAGAGCGAGTATTCACCGGTCCTGGATCATCGAGTAAAATCTGCTCGTATTATTTGATGCGTGCGTCCCACATTGCTCGGTTACTCGAATAGTCTGACAGTCAGTTTTCATGGCACCCTATTTATTAAATCGAAGCATTTCTTAGCGAACCTCTGGCACTTTGAGCGTTTCTATCTACGTATCTATCTATCTATCTATCTATCTATCTACCTAGCCGCCTACGTCTGGGTGCTCTCATGATCGCCTCCCTAACTTGGTGTAGACCAAAATTTGCATGGGAGGGTAAAAGGATTTGACGAATATGATTGCCGGGCCGCGGTGTACGGGTATGCGCCACAGGTGATTGACAGTTTATATCTACCCAGGAACGGCGAGAACAGAGACTGGTAACTTAAATGCTAGAGCGTTATGGAAAACCAACATCGGCAGCGTTGACCCAACGAATGGAAAGAATGAAAAATTAGGATCCCAGCAGGAATCGAACCCAAGCATTCTGCGTGGCAATCAGGTATTCTACCACTGAGCCGCGCCAGGTTTGGAAAAAACGCCAGGCCTGCGCTGAAACCGCAGCACAGTCACAGCGAAAGCTGGAAGAGCGGCGTTTCTAGAGCCCGTTAAGCTCTCTTGGGGCTACAATACAAGTACACTAGAAAGGTACCCACTACGCCACAAATCAAAATTTTTGTGAAGTTCGGAAGCACCCACTAAGCCATTATTCGTCATTCTATGGAGAAGCGAGGCACCAGCTACACGTCTGTAAGGCATTATGTGCACTGTTATGCCAGGGCTCCCAACCCAAACTTCCTTGCTTCGACAAGGAATTCAAGCTGGTAAAACGTCTGACGCAACCAGCGTCGACACCCGCTGATGCAACGAAGCGGGAGTCTTACGCAATCCCCGGCAACTCCGGCGATGAGGCTGATTCAACCAGCGTCAACACCAGCTGATGCAACGAGGCGGGAGCCTTACGCAATCCCCGGCAACTCCGGCGCTGCGCCTGACGCAACCGACGGAAATCTCTCCCGCAACGTGCGGGAAGCCCTCCTCCCCGCGGATCCGGTTCGAGCCAGCGACCAACGGCGGTTCCTGATTGGAGGCTTCGCGCTCCTGGCTGATGCAAGCGATCGCCCAGGGCTATAAAAGAACCAAGCTGCGCGGAGAGAGGGAGACAGCGAGACAGCGAGACAGCGAACGAAGAAGTCGCGGGTCGTCGTCGCACCGCTGTGCGAGCCCAATAAGCTGTCGGCCCCAGCGCCGAATATGTAACGCCTCTGTAGATATGTATATAAATTTGCCTTAACTCACCGTCGCCTTGATCGCTCCGTCTATCAGCTCTGCGCAGAAGCAGTCGCAAGCTGAGACACCTGTTACCCAACAGTGGATGGCAGCTGCGGGATCGGCCGGCGTCAGCTACCTCGATGCGGTGAGTGCCTGATGTTTTCCCTTCAGTTCACCAGACTTCTCTAGCACAGGTTATCGTAGTTTAGAGAAGGTTGTGTGAAGCATTGGAGTGAGCTTTGATTGTTTCGAGCCAAGTCGGAGCGCTTTGAAACCAAAGTTAACGCGGAGGGTGTAAACACGGCAGGTTGAGAATTGCTTGCGTGTCTTTCTAGTAGACTTATAGGGGATACGGCAAGTAGATTCTAACGAGGGCAAATAGCAAGAGGCTAGTGTGAACGATGGAGAACCTTAAAGTGAAGGAACTCATCGAAATTTGTGAAGAACTCGGCCTTACTCTGGGCCGTGCGAAACGAAAGCAAGCGATCCTTGAGATCATGCAGAAGGAGGGAGTAACGGCTGAGGAAGTCGATGAGGCCTGGGCGGATATCAAAGAACGCCGCGAGGAGGCCGAAAGACGAGAACGAGAACTTCGTGAGCGTGAAGAGGCGGAAAGGCAAGAACGCCGAGAGCGCGAGGAACGCGAAGAGCGCCTCGAGATGAAAAGAATAGAATTGGCACTCCGTCAGTGTTCGCAAGCGCCTAGCGTAGGTTCTGCGACGGTTCAGGCTAGTGGACATAGAATTCGGGACCAACTGCCACCGTTCGTAGTGGGCGAGGACATGGCGAAGTATCTCGTGAAGTTCGAACACGTCTGCGATAGGAATGACATCGAGCGGTCTCTTTGGGCACAGAACCTGTTAGCTCTTCTCCCCGGGGAAGTATCCGACGTGATAACGTGCTTGTCGAGGGAGGCGTTTGAGAGCTATGACGAGGTTAAGGAGGCCCTGCTGAGAAGATATAAATTGTCACCCGAGGCTTTCCGGCAAAGGTTCCGGTATGCAAAAAGGGGCAATGAGTCACACGTTGACTTCGCGTTTCGTCTTAAAGCCGATTTAATTGAATGGCTAATGGGCGAAGATGTCTATGACGATCGCGATAGAGTGGTAGAGTGCATAGCATTGGAGCAATTCTACCGCTGTATCGAAGATGATGTCAAGCTTTGGCTGCAGGATAAGCTTGGAGAAGTACAGCTAAACAAGGCCGCAGAGTTAGCTGAAGAGTACTACACTCGTAGAGACTTGCACAGTAGGGCCGTGCGTGTTGAAAAAGCTGAGAGAAAAGAGGGCTTTTCAAAAAAACCTGATGACCGGAAACATGCTCCGCACCGTAATTTTAGAAGAGACCCGTCTTTTACGAAGGATACTGTGAGGGAAGGGCAAACGGAAGCGCAGAGAGCCTCCCAAAGAGCGCACTGATGCTACACGGGCGTTTGAGTCACGGAAGCCGCTAAGCTGTTACAATTGCAAAAAAGAAGGGCACATCGCGGTAAATTGTAAACAAAAGGTTGCTTTCGCAACGATCCGTGAATCAGAAAAGAACATGCGGTTGTTAGAACCGTATATTCAGGAGATTAGCGTCAATGGGAAAACGTGTCGAGCACTTCGAGACTCAGCGGCAACTATGGACGTTGTCCATCCTTCATTAGTGTCTCCGAACGACTTGACAGGAGAATGCGCATGGATCAGGCAGGTCGCCGAGGAGCAGAGCACTTGCTTACCGATCGCTACGGTGATCATTGAAGGCTCTTTCGGTAAGCTTCACACCGAAGCGGCTGTGTCTGCTGCTCTCCCAGATTGTTTTCCTTATCTTTTTTCGAACAACTCGGAGCAGCTTCTCAAAGAGCAGGGTAAATCGTTCTTTCCCAGCGTTGCGTACATGGCCCTCACGCGATCGCAAGCGCGGAAGCTTTCACAGGAACTTGATCTCGTTCCATGTAGTACGCCACCACCGGCAAAAGTGGCCGAGCTGCGTGACCTTGGCAGCGAGTCGAGCGAGCCTCGGACAGAAAACTCTCGCGATGGGTTACTCGAGCCGCCTGCAGCTGAAGCGGGTAGCGTCGTCTCCGTCGGCGGAGAAACCGAAGTGGCGCCGTTGGGCGAGGCGGGCAATACGCTCAAGCCTGTAGCTGAAAGTTGGTGTGAGCTGTCGAGGGTTGATCGGGCGACGCTCATTCGAGAGCAGCGTGAAGACATCTCGATAAAAGCGCTAATGGAAAGCGTAAAATTGGGAGTAAAGAAAAAGAATGTTTCTTTTTATGAGAAATCTGGGCTATTGTATCGTAGCTACACAGATGTACAAGGTCGCAGGTATGAGCAACTCTTGATACCGCAAAAGTATCGTCGCCAGCTATTGGAACTTGCGCACGAAAACGCGTGGGCAGGGCATCTCGGCTTGAAGAAGACCAAGGCTAGGATTTCCCTTGAGTTTTACTGGCCGAAATGCTGGAAAGATACCGAAGACTTTGTGCGCTCTTGCGACACTTGTCAGAGGGTGGGGAAATCCACGGACAAGTGGAAGGCGCCCATGAAGCTTGTGCCAGTTATAACAGAACCTTTTCGGCGCCTAGTTATCGACATTGTTGGGCCATTGCCGCAGTCAAGGCAAGGTTGTCGATACATCCTGACTGCCCTCTGTGTGGCAACGAAATTTCCAGAAGCGGTACCTCTTAGGGAGCTAAATTCTCCTCACGTCGTGGATGCTCTGCTCTCGATATTCGCGCGTGTCGGATTTCCTTCTGAAATTCAATGCGACAATGGCAGCGTCTTCACCAGTTGCCTCACCTCTACCTTTTTGGATAAATGTGGAATCAAGGTGGTGCACAGTTCGATCCATCACCCACAATCTAATCCGGTAGAGCGTATGCATTCAGTTCTGAAACGTATACTGAGAGCTCTTTGTTATGAGCACAAATGCGACTGGGAAGCATGTATTCCTCCCGCTATGTTTGCTTTGAGGTCTGCTCCTCATGAGAGCACTGGCTTTAGCCCCGCAGAGCTTGTATATGGCCGGAGCTTAAGAACACCTTTGCGAATGCTACGCGAATCCTGGGAGGGATATGATGAGGACCCGAATGTAGTTGCTTATGTTCTCGACCTCCTTCAGAGGTTCGGAAAAACAAAAGATCTTGTGGAGAGCCACATGAAGGCAGCGCAAGTATTGTCGAAAGAATACTACGACAAATCAGCAAAAAAACGTACCTTCGAAGTGGGAAGTCAGGTAATGTTGCTGCGGCCTTCCAAGAAGAACAAGCTGGAGGTTCATTGGGAGGGGCCCGCTAAGGTAATATCGAAGCTTTCCGATACCAACTACGAAGTGAAATTAGGAAAGCGGTCTAACAAAATTTATCACCGCAACTTGATGAAACCGTACGTTCAACGTCAGGCGGTCGTAAACCTGCTTTTGAATGCTTCAGAGGAGGAAGGAGCAGAAATTCTGACTTCTAGCGATGTAAGCGAAAGGGGTTCAGAGGTGATGTTGGAACAGTTGAACCTGGAGCCAAGGTTAAGTCAAGTCCAGAAGGAGGACTTGAGGAGGATTGTTTCTGAGTTTAAAGACGTCTTTTCCAGCCGTCCCGGAAAAACGACGGTTATTAAGCACGACATCGAGCTGACATGTGAGGAACCAATCCGTAGTAAGCCATATCGATGTTCCCCTGTGCAGAAGCAGATCATGAAGGAGGAAATCGATAGAATGCTTGAGTTGGGAGTCATAGTACCGGGTGAGAGTGACTATACATCTCCTCTAATATTGGTTCAAGTGCCGGGAAAGGATCCTAGGCCATGCATCGATTATCGGCGCCTTAACGCCATAACTCGAGACCAGACCTATCCGATACCAAATCTAGAGGAAAGGGTGGAAACAGTGTCAAAGTCAAACTACATTTCCACGCTAGACCTCGTGCGAGGTTATTGGCAGGTCCCTCTTACCGAGCGTGCTAGCCGCTACGCCGCGTTCGTTTCTCCATTCGGAACGTATCGTCCCCTTATGCTGAGTTTTGGACTGAAAAATGCGCCTTATTGCTTTTCGGGTCTAATGGACCGCGTTCTTAATGGCCTGTCCGAGTTCGCACTGCCGTGTCTCGACGATGTCGCCATCTTCTCGAACAGCTGGGAAGAACATGTCGAACATTTACGAGTCGTGCTGAACAAGTTGAAAGAAGCGGGTCTTACAGCGAAACCTGCTAAATGTCACCTAGGATGCGGCGAGGTGTCTTACCTGGGACACGTTGTGGGGCGTGGCCGGCGTCGACCTTCAGAGATCAAGGTAGCCGCCGTCGTGAACTATCCACGACCAACCACCAAGTCTGAGATAAGGGCTTTCTTAGGACTAGCGGGATACTATCAGCATTATGTGCAAAACTACTCTACCATTGCCAGCCCTCTAACTGACGCACTTCGAAAGTCGGAGCCAGTTAAAGTGACATGGGACTCGGAGAAAGAGAATGCGTTTTGCAAGCTTAAACAAGCCTTAAGCGAAAAACCCGTTCTCATGGCGCCTGACTTTTCCAAGGGCTTTATCATTCAGTGCGACGCGAGTGATCGCGGAATGGGAGCTATATTGTGCCAGGAAGATGGCACTGGTCACGAAAGACCAGTTTTGTATTTAAGCCGAAAACTGAGCTGCAGGGAAGAGGCATATAGTACCTCTGAAAAAGGAATGTGCCTGCCTCGTGTGGGCCGTTCAAAAGCTGGCCTGTTACGTCTCCGGTTCCAAGTTTGTGGTCGAAACGGACCACTGTCCTCTAACCTGGTTGAATAACATGTCGTCCAAAAGCGGCCGGTTATTAAGGTGGAGCATGATACTCCAACAGCACAACTTGAACGTTCGTTACAAGAAAGGAAAGCTAAACGCGAACACAGACGCACTGAGTCGCGCGTTCTAATCAGTGCCGTCTTCGGCTATCCTTTCGGTTTTTCGCTGGCAAAAATGGGCAAAATTTTGTCCTCATTGCGGCCTCAGCTGAGCGCTTCCGTCCTGAGTGATCTCAAGGGGCCAAGATTATTTTGAATTCTGTTTCATTGCGTTTGTTACACGTGTAATATTTTGAGTTCTGCTTTTAAGAGTTTTGGTGTCCCACATGTGCCTCTTGATATAGAGGGAACAAAATTTCGACATAAAGGTAGCTAGGAATATATTATTCTATTTATGTCTGGTGTTCTGTCGGGTGACCGAGGGCACTTGCTTGTGTCGTGTGTTGTTTGTTGTCGGACCGTTCTTGACAAGTTGCAGAACGATCAACAAGTGCTGATACGAAAGATCGTCAGAAGGGACGAGCAAAGCAAGTCGACACATCTTGGCAACAAGCCACTGGAGCCGGGATCCGGCCTGGCGACTGGGATCTGTTCACGGAACGAAGCGTGGAGCCAAATGTCCCCATGGCCCTGGAGGTGAACCTGGATGGACCTGGCGAACGAGCGCGCCCGGCATCCGAGCCACGTGGAAGCAGCTCGTCTTTCCGGCGCATTGTCTGGCGGCGGGGGTGCTGTTATGCCAGGGCTCCCAACCCAAACTTCCTTGCTTCGACAAGGAATTCAAGCTGGTAAAACGTCTGACGCAACCAACGTCGACACCCGCTGATGCAACGAAGCGGGAGTCTTACGCAATCCCCGGCAACTCCGGCGATGAGGCCGATTCAACCGGCGTCAACACCAGCTGATGCAACGATGCGGGAGCCTTACGCAATCCCCGGCAACTCCGGCGCTGCGCCTGACGCAACCGACGGAAATCTCTCCCGCAACGTGCGGGAAGCCCTCCTCCCCGCGGATCCGGTTCGAGCCAGCGACCAACGGCGGTTCCTGATTGGAGGCTTCGCGCTCCTGGCTGATGCAAGCGATCGCCCAGGGCTATAAAAGAACCAAGCTGCGCGGAGAGAGGGAGACAGCGAGACAGCGAACGAAGAAGTCGCGGGTCGTCGTCGCACCGCTGTGCGAGCCCAATAAGCTGTCGGCCCCAGCGCCGAATATGTAACGCCTCTGTAGATATGTATATAAATTTGCCTTAACTCACCGTCGCCTTGATCGCTCCGTCTATCAGCTCTGCGCAGAAGCAGTCGCAAGCTGAGACACCTGTTACCCAACAGCACTTTGTTGACGTGACGACTGATGACGATGAAGAATTATGGCTCAGCCCTTTGTAATGGGTTTGGAATCTTTAAACGGCCCACCAGTTATGTAATTTGCATTGGGTGACGCCCGGTCCCTATTTCCCTCTCCCGTCATGCTGTATACGTTGACGTGAAAGAGAGACGGGGGGGGGGGGGCGAAGAACTTTATCGAGACCCCGAGGTAATGGATCACGCGCTTATGGGCTTCCTTGGCAACCAATACAAGTGCACTTGCGAGGAACCCACTACGCTATAAATCATTGTAATCTTACTGAGACCACGAGGAAGTGGATCATGCGCTTATGGGCTTCCTTGGCAACCAATGCAAGTGCACTTGCGAAGAACCCACAACGCTATAAATAATTGCAATTTTTTAGACGTAGGGCAGCAGGCACTGTGCCATTTTTCGTCATTCTACAGAGAGCGTTGGTACCTGCTAAACGCATGTAAGGGATTATGCGCACTTTGTTGATTCTGCGCCTGATGACGATGAAGAATTATGGCAGAGCCCTTTTGTAATGGGTTGGAAGCATTCAACAACCTACTCGTTGCGCAATTCGCAATTGTTTGACGCCTGGTTACAGAATTCGCGTTGTGCGACGCTTGGTGCTTATTTTAATCTTCTACCACGCTATATTGCATATGCTAATGTGGTTCCTTCCCGACATGAAGCCTGTATAGGACCTTTTTGCAAAGCAGTTTCAAGCACCGGCATGGCTCTGAGGTTGCATACTGGGCTCCCACGCAGAGGGCCCAGGTTCGAACCTCGTTCCATCCTGGAATTTTTTTCTTATTTCGAGCGATACTGGTTACGGACACCGGCGGCGGCGGCGGCGGACAACTACGGCGCCAAAAACGGCCGGAGAAATGATCTCATAACAGCTTTCGCTGTAAAACAGCCTACGCAGGCGTAATATCAGTGCAACGTCAATTGTGGTTGTGGTGCTGGCTATCTAATTTTACAAGAAAGCAATAAACACTACATGCTACTTCTACAATGTGTACTCCTACGATACAGGCGTAATATCAGATTAACGTCTGTAGTTCCAGTGTTGGCTCCGTTTTTATAGCAGTCTAATAAACATTACGTTTGTATTCCTATGATTAAGCAAGCTATATTGAAGCATTGCTCGAACCCAGAGGAATACATTAACGAAAGTTACGTATGATATCCACATCACCTCACCGTAAAGTGCACTTCGTCCACCAGAAAGACGCAGTGTCCTCTTCTTTTCTTACAAGGCTGGGCGATGGCCTCATGCTGACCGAGGATGATGCCAGATTGATTGACAGCCGCTTTGTAGACTAGGCTACGTAGGCCACAAACGCCCAGGTAGTCTAGGAATACGACAGACACCATCCACTGATGTTGGTCTACGTAGTGCTATCCAGGCCTACAGCCTCAACGGCCTATACCTCACCGACGCGAATGGTGGTTTCAGGTTCCGACATGTCGCCGGCTCTGTCGACAGACAATTTGTCGACGAAATGACCGACGCATCCACGAATTCCAACAGCTATACTATACCACATACTTCACTACACATGGACCCCTCGTCACCACGATCACGATCGGATCCTATAGCAAGTCATGACCAGCTGCTGGGGCTCACTGATCACGGTGATGATGCCCTTGTTCAAGAACTGTCAAGAACTTCTTGCACAAATGCACACGGGTTCGTGAAACGTGCATGCGTTCTCGGGACACGTATAAGCACTACATATCAGCTTACCGCTTCTGGTGTTGGTAATACCCACGTTGCCATGGCCGCGTTACCCAACCGTAAACAACTGGTTATATAACACATATGCAGCTCTTCAACATATATATGTGTGCGTATAAAATATATACAAATCTTTAGCGTCATTTTGTAACGTGTCGCTCAGTAAAAAAACGTTACGCCACAGTCACCTACCCGCCGCATGCTTCGCATAACATTGACTCCCAAGGTACGTGAGATCTGCCGAATTTTTTCTTTATTCTCTTAATTCGACGGATATCTTTCCAATAAAACGCCCAGAATGACCAGTCATGGCGTGGTATAAGGTGGTAAGCGCCGTAGAAATTAAAAATTGTATTTTTTTCAGCAGAAGTTCTTGAGCTGCCTGTGATGCACAGGTATAGGAGTGCGCATAGCTATTGAACCAGAACTGTCAATTGGGCGAGTTGGTGTACTTCCACCTTGAACGAATATTAGCGCGACAAAAACGAGGACGAGAATAGAAAAGACAAACTACAACGCTGTAGCTTGGCGATAATTTTTAAGGGCTCGTTTCTTAGTTAGACACAATATTAATGAGAACTAACAGACGCAATAATTATTGTCTGTTAGTTCTCATTAATATAAGCACTTTAGTTTGTCTTTTCTATTCTCGTCCTCGTTTTTGAAGCGCTAATATTCGTTCAAGATGTAAGCTATTGAATGTCGCAAATCCGTATGTCTGGTAGGCTAAAGTCAGTAGGGGTTCACCTGTTCGAT
The DNA here is from genome assembly GCF_013339695.2 of Rhipicephalus sanguineus. Classification (NCBI taxonomy): domain Eukaryota; kingdom Metazoa; phylum Arthropoda; class Arachnida; order Ixodida; family Ixodidae; genus Rhipicephalus; species Rhipicephalus sanguineus. The sequence continues at coordinate 61,599,542 of NC_051178.1, forward strand.
GCATAGTTATCGCTATCGGCGCGGCGTCTTTCTGTTAGAACTGTGACTTCCTTTCCTACATGCTCTCGAAGTAGAGAAGCTGCACGGATGCAAAGAGGTACCTTCAGGGCTACGAATAACGTTGTCTAATAACGTCGTGTTGTCTTATCGATTAGAAGAGCAATCGACGTCAGCCAAGTGGGGCGGGCAATCGGGACGAATGCAAGGGACCCAAACAGCACTAACGCAATTTCGAGCTATGAGTGACGGTTGCGATAAAATTTGTCTTTGCAAAAAGAGGATGCAGGAGTCCTGATATCACACTGCCAGCAGAAGTTAACGAGTGCTCTCTGGAAGCATGCATTGCTAAGGAATATAGTATTGTGATAATTCAAATATCTGGACTGCTTTGCTAAATAACCTGAAGTACAGCACTTCGTTCCTTATTTAGACAAAATCAGCAGACTTACCATTGTCGATTGTAAAAATTGCAATTCCGCTTTCATCCGGGGCTCTTATATGAAGAGACGCGTTCTCTCTGCACGCCCGCAAGAAAAATGTGCAAAATATCGGATTAATAAACCGAACGCGTACTAATAACGGATGTGAAACAACATTTCTCTATACGACACAAGCATGCGCCCAGCCTTCAGCTTACGTCACTGTAAAAGCTAATACTGATGACTACCAGTAAGCTTGTGCATAAATAAGTCCATAAATGTATAGTATCATAAACATGCAGACAAGTAAGTCCCATGCTTCCATATAGCCATGTCATCACTGGTAGCCTCAATGTTTAGTAAGCTATCCCGCTGTACCTCAGTAGCAAGCTTTCTGTTTTACTCTTACAAAACCTTTCTTACTTTTGATTAGTGCACTATACTACGGGACCAATTCCTAACCAGGCAGAGAGTGCACAAAATAGTTTGTGTCGTATCTGCATTAGTGTAGCGGGAAAGCTGCTTACGTTTTGTACATAACGTAACCCATGTCCTTATTAACTTAGCAAATATGTACAAGCAATGTGTGCAGGCTCCTGCGATTTTTCAAATGTCGCACTCATTTCTTTGATTCCGCGAATGCCTTTCTTGTACTCTGAGCTTTTTTTCTCTGATCGATTCTGATGTATTCTTGCCTTAGAGTTACGCCTATCTATTTTCGCTCCATTGCACGCTGGGTGGTTTCTAGCTTCTTCTCGAATTTCTTTTATTATTCTCCAGGTTTCTGCCGCATATGTTAGGTATGGCAATGAACAACGGTTGTTCACTTTCCCCTTTAGTGACAGTGGTTAGTTATCGGGCGTGAGTTGAGAATGTCTACCGCAGGGGTCTCCAACACGCGGCCCGCGGACCTTCCGCAAGCGGCCCGACCCGCACACCACTGTCATCATCCCATATATTATTATTTTCTTAACAAGGGCGTTTATGAGCGTTCAACCTTGCAATATGGTAATCGCTATTACTTGCTCGCCTACTGCGATTGCGTTCGCGATTGCGTTCGCGATTTTCTTAACAAGGGCGTTTATGAGCGTTCAACCTTGCAAAATGGTAATCGCTATTACTTGCTCGCCTACTGCGATTACTAACGCTCTCTCGCGTTAGCTACACGGAGTCACAGACGCGACTGATCACAAGCATTTTTTAACAGCGAAGCTGTTAAACCTCGAGCTAAAACGTCCGTCCGACCGCAAAAAAATTACACCATTTCCCGCTAAAGGGGACCATGACGCGATGCAAAGCCGGAGCACTTGCACGATCGCGATCTGTTGGCGTTCTTTGGGCATGCTACCGACCTCGCGTCGTAGAACGCGAAGAGGAACGCTACGCGCGTCTTGTCTTCTAGCCTGGCCGTTAATTCTCACAGGGCGAGCGGGGAACGCGGTCGGTAGGCATGCGAGAGGGGGGCAGCGTAGGAGAGGAGAGAGAGGGGGAGGGGACGCGCATGCGCTGGTGCTCATCGCGGCGTTGCGCAGGAAAGAATTTCGGCATGTCTAGCCCGCGTTTCAGAGGAGGAGTGGAAAGGGGAAGGGGAGAGGGAAAGTGGAGCGGGTGAGGGGAGATGAGGAGGGGAGAGGGGAAGTGGAGAGGAGGGAGGGGAGAGGGTATGCGCATGCGCAGTAAGGGTGGTCACGCCGCACACCACCACCACCGGATTGAACTCCGCCATAAGATACTTCGCATCTAAAGACCTCCGTGCCGTGGCTAACAACCAAGCCACAGCTCCGCACCACCTTGGTTTAACCTCGGCTAGCCGCGCATGCGCCGAGGAGCAGCCGCTGCCTAGCCACGCCCACCGACAGACGCAGCCTAGCCACGCCCACCGAGCTCCGGCACAGCTGCTGGGACGTCAGCCTAGCCGCGCATGGCCTCACGTCACAGCTGGTGTGACGTAGCATAACCGCGCATGGCCTATGCATACCGTTTCGTAGCTAGCATAGCCGATGCAAAGCCGTTCCGTAGCTAGTAAAGCCGCGTCAGTGCAGGTTTGACATCAGCACTGTCGCTTAGCAACCGCGTATACGCCATAGCTGCTATATGTGTAGGTGCGCTCGGCCAATTTTAAGCAGTCTGTAGCCATGGCTCGACCGATGAAGGTGCGCAGGGCAGGAGAAGAAGGCGCTTACCGCGAGTCTCGGTGTGCTGCGGATCGAGAGCGTAACCGTCAACGGCGCTTGGATCCCGCCTACATGGCCCATGAAACGGCTACGAAGTGGCAACTATGAGTGGACTCGGACTATGTTCGGCGAGAGCGTGATGCGGACGTGGCAAGAAAGCGGACTATGCGAAGTTTGCCCGGCGTGGCGTAAGCCGAGTACGAGTGACGAAAGGCCCACGCTTCTACCGGGGGTGTCATAGCCAGGCTTGCACGTGAGTTTCCGGCACTGCAGTTTGGACATTCTTGCAAGGTCTGTGACAGGCTGTGTGTGGTTCGACTTTACTCTGCCTACGCTAAGCTCGATTCTGTGCAACGAGGAGCGTGCGAAATGCTTGCAAGTACTGCGCGACAAATTCCCCGAAGAGAGCGAACACGGTGAAATGCGGTAGTGTATGACTTAGATTGGAACGACCGAGAAAAGTCCTAGCATCAGCCAAGTTAAGCCTAGCATCAACCAAGAAAAAGGCCTCCCTTACAAGAATGGACATTGACGGTCTTTAAACGTTTAACCAACGATCTACCAACTTTAATGACGGGCTATGGACTTGCACGTTCTATTAACATACCGTTAAAGGAAAGTTGATTTACTTTAGTCTAAAGGCAATTCCTCTAAAGAATGTGAAAATAATGCTTGTCAAAAAGATCTAAGTGGCATAGCCATGGGAGGTGTGCTGGGGGTTTCAACCCGCCCCCAAGCATTGCAACTTTTACATGTTCCATGTGTGTACGCGCCTCCCCCACCGGGCCCCCATGCCAGTGGCGTAGCCAAGGGTAGCACATCGGACCCGTGCCCCCCCCCCCCTCGAATTTTTTTTCTCCGGTGGGATAGAGCTCACAAAAATGACACTCGACCACACCTACCTGCCCGGACCCAATATCGGATCAAGGGCGTACACCCCCCTCCCCCCCCCAAAAAAAAAATTCTGCTTACGCCACTGCCCCACGCACCGCAACTTTTACATTTTGCATTTTGTACGCGCTCATATATACAAACAGACGTAAAGGTCGTCGACCCCTCCCCCTCCCCCCCGTCCCTGAAAAATAGGAAGCTGTGGTATACGCCCTTGGTGACGGTCATGTTCTTACTTGATTGTCATCAATTGTACATTCTGTCTTTGATTCTGTATTTATTTATATTAACCTTTATATATATCTGCATCTATATACGCCCGGGGATCTATATAATAATGTATAATCTACGTACATTCAGTGCATGATAATATTACAATGTACCTTCCACTCCTGTACGTAATAGCCCTACAACAGGGCTGACAGTATTAATAAATGAAAATGAATGAGATGATCCGTGCGGCAGCCGCGACCTGGATTCGATCCCGTGACCTTCGGGTCAACAGTCGAGCGCCATAACCACTGGACCGTGGCGGATATATATATCGTCTCATAATATATATGCGCGCGCGCGCGCGCGCACACACACACACACACACACACACACACACACACACACACACACACACACAAATTACGCGTAAAGTTTTCATGCACCGTGCTCAGACCCCCGAGTATTTTTTTTTCTCGTACCACTGTCTGAATAAAAGTTGTATTTGGTATCTATTTAGTTTGACATAAAGACTATGAATCATTACATTAAAATCTCGCGTGTATACGTGTGCACCAATTGAATAACTTTAATGCACAAGATAAATACGTTTTGGAGCAATTATTAGCGTTCTTGCTCACTTGTTCAAAATAACGTTCCCTGTAGCTGCTGCACCAGACATTTCAAATTTCGCGCGCTCACATTCCATTTTTTTTTTTTTGCAAACATTGTACGCATCAAATATATTTTGTATTTACACAAATGTTTTTTAAGTATTTACAAGCAGGAATGAATATTTTTAGTTAGGAATAAAAAATAATTGTGCACGAATGCGGACCCGTTGACGTCTGCGGGACTGAAGACCTCTTTGCTTGTTTGTTGCTCGTCGCGTCCATGCCGCTTCCCAAAGGGCCGAGTTTGAAGTGGAATTTTCTCTTGTGTGAATGATGCTTGCGCTCTGTGCTCGTGTTGTGGGTTCTGCCAGTGCTGCTTACTACGAAGACTACGAAGACTCAAGCGAAGACCTGCTGCTTCATATCGTTGAGCCGTCGCCGAACGAAAACAGGTACGTGAACGTTGCTGCTGTCAGCGCTTTGTTAACACCGTGAGCGGGATAATAACGCTGTTAACTGTTTTTCTTGACTAGTAGACGATAAGTGAGGTTTTGTTAACGTAGCGAGCCTGTTGGTGTGTATCATTTCTCAGGATCAAGGCAAAGTTGTGTAACGAACTTTTGTTTTGTTTTGTTTTGGAGTGTAAAGCAAGTGTGCGCATGCACGGCTGTGTTTCGGCGGGGGATTTGAACAGAGTTGTGGTGGCGCGCTCCTCTGTCGGCAGTGGTGTTGGAAGGGGGGGGCCCTGCTCGCGATGAATGACTATTTTGGTTTAATAATTGTAGGGCGGGGACTGCGCCTGCGTGTAAGCGTCGACCGTGTCTAAAGCGCGTACGCTTGAGTATGTTGCTAATTCATGGTGAATTTTCTAGCGCACAAAACGAACAAGGTCGGAAAAGAATGACGTGGTGTCCGCGTTGTTTTTTTCCTCCGTCCTTGTTCGTTTTGAGCGCTAAAAAAGTGAACGTGTCTAAAAAAGTTCCATATGCTGCGCGTCCTCTTTTCAACAGCTACAAGATTGTTATGTGACTATCAGAGACGTGTTTTCCTTGCGTGTGACCAAACGTGTGTATGTGTATGCATCCGCAAAAGCACGTATTTACTGTGATATTAGTGTTAACGCGTGTGCTTGCACTTACGCTTAAATGTTAATACAGCCAGTTAAGTTAAATTCGGACCGACGTTTTAATTCATCCGCAATATAGGTACCGATAGGTTGCCTGATGCGGCCGGCACCCGTGCCTGTTGAGCCGTTAGTGAAACTTGAACTGTAGTCGAACGAATCCTTGTCTGTATGTGGCCGAATAGCCGTATCTTAACTCTGCAAGCGCTAGGTTGAGCATTAGGGCATGCGTTCGAGCACAATATATTTGATTCTGCTTGTTTCCACCATATTTAGCTTTATTGATTTTGTTCTGGTTATTAAGAATTGTATGCGCGTCGCCCCGCTTTGGCGTCAAAACTTCGCTAAATACCTTTACGTGTACGAACATTATAAAACACAGCTTGTAGCACCACCTCCAATGACATTTTCTGATGATGACAAGGCTAACGGTCCATACTCTACAGATGTTAAAGGGGTCTGTGGTATGTGCAGCATATGAATATTTTATTTATTGGTGAAAACTCAATTAAGGTATGCATACTTCACGGTACGCATACGTAAGTCATGCATGTGTTGCTGCTCAAATGTAAAATTAGACAATGTATTTATGTGAGCACACAACAGATCTAGACTGCCTTTTTTCAAGCTGTTGGCATTGGAACAATTATAAGACTTCAAACTTCAGTTTCACCAAATGTTTATTGTGTATTGCTAAACTGCGGTCAGTAGCTTCCAGGATTCTGGGTGCCGGGGGTTGCTAAAGCTTGCGTGCTTTACTGTGATGGCATGTGGTTCATGATTGATGCCTTGTAAGTCTTACCATTTCCACCTTTTTCCCCATACGGCCTGTGCTGCTTTGGTGAGGAATGTTGCCTTTTTTAGCCAACCAGAATCATGGAAACTAATGACCACATTTTGGCAGTACACAAAAGTCATTTAGCGAACTGAATTTCTGAGATTATATAATCGTCCCATTGTGAGCAGCCTGAAGAAAGCTACATTAGTTGTATTCACAAGTTAACACGTAATTTAATTTTAGATGTTACCTGCAATGGATGCATGATGAATGTGCATACCTCATGTATGTGCAGTGGTATTGTGCCTTTGTGCAATTAATAAAATTTCATATGGTGCATATTGCATTGCATTCCCTTTAAGAAACACATCATATGAGTATCACAGTATATCTACAGAAATACAATTTGTACCAGTGTGGATGCACTCATGCACACGTTTCGCCGGAAGAACAGAATTTACCGATAGCAGCCAATGACGTTACTCACACACAGAATTTAACTTTCAATTACACGTGGTTAACACATACAGCTCACAGGGGGCACCTTTACCTAAGAGCTGTAGCTTTGCGTTGGTGCATGAGTGAGCTAAAAACGGTAAAGTTTAGATCTTTGATATCAAATGTATAAAATGTTCTGCCACAATACGCTTTTTGTTGCATTTATTCTTCAGCATGCCCTTCTTGCATTTATCATTGTGTGGAGTCAGATTTTACTGCATATGTTGGTCGTGCACTGCATTGATACCCACACAGAACTTAGAAAATTCCAGCGTGACGGGAGCATACTGTATGTTACACCCTTTCTTGGGAAACTTTTGGTCATTAATTCTGTTTTTGTTTTAGGCTTCCAGGTATGAATCTACTGTAGAGAAGGAACACCGTGGCCCCACTTCTGTCGAAGGAACCAGAGTCGCCTAGGCAGCTGACGATGGATTGCGCAACCAGCAGTGAAGAGCTGTGATCTTGTAATGTGCAAGTGTATGAACAGTCACATTAAGTTAATCTAACACCAATTACATTACCTTGTCAAATTTTGTGATTTTGTAATGTGCAAGTTTATACACAGTTACATAGAGTGAGCTGAAAATAGGCCTTGGGCAAGTTTGTGATCATGCAGTTTGACGGTTTTTACAGCACATACGTTTTACAATTATCACACTCTCTTACTTTTCTTTCATTTTCATCAGTTGTGTATCTGCACTGTCAACAGCGTCAATATGCTTTTTTAACTTCTGATGCCTCTAATGTAACTTTTTATGGTTCCAGATAGTTTACTTGTTAACTAATATGTATGAGGGGAAGTCAAGAAGTAAAGGCACATTTGAGAAACGGTACACTTATTCTAATGATAGAAAACTGAAGCATACATTATTTTTGCTACATTACCTGCCTGCACTTCAACGCACTTTGTGCAACGTTTCACAAGTTTCTTGATTCCGTCAGAAAAAAAAAGTTTTTTGGTTGCACCTGTAACCAATTTTGCACAGCATCACGACTTCTGCGTCAATAGCGAGTCTTCTTTCCCCGACTGCTTCTTTCAATGGTCCAAACATATAAAAATCGCTTGGAGCCAGGTTTGGACTGAGTAGTGGGTGTTCCAGCAATTCAAAACCGAACTTTATTGTTTTGGCAGTCCGCTTGGCAGAATGTGGCCGAGCGTTATCTTGCTGCAGGATGACACCTTTTCGCAGTTTTCCATGGCATTTAGATCTGATTGGAGGTTTCAGTTTGGTTCGCAACACATTACATTAGTTCACACTTCACAGTTTCGCCTCTTGGGGTGAAATGAACGGCTATGACACCGTCCTTGTTCCAGAATAGTGCTAGCATAATCTTAAGAGCTCATGGTTGACGTTCAGATTCCTTAAATTCTGATGATGAGTGTTTCTAAATTATGCTCGCAGCTTTACCTTCCGGTTTGTGATGATGTACCTAAGTTTCATATACAACAACAATTTGCTCTAAAAAAATCCCATCTCCCTCACGACGATAACGGGTGAAATGTTTATCAGAAATATGTCAAAACTTTGTGCCTTATGATGTGCTCATAATTCATTTGGGACCCACCTTGCACACTCTTTAGAAAAATTTAGCCTGTTTTGCAAGATGGAATACGGCGAACCAAAACTGATAAAGTATTTGCGATTTCGTCCGCTGTGATTCGTCTGCTTTCCATCACGAAACCCAAACGTTGGTGGCCTGCTCGATCTTTCTACGTCACATAAAGTTATTCCATGTTCGACACGCACTATTGATTCAGAGATCTTGCTTCGTGATAAACTAATGTCACCATAATGTACTTGCATTCGACAAATAATTTCTGCAGGTTTAACACCTTCCGCAGAGAAAAGCGAATCACTACCCTCATTTCCTCCCTATTGAAGATCGACAAGGGGACTGCCATGCTTAACGGTCTGCTACACTCTGACTAAAGCGGGAATAAGAGTGACACATTCCAGAGAAGTGTTGCAGACGACGCTAATCCAGTGCTGAATACTATACTCGGCGACAACTTATCTTGACAGTGGAGCCAAGGCTACAGAGCCGGGGCTTCCGCACATTCGTGTGGCTCCGCAACTAGTACAGCAGCTTCCGGCTGATTTCGGTATTGCTCGCTCGCATCGCTCACGCGTTTAAAAAAACATATACACGAGGAATGTGAATGGGAGAGACATTTTGATTGTTCAGAGTACGTTTTAGTGTCATATTACGAGTATATTTTTCTTGGAGAACTAAACAATGCGTTTGCGGCCGCACACTGACTCACTACGTCATGAACACCTTGTTTACTTCGGAAAATGGCCATCCTGAAAAGGTGGTGCTGTCTTCGAAATGGAAAGAACTGGACGACATTCTTGCAAAGTGAGCAATAACTGTATTTTACCTATGACTTTCCGCAACTGTTTCAGTCTCATAATAAATAAAGCAGCATTTATTTCAGCAAGGCAAATTAGGAAATTATCAGCAAACTTAAGTACTATTTTTTAGCGCGGTAGCAGGCATGCGTTTCGGTTCTGTAGCTTCCACAGTGCTGTCAAGAAAAGTTGTCGCAGAGTGTAGCAGTGTTAACTAACCCTAGTGGGAGAGATAGCAAAAGTCGCTTTACTTTTTCACTTCCCCTCGTATATATACATTTGATTATCTTACAAATAATTTTTATTTATGCAAGTGATCTTTTCCTTAGTATAGTCGTTTTGCCACAATGTAGGCAGTTTACACATTAAGTACCTTTTTCGAAGTTCTGTGCTCTATCAAGACACTAATATTTATAGATGTAAACACATGTTGTGCTAAAAAATAAACATCTTTGTTTGAAAGTTGTGTTCACCTATTTTGGTCAGTTGGACAGGAACTTCGCTAACATGCGTCAGGACTTCAGTCACTAACTTCAGGCATCACTATAGTTAAATGTTTACTCAGATGTGCGGGCACACTGTCAAAATATTTCCTGTGTGAACATTTGTGGACTTCACATATAATTTAAAGTTTACAGTAAACTTGATGTACCTAACACAATTTTAAGCATGTGGTGCATTGAAGAACTATATTATGAAAAGCTTTATTGCACATTACAGCAACATTTATTACAGCTATATTTCCTGCTTAAGATCATCCCACTTTGGGACGATGGCCAAGTGCAAGTGTAGGCTCTTCCGTAACGCAAGCCAGGATGACTAGGGCATCCAGCACAGAAGGGCCTGCATTTACATTCGGCCGTTCTCCTAAAGTAAGAGTAATCTCCATTAGGCAAGATGCATCAACCAAGCTTCAATGACCAATAGTCAAAGAAACATTGGTAACAGTATTTAGGACGCTTAAAAACAGTGTAATTTTCAATTTAACGTTCTGTTAGCATCTACTGAAAGTTATAAAGGAAATTTCAATTGGTTATCGGAGGCCAATAGTCGACTATATGTTGGTTGCTGGTATATAAGACGTTTAAAAACGGTCCAACAACTTTCAATTGAACGTTCCTTTAGCGTCTATTGAAAGTTATTACGGAAATTTCTATTGGTTATCGGTGGCCAATAGTCGACGGAATGTTGGTTGCTGGTATATAAGACGGTCTAACGACTTTCAATATACCGTCGGTAGGTTCTATCGACTTTTCCCAATAAACTGTCTATTGACGGTTGGTACAAATTTTTGTAAGGGCTAGCAGCAGCCAAGCGACGACCTAGCATCAGCCACGTTAAAGCCTCCATTCTTTTTTTTTTTTCGTGAGGCACACCGTGTGGTCCCCACGTGTTGAAACATAACCGTGAAACAAGAGATCTATATTTGAGAATCGGCGTACAGATTTTAGTTATTCTGGAGATCAGCATCAGTATGTTTCTCGAATGCTGACGGGAAATCCCTTTTAAAAATGGCCCATATATTAGATATGGGAAAAGCCGTCTTTCAAATGGCAACGTTAGCTGACATTTTGCTCGCCCCTCCCCCCCCCCCCCAGTCCAACCTCCACTGTCCCGGCCCTTGCTGGATGAAATGTCATGATATTGCCCCTAGATGAGGTGAGGGTGAGGTTCATACCCCAGGTCTACCGCACGGACACCAACTCATCCTTATGCTTCGGTGATTTATTTGTACTTATATATTCATTGCTAACTTTTTAACCTGTGTATTATTATCGCTACTCATTTAACTTGCATCTTTTTGTTGCAGATCCGCAAAAATTATAAGTAATGTGAAACTCCTCAAGTCCGCCTTGTAGCCTAAAGAAAAAAAAGGTAGAAAATCATAAAAAAACATGACAGCATATCCACGGGTGAATGATGAAGAGCTTGGGCGAAGCTCCTGAAGCAATCATGGTCACGGGATTCGCTTCTCGTTGAGCCCGTTTCGCAGCGGCGTCATTGGCGCGCACCGTCTTGGGATCCGCCTGGCTGCCGCCAAGCAAGCGCCAATAAAGCGAGCCTCTCGGGAACGAGAGGCTGCCGCCAAGCGAGCGCGGCGCCAGGCGGATCTCGAGGCGGTGCGCGCCCGCGAAGCCGCCGTCAAGCGCGCGCGGCGCCAGACGGCAGCCTCTCGAGCTCGCACCTCGGGATCCTGCCGACGAGCACGAGACGCAGCGGCCTTCCGCACCCGGCGCTCTTCGTCGTCCATGGTCCGCCAAGCAGCACGATCCGGCAAGCGCACTCCTCCACGTACGGCGACGATCAAGGAGAATGAGAGATAACGGGCGCAGCAGCCAATCTGAGAGCAGAGGCACCTATAACGCCATCTTGCGTGCATTCACCCAACCGCCATATTGCACACATCTCTATGGGACAGCGCCATCTAGTATATCGTCACCCAACTGCTGTTTGCATGCATCTCTATGGGACAGCGCCCTCTATTGCACGATAAGGGAACACTACGGGTTACGCCGGATGGATCGACGATCGACAACCGACCAGGTCTCGCTTTAAGGAGCTTCGCCCCTAAAATATTTATTCATCAAGCTTACAGGTTTCTTGGAAGTCTTCCTACAGAGTCTGGCGAATACATAGCGCCGTTTGGTGGCACTGAAGCCGCCTAGTGACACTCACCCAGTCGACGGAAAAATCCAGAGATAGGTCGCTGTTCCTGCTTGCGGGTCTATCTCTGTTAGTATCGCCAACATGCACTCAAAAGTGGGGTCCTCTGACGAGGCAATAACTTCAGCGTACGGTATGCTGGCAAAGACCTGCAATGACGATACATAGGCGATCATTTTAAACCATCGTACATAAACAAGCGTGCACGTCAATAAATGCCGGTGTAATAACGTCCACACCTAGCTACCGATACGACTAAACTCACTTATCCAGAGTGGCGACCAATGAGGGCTCAACATCACAATGCCTGAGTGTTAAAAATTTTTAAACATTTCGTAATAAGTTTTCATATACATAAGCAAACAAGTTTTACAGCTAAAAAAACTAAACAATCAGCAGCTTTAAAAGTTCCTCCATTAAATTTCGGCTTGGTGAATCGGCAAGCGCGACGCATATACCACGCGCAGGCGATCGTGTTTTCAAAGTGCGAACCGGCTTCGCGGGGGTCGGAATGCCAAACAAAAAAGTGATGCCCTTCTTCTGAGTCAAGTGAGCACAGCAGAAGTGAATGGAAGTGACGCGGTATATGCAATGCTGATTGATAAGTGGTGCTTTATGGCGCAAGGGCGGCATATGGCCAAAGAGCGCCAGGACATCATGTGATGCATGATCAATGATGGTGTAAGGTGTAAAGGGGCCTTAAAATCCTGCGCACTAAATGTGCGTAACATACATATAGTTAATAATAATATCAGGGGTTTTACGTGCCAAAACGCGATATGATTATGAGGCGCGCCGTAGTGGCGGGCTCCGGAAATTTCGACCGCCTGGTGTTCTTTAACGTGCACTGACATCGCACAGTACACGGGACATCTAGAATTTCGCCTCCATTGAGATGCGACCGCCGCAGCCGGGATCCAACCCGCGACCTTCGGGTCAGCAGCAAAGCACCGTAACCGCTACAACACCGTGGTCGACTATATATAATAGTTAAAAGAGTGAAAGTGACATGAAAGCTACTCAATGAATTAAAAAGTCGAATACACAAAAAAGGTGAAGCAATACTAGGCACTACTGCCTCACACGGCCCCTTGTGAGCAAGGAGCCGGGGGCATAGGTGTGCGCAGGGTTCCCCTTCAGGGGGGAGGGGGGCGAAGGTTCGTCGCAGCGCCCTCCTCCCAATTATATCAATGTATGGCGCTGACACTACGCCCCCCTCATAAGTCAATAGGGGGGGGGGCGGCCTCCCCCCCCCTGCCTATGGCCACGCTTGTGGCCGGAGGATTAGTTCGTTAAACACATGGTACTTTCACAGCCGCATCCTCCTGCATAGGATGAGCTATGAATCCTATGGACAAATGATGTTCGGTGTAGCAACATCGTTTAAAAATGATAGAACTGATTTTTTGTCAGAAAACGAATTAATACCGAAAAATAATGCGGGGTGAACAGGGATGTGCTCCTGATAGGCTTTATAAACGTGTTTTCTTCTTTGAGGCTTTGCCTCTCGACACTGTAGTAGCACGTGAAGTACGCTCAGTGCTTCCCCACAGCAACCATGGGTCGGAGGTTCTCCACCAGTCAGCAGGTAACTATGAGTACCATAGGTGTGTCCTATTCTCAGTCTAGAGAGAATAGGAAATCACTTCGTCGGGATTTTGTAGTGAATGGCCATATTACATAAACCTGGCTTGATAGTATGAAGTTTGTTGACACTTTGGGCACCCCACAGGCACTGCCAGTAGCCTTTGAGTGTGTTACGAAGATTACTCATTGAGGAGTTCCCAGCTTTTCTAAAGACGGATGTCGCAAGCTGGCCAGCCAGCACATTGCCTTCTATTTCATGGTGCCCTGGCACCCAACACACCACGACGTGCTGCTCGACCGCGTAAATGGCACACAAGAGAGAGTACAGCGACACAATCACAGGATTTTTCTGCATTGTAGAAGTTCTCTAAACCTTAACAACGCTTAGAGAATCGGTTTATATAAATGTTTTAGGCATTTTTTTATTGGTTGATGTCCTTGGCGGCTGAAAAATCGCCTGAGACTCGGCCGTAAATATGCTTGTTTGAGGTTGCAGCACGCCTGCGTCCGAATAGGATGGGCTAACCGCTGCGCAAGAGACGCCAGAATGAGACTTCGAAGCATCGGTACAGACCTCCGGGCAAGAATACTTGTGCTGAAGCAGGCCCGTAGGAAGGAATTTTTTTCGGGGGGGGGGGGGGGCACATGCTAAAAACATTGACTATTTGAGAGAATACCTATTTTGATTATTTATTTCTTGGTAAAAACACCTACCTCACCAAAATTTCAGGGGAGGGGGGCCTAGGGCCCCCCTGGCTAAGGGCCTGTGCTGAACTTCTAAAAAGTACTTGTGGATATGGATGCAACAGGCGCGTTCTTATTGACTTCAACAAAGGATACGTCACAGTCTATAGGCTGGCACTGCCACGGTGGGACCCCTATAGCGGAGTTCGTAAGACTGTTTTCAAGAAGTGGGACATCCATTTCCTCAGCAGGGACTCTCACTGGGAGCGAGTACGGCTTTCTCACTGAGGCATGGTTCTAAAATACCCGAGAACTGGAGAAATGGTTTGTGGTAGAACTCGCGGGACGTTCATTGTTTGCATACAATTTAAAAAAAAAAAGATGAGTATAATCTCTGCAAATACAGCGACCACTCACTCGTTCGATTCCACATTGAGGCCTTCTACAGGCCTTGTCCCAAAAGCACCTGTAGATAGCTGAATGCCCAAGTGATGAATGGGGTCCAGCATTCTCGTGTTTGATGGAGCAGACTGATAAATTATGGCTCCATAGTCAAGATGTGAGTGGATGAGGGCTTTTGTAAAGATTCAGTAAACACTTCTTGTCACTACCGCATGTATTGTGTGACAACACTTTCAAAATGTTCATTGTTCGTGTACATTTATTGTTTAGATAGTTAACATGTGGCACGAAGGTTAGCTTCGTGTCCAGAATTACCCCCGAGAATTCCATCTTTACGCGTAGACGTTCACCCTGCAGGTCAGTGTCGGGATCAGGGTGCAGACCTCTCTTCCTGGACAATAAGACGCAAGTACTCTTTTCTGGATTACGCCTAAAGCCGTTCTCGCCTGGCCACTTGGCCACCCTGTTCCGACCAAGCTGAACCTGGCATTCACAGATAGCGAGATTGCACGATTTAAATCCTATTTGTGGGTGGATGCGCAGACGCGAGGAATTCACTTTAACAATAAAAAAGCGTGCAACTGAGCACCCCTTTCTGGCGCACTCCCGTTTCCTACCCAAATGATGGTAATAGGAGTTTGTCCACTCGAACACGGAATGTGCGGTCTCTCAATATTCCAAACCGCCATGTTGTATCGCAAGCATTTTCCATGTCAAGGAATACCGAGCGAAAGAACTGCTTATGCACAAATGCTTCGCGAGTTTGGGTCTCAATACGTATGAGATGGTCAGTTGTGGATCGACCCTCTCGAAACCCCCACGGATATGGTTCAGACAATTTATTCGATTATAGGAAATGTAGCAAGCGGCGGTTTATCATTTTCTCAAATACTTTACACAGAGAGCTCGTTAGTGCTATAGGCCGGCAGCTCGAAACAGAGGATGGATCTTTGCCTTGTTTCAGAATTGGAATTATAATGGCCTTTTGCCAAGCACTATCCCCAGTGCTTGGAAAAAGGTCATTATGATTTCAATTCTGAATCAATTCTGTTTCGAGCTGCCGGCTTATAGCACTAACGAGCTCTCATGTAAAGTATTTGAGAAAATGATAAACGGCCGCTTGCTACATTTCCTAGAATCGAATAAACTGTCTGAACCATATCCGTGCGGGTTTCTAGAGGGTCGATCCACAACTGACCATCTCATACGTATTGAGACACAAACTCGCGAAGCATTTGCCCATAAGCAGTTCTTTCGCTCGGTATTCCTTGACATGGAAAGTGCCTGCGATACAACATGGCGGTTTGGAGAGAGAAAGAAAGGGAAGACTCACCGGAAAAGCACACGGCGTTGCAGAGGCAAGAGAAGTTTTTTTGTGTGTTTCGTGTGGTACATTTTTCAACATTTCATATACTACACGGTCGGAACCTAGGGCAGATTTGCTGCAGCAACTCCGTGCTGCCTGCAGCTCTGCTAAGCAGAAACGTTGTTTGCATTCTTCAGTTTTCGTGTTTTTATTTTCTAACTTCTGTCGTTCAATTTGTGTTTTGTACCTTTGAAACATTCTAGAATAGTGTGACGAACTGGATACGTGTTCGAAATGTGCGCCCAGGAAGTTAGCTGGATGTTCCAAGGAGTCGTCGTCTTTGTTCACCACAGGAAGAGAAGATGTTCGTCGGCCTTTGATCTTACTGACTCTGTTCCATACGTTAACATCATCCATCTAAGGATGAGGCTAAGGTATGTATGCGGATGGGCAAGAGAGAAAGAGAGCACTTCTTGGCGAAGAAAATCTCTTCGCGAGGCGGGATTCCCATGCACATACCCACGGTCCGAAGGCGAGCGTCGTAACCACTCGGCTATCCTAACACGCTATCCGAGCATAGCATAGCCTCATATACTAAAGTATAGGAAGGGGGTGGGAGAGGGAAGTGAGAGTGAGGAGGAGAGATCTTATGGTGAAGAGTAGGGAAAAGAGGAGGGAGAGAGAGGCGACAAACAGATAGAAAGAAAGGGAAGAAAAAGAGGAAAATGTGGAAGGCAAGAATACAACCGAGATATATATATATATATATATATATATATATATATATATATATATATATATATATATATATATAAAGACAAAGAAAAATAGAAGAAAGGGAAGAGAAAAAAAAGAGAAAGGCAAAGAAAGAAATAGAGAAAGAGATAGAAAATAGGAAACAGAAGTTTCTATGCAAGCACAGCAACGTATAGTATAGTATAGCAAGGGGCAGGGTTGCCAGGCCAAAACCACAAAATATAGCCAAGGAATTGGAAAACCTAACCAGAAAGCAGCACACAGCAGCCATGGGCAGTCACAGTAGCCAAAAGTAGCCATGTGTGTGCGAAAACAATTGCGACGCTGCTATTCGATTGATTAAATTGAAAAATCTTTTGGCGGAAATGTAAATAAGTGCAACAGGAACTTTCAAAATCATAATTTCTGCGAATAAATCATACATTCCTGGCTTTCGCAATCATTTTGTGCACGCTTACGAGGTCCTTTGCACTGCTGCAGAAATGGCATTCTCTTCACGGGCCCTGCGTGACATTTCTTACGAAGTACCAGCGATAATAAAAGTGAGTACCGCATGAGTGTGCCTAATATCACAGTTACCGTGATTGAAGCGGAGGTATTTTGTTGTCACTTTCGCAATCGTTTTTCGCGTGATGACGGAGTCCGAGCAATTAATATTCTCGAGTCACAGTCCATATCTAATTCTGAGAAACTGAGAAGCCACACAAGCAGTTCGTCAGATATCCGATTTCTAATGTCGATGAGATCGGAGCGCCCTGGATGCTGAGCGCTTTCGGTTGTCCTGTTCATTTCCAATCAGAGTTTAAAGTCGCCTTCAGCAATAAGTGGTCCGCGAAATGAGGCCGAAGTTTTCGCCCGGGTCCCATCCACTTAGCCAAAAGTCTTTTCTGTAGTGTGAAATTCAACTCTGGGAGCGCCAAATTGAACTTTGGGAGCTGGAGAGGCCTTTGCCCTGCAGCGGGCGTAGACAGGCTGATGATGATGATTATGATGAATATTCGCTTGCTGCTTTCACAATAACTCTTTCTGCAATGACAGACATCTTATCATGACTACAAATATCAACCCTTCCAGACGCCACGTATGAAGAACTGCCTATAAATACTTCAAATTTCCGCAACATCATATCATGGCACTCGATATTATTGCGATAGCAATTATATGGACAGTCCCGGCTGGAAAATGTCCGTCCCCGTCGCCGTCATTCACCGTATATGTATAAGTATGTATATATTTAGAAAGCGACATAAAGCGACAGAATCCCAATAAAGAAGGGCGTACGGCAGGGAGACACGATCTCTCCAATGTTATTCACCGCGTGTTTACAGGAGGTTTTCAGGGCCCTAGATTGGGAAGAGTTAGGGATAAGAGTTAATGGAGAGTATCTCAGTAACCTACGATTCGCTGACGACATTGCATTGATGAGTAACGCGGGAGACGAATTACAGCTCATAATTAGTGAACTGGATACGGAAAGTAGAAGAGTAGGTCTGAAAATTAATATGCATAAAACTAAAGTAATGTGGAACAATCTTGGCGGAGAACATCGCTTTGCGATAGGTGGCGAGACACTGGAAGTTGTAAAGGAGTACGTCTACTTAGGACAGGTAGTAACCGCGGAGCCGAACCATGAGAGTGAAATAACTAGAAGAATAAGGATGGGTTGGGGCTCATTCGGCAAGCATTATCAAATCATGAATGGTAATCTACCACTATCCCTCAAGAGGAAGGTATATAACAGCTGCATCTTACCGGTACTTACCTACGGAGCAGAAACCTGGAGACTTACAAAGAGGGTTCAACTTAAATTGAGGACGACGCAGCGAGCGATGGAAAGGAAAATGATAGGTGTAACCTTAAGAGACAGGAAGAGAGCAGAGTGGGTCAGGGAACAAACGGGGGTTAAGGACATCATAGTTGAAATCAAGAAGAAGATATGGATATGGGCCGGGCACGTAGCACGTCGGCAGGATAACCGGTGGTCATTAAGGGTAACTGACTGGATTCCAAGAGATGGCAAACGCGTGAGGGGGAGACAGAAAATTAGGTGGGTAGATGAGATTAAGAAGTTTGCAGGTATTACGTGGCAGCAGAAAGCACAGGACCGGGTTGATTGGCGGAACATGGGAGAGGCCTTTGCCCTGCAGTGGGCGTAGACAGGCTGATGATGATGATGATGATGATATTTAGAAAGGCCACAAATAAAAATAATTAAGAAATTCTTTCCGACACGCGGAATCGAACGGGCGACCTCTCGCTTTGCAGCCCGACGCGTTAGACGTTAGGCCACGACAGCACCGTCCCTCAGTCTGCTAACGGCGAGCTATTTATATACACCATGTAATTCAGCATGCTTTCTTAGTGGCCACATAGATGGCGCGACGTGCGCGCGTGTTGCGCGCTTTAAAGATCGTCGCCTCGCCCCTGCGAACGCCGTTGCTGTTCGCTCTACAGGGCGTCGTCGTTTTCGTGCGCTTATCTCAAGGAAAGAAGGGGCGGCCGGTGGGGTGCTTCGCTTCGCTCGCTGCAGCGGCCGCGTTTGCGAAAGGAGCGCGCTGTTCAAACAGAAATAAGTAACAACTGTGACAATTAGTTCGCGCTCGTCTTATGTGTACCTGTTCGTTTGTTTCATAGGTCCCGCTTTATGTTTGAGCAGTGCGCTTCAAGTGTCGAGCTGTGACGCATTAGTTCGCGCTCGTCCTGTGTGCGTTCTTTTCGTGCGTCCTTTGGGCTCGAGCGATGCGCTGGCAATTTCGAGCTGCATGCTTTCCGTTCTTCGCGTTACATTACAATTTATTGCTATCGCAATCATTGCTTCGCCGTTGCGGCGAAACTGTGACTTTTTCTATTGCAGAAACAAATAATGTCATGATACGTTGATTTGTGCTTTTTGTAGTAGTAAATGGTAATTAAGTTGTAATTATTTACCTAGTTATCCTGAAGTCATTCATGTTTTGTTTCTGCATAAATAGAATCGGATGTCAGGCTGCGCATATAGCGCAAATATGTTTTCGGTTATGCTCACTTTGAGCAAATAAGAATTATGCTTTTGACGGAGCTCGCGGAAAGCGGCACGTCGAACGAGTCGTCGAACATAGTAGTGCCTTCAGCAAAGTGATCCTCTGCAACGGTACACAGCAAGATGAAGTTAAATGACCACACATTTATTATGCAGGAGGTTCAATTCATCGAAACGTCAATATATCTTGACCTTTCTTAACTAGTCCACACAACTAGCGGAAGAAACGGTGTACGCAATTGTGTACAAAGCATCTTAAAGGGTTAACTAGAACATTACCTATGAGAATTATTATGACCAATATTTTAATTAGTAGAAATGGACGGTCAGGTCCAATTCGAGAATTTAAGTCCTTCCTATGAACAGCCCTCTGGCGATTTAGGAGGAAGGTAAAGGCCGTGCTAACCAACGCTCAGAGATATTGGTAGTCGTTCATGGAGTTCTTCCGAGAACCAGAGGGGCCTGGCCAGTACTTCGCCGAAAGGACAAGGCCAACAAATATCGATGAGGAATGCTGTCCCCCTCCCCCTCTCCAACCATCTATTCCTCAAATTTCTGCAGCAAAGCTTAAGGCCTACTTAAGGCAGAGATAAAGACGTATTAAAAAAGGCAACGCTTCAAAGTTCACAAAGACGGCAGACAGGAACGACACAGACGAGGCGCATTTAACAACGCATTCAATAAAACGAAGACTGAAAATGGGTGGACAAAGACATAAAGGAGAGGCCACTGTGGGCAAACCGCGCATGAGCAAACATTAATGCTAACAATGGTGAAAACATGTGCTTTTATCTCTTGGAAATATATGTTTACAAAATGCCATATCAGTATCTAAGATGAAACATCTACGTTGATTCGAGTTATTGTCAAGTTATTGATTCAAGTTGCAGTCTAGCACCATAACCAAGACCACACACCGCGGCGTATATATATATATATATATATATATATATATATATATATATATATATATATATATATATATATACAACCCACAAAGAAAAATAGTTCAGCTAAACTTTTTTTCCGAAGCGCGCGACCAGGGATTGGAACCTGCGACCCCTCGTTTCCGCGGAGCGACGCGTTAATAAGTCACTCAGCCACAACGCTTACATCCCCCAGCATAGTAAGGGCCAGCTATTTATATACACTGTAAAGTGCTTCAGCGTGGCAGAAACTTGTTCACTATCACCCGCAAAATGGCGCAAAGGGCAAAAGGACGCGCTTATCGAGCGTCGCCCCGCCCCTGTTTCGCCGGAGATGGGCTGCGGGCCTTCGGCTCCGTCAGGGCGCGGTCGCCTGTGCTCGTGCGCATATCTCTTGAGGAGGTTCAATACATGGCTCATAGCTTTCGACTTCTTGCGATTTCATCACAATGTTGGTGTTGGATTGACCGCAAGAAGGTCAGTTCGCTTGCTGCAGCGGCCGTGTTTGCTAATGCAGTGAGATGCAAGCCTCTCTTCGTATGACATTCCACTTTGTTGCTACCGCATCCTTTCGGCAAAACTATGCTTTTCTTTACGTTTTACTTTATTTTTATGTATTTTACGTTGTCTCGTCCTCCCTCTTTCGAGCTCCAAGCAGACGCTGCTGAACCCCCGCCCCCCCCCCTCACTCCAAGCACTTGCCATTGGTAAAATGCTTTAATGAGATACATTTTATTTAAAAAGAAAAGTTCGATCGCATACAAACAATAGAACAGTGAGGCATATGACTGATGACAGTGAAATCATGAGGCCACAATCCAGGAATAAATTGCTTGCGTACGCTGCACAGTCCCAACGCTTTTTTCATCGGTCAGCCTGTTTTAGCACAGAAGTGTTTTATGCCGGGGTCCACCACGGCTTCACTGACGTATTTCCGTCACGGATATGACGTTGTAATATAAAGTCTAACAGATGGCAAAGAAAAAAAACTAGAAGAAAAAGTTCCCTCACCGGAAATCGAACTTAAGACCCCTCGCTCCGCAGCGCGCGGCGCGAAACGAATAGGCCACAGGCGGCACGTTCTAGACCAAGCTAACGACGAGCTATTTATATACACCATTTGCCGGTGGCGGTACTCAGAGATCGGCGGTACATCAGCGTGTTTTCGTTATGACTAGCGGGATGGCGCGAAGGACTCGCAAAGCGCGCTTTAAAGATCGACGGCCCACGCGTCGCGATGAGTGCGCACCGCAAGTTTCCGTTAAGAGCACGAAGGTCACTTCGCTCACTAAAGCGGTCGCGTTTGCGAAAGGAGCGCGCTGCTCATACAAAAATGAGTTACAACTGTGACAGTTCGCGCTCATCCTGGGTATGTTCGTTCCGTGCGTCCTTTCTGCTTCAGCAGCGCGTTCCAAGTTTCGAGCTGCTTGCCGTTCTTCGCGTAGCATTACAATTTGTTGCTATAGCATTCACACCTTCGCCGTTGGGGCGCAATAATGCCCAACAAACACTGAACTACGTCTGTGAAGACACGTTCCACTTTCGTGTTACGCCGATTTTTATGACAGAGGGATCAGCCATGCTTTTTTTTTTCTAACCAGCCAAAATTACCAGAAGGCGTAAGGAAATAACTAGACATATCGTCGCCACTCCGCTGAAATTGTTTTGTGCTTGAATATTCTACACTAGACAGTAGTCATTACCACCAACAAACTTCCCATTTATCATTATTCTACATTATTCTGAATTATTGCAGTAATACAGCACCAGAGGACACAAAGGACTAGAAGAATGCGAACGACACATACACAGGGCGCACGAACAACTGAAAGCTTATTTTTTCGATGAGCAGAGTAAGTACAGACTAAAACCACGATATGATTATGAGGGACGCCATACTGGAGGGCTCCGGCAATTTCAGCCACCTGGGGTTTTTTAACGGGCACCTAAATCTAAGAACACGAGCATCAAGCATTATCGCCTCCACAGTAAGTACAGACTGTACAAGAATAAACAGAAGATAGAAAAGTACGAGACATTTAAAAGAGCATCACATGATCAGTGCTACTACGAGCACAAAGAGGACCCTAATAGTAAAGTAAACTTTATTTGGGCATAACACATACAGGGTTTGCCCGCGAGGCAAGGCAAAAGGAGGACTTAAACCCCTTGACTAGGCCTTACCTCGCTGGCGCAGCAGAGACAGCGGATTCAAAAGTTACAATTTCACTAGAAGAGGATCAATTAGCAAGAACATAATCACTAGTACGGTAAGAAGACGATCACTATTTACAGTAATAACATATTGACAGTAATGACATATAGCAGAACATAATCACTAATGCAGTAATAACAAGAACATAATGAATAATGCAGTGACCAGTAATGCTCGCTAACAGTAACACTTAGTACCATTACTAATGCAGTAACCATTTATACAACACATCCACTTCCTAAGCAAGAAACACGTTCCTTATTAGATGTTTATATTCATGAATTGTTTTACAATTTCTGGCTATTTCAACAATATTACGATACATATTACATAAAGACATCGTTTCATACTCAATGGTTTGCATACCATAGTTTGTCCTCGCCTTCTTCATTACTACTGATGTGTGGCGTAAACTGTATCCTGTGTCTCAACTGAGGTACCGGTTTGAAGATGCCTCAAAGTTGCTGGAAACTTCTTTAAACAGCCGAATGCAAATCTTCGCTCTGCAAGAGTTTCTAAAGTTAAGGATATTGTAGCGCATCATTTATTTAGAAGACCCTAGATATTCGTTTGAAGAGTTAAGCTAACGAACAGCTCGACATTGTAGTACTGCCAGTTTTTCTATATCGGTTTTGTTTCCGTTCCCCCATACTAATAAGCCGTAGCTAAGGTGTGAATGTACAAGTGAAAATTACAGTTGTCTGACGAGCTTGACAGGCCTGATAGAAACCTGATATCCTTCTTTGATAGCATAACAGACGGCATGCTGACCCAAGATTCACCGAGCTTTTTTATCTCTGGGGCTTCAACAATCTCCCTAGTTAGCCTATCTGTTGACTTGTACATGATGCTGGGGTTTTCAAGTGAATGTGTGCACCAAAATCCTTAAAAAAGTACTTGACACCTGCCTTGACCAGTCGCATGTCAATGATCCTTTTGTCCAGGAATTCAACGACCTTTATGAATGTATATCTATTCTTTCCACCGATTATAGTCGTTGGTGTTAACCTTCACCAAGGAAACATAATATATTGGTAACGCGGACCCGTCTTCGTGAAGCTGTCCCTGTGTAAGAGCTTATGTCAGGCGACCCAGCTGGTTGTGGCACCCTGCAATCAAGACGACGCTTGCCACTGTTAGAGCTATCGACGCGTCATTAAAAACAACAGGCCACCTTCACAACCCAACAGGCACCCTTACATAGTCGGACCTCCATCATTACCTCAAGGTAGTCCATTTGCGGGCGTTTCAGCTTCAAGGGACCTCCCGGTGTACCGAGCTTGGCAAAGGCCGCGGATGTGCACCAGAGTAATACCAGAGACAGTGCTACCAGTTCTCCCATCGTGGGTCTCATATTTTTAAATCGTGCAGTCTTGCTCAATTCCATGATCGCCATTCTTCCCAGGAGTACCTGAAATGAGACATTGCGGTAGGATTTCGAAAATATTGAACATTTTGTATTGTCGCGTTCACACATCCGTACCAACAACGCAGCACTTCTGTGCCGCTATCTCAAATAAGCGTGATCTCTTACGAGCGGGAGTTGATATGTAGTCACAACATAAGAATTGAGTACAAGCAAGATACGAAAAAGCAGCCATGGAATTGGCACATCTGTGGCAACATAGAAAAAGCGCCATGGCCATGGCACGTCTGTAACAAACCTGTACCATCTGGAGTGCTTTTTTCAATTGTACGCTAGACTTGTTGAAAAATAGGTTCCTGTTGTTTTGCCTGAAATTTCTATTAGTGGAGCGCTGATATATCCACCTTCCGCAAAATTTGCCTCGACATTGAAGCTGCGTCGTGAAACCAGCAAAACAATACATAAGTTCGCGATAAATTTAACCTCCTGAATTAAGAAAAAGAGATTCAAGCCACATAAATAAGCGAACGTAATATAATGTCTAGGATATGCAGACGCATTATATAAGAATTTTGTGCAAGCGCCTGTTTAGCTTTCGCGTATTGATTGGAGCAATATCCCTCTGCGACGGACACATGTGATAAACAGAAGGGCGCGATAATACCGTACACAAAGATAATGGACACGGGACGACGCGAGGGGTCGTAAGTTCGACTCCCGGTGACAGAACATTTTTCTTCTAGTTTTTTCTTTGCCATCTGTTAGTCTTTTGCGTCATATCCGTGATGGAAATACGTCAATGGAGCCATGGTGGACCCCGGCACAAAACACTTTCGTTAGAGTGTACTAGAACAGGGGAGTGCTCGGAACGAGCTTCGAAAAGTGAAGCCCAGCCTGTTTCACATGCGAGCGACCGAGCGGCGGGGTCCGCAGCGATCGAGCGGCAGCAGGACGCTCGGACGCGGCTTCGTTTCACATGCACCGCTTTTGCGCGGCGCGCGCCTCTGCGATGCGCAGTGATGGTTGTGGGAAGCGCCCGTTATCCGCGGGTTTCATTTCTCCGGGCTCGCTTGTTTTGGTGCGCTTGGGTTGCAAGTTTCACGAGCCTTCTACTTCGGTGATCGATTTTCACGCGCCTAAACCTTGAATGATGAAAATGTGCAGTGTATCAGAGTGCAATTAAACAACTTCAGTAGTCACGTTTATTTCTGTTCCAGCTTTCTTTTTTTACCACGCGAGTCATGTTGCACGCCCATACACTTGGCCATAGAAAAGCAAAAGAAAGAATTTGTTTTTGGGGTTTTAAGCTTTCACAGGGCTTTCGGTGGCTTTTGGTCTCGAATGCCGCAAGGCGTTGGTGCGCCGTATGGGCCGGCAAGCGGATGCCAACGGCCCAGTCGACGACATTGTGGGTTTGTGAAGGAGCTCGTCTCTTTTTTTTTTTTTTTTGCCTATGGGCATTCTGCAGTAAACAGGCGGCGGCATTTGTCGTCTTCGGGGTACGTGACCACTAAAAAAAAAAGGAAAAGAAAACAGTAAACTGTTCGAACGTGCTGCACCAGAGTAGTAAAAAAAACTGAAACGTCTACTGCGAACAAGTGCGGAGTGTCGTAGGTTCCCCCTGTCCGGACCTATGTTGGTGTCACGATTAGATAAAAATACAAAATAACAAAATGACACGTGCAAACGATTTGTCTGCTTTGATGGAAGCGCAGTAAAGAACAACAAAAGGAAAAGAACGGCGTTTTCTACACTGCCAGCTCGTTGCAGCGAATGTCGTCTGCTAGGAAACCGAGTCGGAGCGAGTTCCTCCCGGCGCGCGCGGCTGCTCTCGTCTCCATCCCTACGGTCACGTGCTCCCCGCGTCACTGCTCCCCCATTGGTTGACCTTGGGCAGCCGCTCTGCCGCTCGCGAATTTTTCCAACTGCGGCGATCTCGATCGCGCGTCCACTGGTCGCTCTAAAAAACCTGTTTTTGGGCTTCCGCGACGGCAGCCGCTCCGCTCTTGGAGCAAAATCGCTGCATGTGAAGCAGGCCTGTTTCACATGCGAGCGACCGAGCGGAGGGGCCCGCAGCGATCGAGCGGCAGCAGGACGCTCGGACGCGGCTGGTGCCCCCCACGTCACTGCTCCCCCATTGGTTGACCTTGGGCAGACGCTCTAGACGCGCTGCCGCGAGCGAATTTTTCCAAATGGAGCGAACAAGATCGCAGCGTCCTTTGGTCGCCCTTAAAACCTGTTTTTGGGCTTCCGCGACGGCAGCCGCTCCGCTTTTGGAGCAAAATCGCTGCATGTGAATGCGCGCGGCTCCGCCGAAGTGGTGCAGGGGAAGAATACCCTCTTCCCACTCAAAAAGCCCGGGTTTGAATCGCAGCTGCAGACGGTGGGTTTTTATTCTTAGTGTCACCTTTATAGCTGTATTGGTTTTCCTTTGCTTCTAAAAACTAGCTTCAGTTGCTACTTGTTGGTTTAAAAAGTAATGCAAAATGTGTAGTGAAATAGAAGAAATTTGACAATGAGCGCAGCTGTTTGCAGCGCCATCGGCCGGGATTCAACAAAAACGTAAACTATTGGCTCCGAGTTTTTTGGGAAATACGCGACTCGAAACAAGATTTCACATTTTACGCCACGTGGCATTTTAATATTTCGCGGGCTTTCTTCTTCGGCCACAGAAATTTGCACGGAATTGGTACGTTCCTGAAGAAAAAACCACGCTTAGACGACCCTTAAAAAAGACTACAGATGGCTCATTAACCATCTAATAATTAGGAGACTTTTCGTGTTACTGCATAGTTGCTGCAATTGCGGAACAGTATATTTCTGGATAACTCACAGGAATGTTATCATCTGTCTTCATAGCGCTATTTCCCCTTCTCCACAGATCGCGGCCAGCATTGTACATCGCGGCCAGCAAACGTTCCCCTTTCTACAATTGCGGTCTTTCCTTATGAACTGCTCGAGCACTCTTCAAAATATTCGCGTTCCAATTGTTTACTGCTGTGGTTACTGAGCTACAAATGCAGTTGCGAAGCCACATGGCTCATGAACGTGACATAAATACGGATGTCCGCGCATATGATGAAATGCAGGACTGCCAAGCCCAAAAAACTCATCGACATGTGCAATCACAAAACTATAACATCTCTTTATTCGTATGAATGCGAAATGTAGCACTGAGCAACGGTACAGAGTCCAGACACAAAGTAAAATGTAGTTTTTTTAACTCACTATCGTCGATGATAAAAACGTTACCTTTAGTAAAAATTAACATGGGCAACCGATTTTCGATTCAAAACGCCTTGCACTATAATGAAATCATTATCCGTCGGCAAGAACGTAGCCAGAAGTTATATTCGGAGGGAGGGGTGAGGGGGGGGTGAGGAAGGTGCAACCACCCACCCTTCATATTTGTGTGGGGGTTTTTACGTGTGCGTGTATATTGGGAGCGAGGACATACCGTGGCGCCGCCATGCGGAGGCATCCCTGTGACGTGCAAGGTTGGATTGCTCCGCCAGCCCTCTCCCACTCAGCCAGCAGCCGCATTTGCGTCTGCTTGTTTATTATTATTGTTGTATCTCACTTTGAGGAAGACAGTAAGATACTCCTACGGCTTCGACACTGACTGTACGAAATCCTAAATAACTGTTCAGAAAAAAATATTACGTCCTCATAATGCCTTAGACAGCGTCCTGACTGCCGGCGTCGTCTGCTATGCCCACAGATATGGAAACCACGAGGGCCGCGCACGCTGATTTTGTAAAAGGTAACGTTGCGTCGAATGGGCTTTAGCGCGTGCTTGCGACAAAGAAAGATATTTTTGCTGCAAGAAATGCGGGCAACCGTGCAACTTCATTCATTGTAAGTTCGCATATAAAAACGGGCCGCGGTTGACACGACATGCATGGGCAAATTTACATTCCTAATTAGTACACATAGCTCTATGAAGCACGACGACAGCGGTTTCTCCGCTTTGTGGGAAGCAATCCAGTATGCTTAGAGATTCATGTAGCCGCAACCTTTCTCATATGATTGGAGACGAACGCACGAGAGCGATATGTCCGCGCGCCTCATTCAGTGTTGTAGCTAGATAACATTCCACATCAGTTTGTCTGCGGCACGATTTTAATAGCTATCTGTTGCTTCTCATTACGCGAATTTTCTAAGGTTGTCACATGTACGGTGCATTTTCGATCGCCACCGAGCCACATCGGCATGAAAATTTTTGACGATTGACTCCGTTATCCAGCTTGCACAAAGGGGCCAATCGCGATCGAAAAAAAACGGTCCCGATCGGGCTCGATTGCGATAGCAAATGTACCGTGTGCCGGCCAGCCGTACTACTTGCGCACTTGAACGGCCATGCTGCAAGGTGTAGCTTACCGTTGTCTAAATGGCAATTTTATGTTGCAGTGAAAATACCAGCGTCTAGCATTTATAAAGCTTCATTCATAAGCAGTATGACACTTCGTGGCTACTGTTAGAAGGTGAATCAGTGTTTGAAGCTGGTCATGTTTTCGCCTGTAGCGTAAAACACTATATAGAAGAACAAGTGACACTGGCTATGGGCTCATTTTACAGAAAAAATCTATAAGCAAGGAAACGCATGGGCTGAAGTCGAGAGTCTGACGGAAACTCGTGTGGTCGGGAAAAGACACGAGGACCATTAAAATGGACACGAGGACGAGGGGAGGGGGGGGGGGGGCAAACTGCGGTGGAAGTTGCATCGGCGAGACAGGTAACTTCCAGCAAAGACTCAAGTAGCACGTGTATGACGTAAGAAATGTTTCATCGAACGCGCTGTCCGAACACCTGGAAGCAACTGGCCACGAAATAGACCGGGATAAGGCACAGATAACGGAAAGAGAAAATAACTGAATTTCTCGGCTTTATGTTGAATCTCTAACAATTTAGACAATGGCGCGCACGCTTAATCGTCATGACGGCAACTTTCAACACATGTCCGCACGTTGCCTACGTCCTATTTTAAAACATACATAACCGGACTGTTTTCGCCTTCATTTTTAACAGTGAACAAGGCTCCCGTGCGGGAGCCGGAACATCTGCTTTGATGAATATTCGTGGTCGGTGTCCACTTTAACACCACAGACTTGAAATAACAAAAAAGGAAGACAGCTAGGTGACAGCGGCTGCATGCTCGTGAAAAACAGGGTGAAAGCTCACGCCTGGCTCCTTCGCGTACGTAGTGCACTGTGGCACGGAGCAGAAAAGTACCAGGCGCCGATAATTTTTACTGCACTTTTCCGGATTGTGTAGTCTCTGGGGGTCCACACAAAAGAAGTGAAAGCAAAGCAACGCTGTTCAAAAGCGAAAACACCGCGAAATCGCGGTTAAAAACAACAAATTCAACCGTCCGCTTCTCTTCGCCAGAGCTAGGCGAGGTCACGTGATCCAACCCTGCACGTCACAGCGATTGCAGCGCCCGCGTCTCCAGTGGTGGGCCTCGCACCCAATATCCACATCTACAACATAAAATTCCAGAGGATGGGGAGAGGGGTATTCGCCATATTATGTCGGATTTATAGAGCTGTGACTAAAACATCGGGCCTGCATATAATTTACCTGCTCGGTCATTGCATATTGATGGTCTCGACTCTGTCAAGGAACACGTGTACATTGCGAAATTGCAGAGTTGCCGACATTCCAAGCGTGCACGCAAATTTCTTTTTTCTGCATTGCGTTCAAATTTTAAAAAGCATGCACGCAGTTCTGAGAGACGGTGAGAGAGATGGCTTTTTAGTGACAAGTAAAATGGTTAGCCACAGTATATTCGCTTACATGCTATACTGCAGGGGATGGGGGGGGGGGGGGAATGGCTTACGAGAGTGTGGGCAGAAAACTGTAAAAAAATAAAAAAGAAGTTACGCCGCTCCATATGTACTTGGCCTGCAGTTCAGCCTCACCTCATCTGCCAACTGTACATTTCAGCCGGTCTCAACGTACGACCAGATACTACCTCAGTACTCTCAACTTACGAAGCTCCACATTAATGAGCTGCCTGTGACACGCAAGGTGATCCATGACATTACCACCCCTTCCGACCTGTCGCCGCCGGTTCACGGAGGCTTGATGTTAACAGCTTCCTAGTCACCCGCATTGTGTTCGAGCACATGCTGCTTCACCTCGACGTTGGTCATCCCTCCTCCAGCGATTGATCATAACGTCTTCATCTGGTACCAGTGGAGTTACTGTATATGTCCCCCCTACACAGTGACACTAGGTACCAAAGAAAGAGAGTGGCGACTGGCCGCTTTGTGGTCATTACCGAGCTTCACTACTGTGTACCAATATTTCCTTCCCGATGTATACGCGACTTCGGCACTCGAACGAGCTAATATCTACAGCAAGATCGCTTTAATGGCTCCCTGCCACTAAATTTCTATCGAACCTGAAGACGGCAGTTTATACCAGATTGGGTCCATTTGAGCTCATCTATATGCCTTGTGGCTTCACGAAGGAGGCCGAAGTTTTATAGGCTCTTAGACGACGCAACGCGCACGCACCGTCTCCCGTTCATTTTCGTCGACCTTGACAGCATTTTCATTGCAAGCCGCACAAACAATATGCACAAAACGTACCTTCGCGCTTGCCTCCATACCGTTCCATATGCACGTGTCCTTTTTTTCGCGCTACCTCTTACTTACAAGCACCTTCGCCATCTTTTTGAGAGCCTGGCTGAATGCATGCTGTACCTTAAGACCCATAAGTGCACTTCTGCAGTAGAAGCCCTGGGCTTTATCCGCCATCGCAATTCATACCACGGCATCAAGCCACTTGAATCACGGGTGCAAGGTATCAAAGGCTCCCTTCTCCAGCTTCATTTCGAATGTTGCACGAGTTTTGGGGGCATATCAATTTTTTCAGGTTCTTCAAGCTATCCTGTTCCATCTTCAGCCGCTTTCCGACCTGGTGCGTCGGGGCTTCAAAAGAAAACACCCACATGCCACTGGTACTTCGAGCACGAACAGTCCTTTTAGGCCACCAATACGCAGATGACGGCTGCAGTGCTACTTTATTCATGTGCTGTCCGATTCGCCAACTCACCTTGTGGTAGGCACATTGAACATGCCATTCGGTGCAGTACCGCAGCAGCACGATGACACAGATGTGGAAGCCACTGGGTTTTTCAAAGCACATGAAACCTACGGCTGCTTTCTAAAGTACTTGCGGGACAGATGTCGTTTATGTGTAGTGCTATGAAGAATTTTCGTTGTCTCCTTGAAGAAGGCATCTCTTACATCAGGATTGACTACAAGTCATTAACGTTGCTATTCAATGACAACAGTTCCTCGTACTCAGAACGTGAGCTTGCACAACTTTCCTATATTTTCTAGTTTTCTAAGGACACGCGCCACATCTTTAAAGGGGTCATGAAGCACCCCTTGGGCTGGTTGAAAAAACACATCCTGCGGAAAGCTGACACGGCTATGAACTGCTCTGCCAAATATTACAGTCGTGCGCGCCGCGTAATGGCCACAAGCGGAGCGCGAAGTTGCCGTTTCCCCAGGCACCCTCTTTTTAAACAGAGGCCGGTTCTCATTCTCGTGGGTGGGCGGGGCGTCTGTCCGTTTACGTCGCGGATCTGTCAGTTTACGTCGCAAGAGACATAGCATGCTTATTGGCCGATAGCCGACGTAAATCGAGAGCGGCGTTCGGATCAGATGCGCTTCTTGCCGCGGGCTGCTGCCACTTGCCGGCGCCGCACTCCTCAGTACACGGTAGCCGCACTCGCGCAAGCGAATCACAGCGGGAGAGCGATCGCGTTTCATGACGCGCGCTGACGTAACTTCTTTCCCCCATGCCATCCCTCCCTGTCTAGCTTCCAGTGCGCTCGTCGGCACGAGAAAAGAGAGAAAGCGCTGGGAGCGTGCGCCAAACCCCCGTACTCCGCTGATTCTTGACGGATTCGAGAAATTTTTGCGGCAATCGATTCGGGAGGCAGTACACTCCGATACTGAGGTCATTAGATCATTACTTGGAAAAGTGGTTCATGACCTCTTTAAGACCAAACATCAGGCTGCTGACGCACTATCGTGGATCCTTGCTGTGCCTGCTGCCCCTTAAGATTTACAAACTCTAGTCGCCATCAAGCAAACCGACCCCTATCGGCGCCAATGGAGGATAGAAGGGTCCCCACTCCAGCTGGCGGAAGTGCGCTTCCGCGTGCAACACTGGTCACGTGCGGCACATCGCAGGCAGCCTATCGCCCATTGTTGTCGCATCGGTTTCGGCGAATGATAATAAAATCTCCTGCATCTGAGCATTGCGTAGGCTAATCACGGACCGCTTCATCCCGGCCGCGGCAGCTGCATTTCCGATGGAGGCGAGAATGCTTGAGCCCCATGTACATAAACTTAGGTGCACGTTAAAGAACCCCAGGTGGTCGAAATTTTCAGAGCCCTCCACTACGGCGTTTCTTATAATCATATCGTAGTTTTGGGACGTAAAACTCCAACAATTATTATTCAGCTTCTGATAAGCTTCAGCGCGCAACACGCACAGTAGAATTTATTCTGGAAATGACGCGGCCACCAAAGATAAGGGTAGAATCTTCGATGTCATATGTAAATTCCGACGCGCCTTACCACAGATCAGATTACCGACGGCTGGCGCTCTGTTCGTTGCTATCAATGTACAGAGAGATCCACTGTTAAAGGGAACATGCCTTGCACTGCGTGCAAGGCATGTTCGGATTTCGCTCTCTTGCAAAAGCATAGTTCCTTAAATCTGCATAACACTACCGGTGGTTGACAGTTGCGACTTCTTTTGACAAAACAGTGCCATGCACGAACGAAGTTTCCTTATCCAATTGTCGTTAGAGGGCCAGCAATATGAACGGTGCCCATTCGAGTGTTCCCTTTAACAGTGGACCGTACTGAACGTACAGCGTGTGTTGCTTGTAGTTTGACTTTTCGTTTCCTGGGCACGAGTTCGCCCAATAAAGAGTTTCGTCTTTAATTGCCCAAGTGCCGTATTCGTCGCCACGCCCACGTGACAATATTTATAACGCTGCATTACTTTGTGACCGTGCTGCGTTATTCCCAGACGCAGCAGGCTCCGACGGGAACTGCATTGCTGTGTTAAGTATAGCCTAGCATGTTTTAATGCCAATTTACTTTTACTGCCTGCTGTGGCGTTCTAAACATTCTTTTCTCGTTGAACGCAATTTAAATCGCATGAATGTACGCCATTCACAAGTCGCAACAATGGAGATGTTAGGGGCTAGAGAATAAGACAGCTCACAACTTATTTTTCGCAGCGAAATGCACCTTATTTAGAGACCTATAACACAAAAGGCTTACTAGGAACAGCGCTAAATGGCTGTATAAGGGAATACAGCACACGCTCGCAGACTAACCACCAGATCTCGCTTGGAAGAACGCGCATATACCAGGAAGCGAGGAACGCGATGCGTGCATTGTTAACATCTGTTCCGTGAAACTAGATGCGTGCGTCATACACAGGAGGGACGCTCTCTTGCGTAAGCGCGCCATCACTATGGTTTAATGAAAAAAGAGCTCAAGTATGAACAGTTTGACCGTCCGATGGATTCACTCAGTTGCCAGTTAAGGGGTTGCTTGATGCGTTATTCACTTGGCGTCGATTGTGTCGGCTCAGGATTCGGCTTTTATCGAATAACGGCGCAAGTTCGCAAAACGCTACATGAATGGCTCGGTTTTTACCGCGTTCGGTCTCCAGTGTATCCTACGTAGTTTAAACCACACGATATCAAATGTTGACTTGTCGCTTAGCGCTCCTCATAGCAAGCTAAAATCTATGAACAAGCTCAACTGCAACATTTCTGCTAAGACAAGACTTTGCAGAGAAGCAAACGATAACCAATAAGCAGCCACACGAAGAGTGAAAACACACAGCTCACCTTCCCGCTTCCTGCTGTCACTTCTCAGTTGTCCTTTGCCGGGCTGATGCGATGTGTCCAACTACGCTGTTTTGATCGCAATCTGCAATGCCTCTTGAGGGTGACGTTTCATAGCGAGGCGCGGCCGCCGCACGCAGGTGCGCGGTGCTGCGCTATTTCGATAATTTTTGAATAATTGGTGCAAGAGCAACCATGCTACACCAGCCACACAGGTGCGAGCTGCATACAAAACACGCATGACGCAGTTCAAACGTATGTCATGCTTGCCACAAGGACGCACAAATCCGAATAACATGTGCCGGATACGGGTGCTTATGTTCACCGACAATTCACGAAAAATAAGTCACTTGTCTTGGATTAGTAAGAGGCTCTACGGTGGTAGTTTTGAACATAAAACAGTGGAAAAAAATATGGTGCTAAAATGATATTTCATTACAAACGTGTAATTTTTACAAATTGATGAGCTCTGTACTATCGTAGTTCCTAGAACGTGGTGGTGACTTAGGACGAACTAAAAAAATTCAGTTCAGCAAATATTCCAAATATCTTACTCGAATATAAATGAACCCGCCATGGTCGTCTGGTTGTTAAGCTACTCGACTGCTGACCCAAAGGTCGCCGGATCGACTCCCGGCCGCGGCGACTGCATTTTCGATGGAGGCGAAAATTTTTGAGGCCCGCGTACTTAGATTTAGGTGCACGTTAAAGAACCCCAGGTGGTCGAAAAATCCGGAGCCCTCCACTACGGCGTCCCTCATAATCATGTCGTGGTTTTGGGGCGTTAAACCCCAGATATTATAGTATTAATATTATAATTGAACAGAGCAAAAAGACGCTGGACTACGGAAAAGGCATGACATATTGCGAAATGATTGCCTTTTCGGACTGTTCGCATACGCAGAATTGGTCGTAGTTTCGTTACGCGCTAATGCGGCGACTCTTCCTAAGCCTTCTAGACCACTCCGCCACCCGCTGAAAAACGCGCCGCCAGCTCCACCATGCTCTGCATGGCTGTCAGGGCACTACGGATCAACTTTGTGACCGATAAATCTGCCGCCTGATTGATCCCGCAGGCCCAGAACTCCGGCCCTCCTAACCCTTATCTCGACGGCTCGACACGCTTTCCGATCTACGTGTTGCACTGGTGAAATGCGACGGGGCACGACCCCCAGACGGGACGGCATCACAGTATTGCGTCTGGCCAACCTTCCCGACCCGGCACACTTCTCGCTACTCCACCTTATAAATTCGATATTCACCTCGAGATCTCCGAGTTGGGCCTCCTCGCGTGTGACGTCAGAGAGGGGACTCGGGTGCCGCTCTTCGCGCGCGCGCTCGCTACGTGAAGGCTGCTCGACGCTACCGCCCAGTCTGTCGTGCTCGAGTTATTGAAACAGTGGTGCGCAAGTTCATAAAGCAATTTGTACTGAATGTTCAAGCAAAATTCCCAGCGAATTTGAGCAAAGTTGCCGTCAGGAGCACGTTCAGTGTCGGTTCTGAAGTGTCGAAATCTGGGCCACATGGTTCATGTTACTTGAAGAAAAGCCAGCAACTTCACGGGACATGAGCAAAAGCAAACGCACGCAAGGGTGGAACTAACTGCGTCTTTATTGAAAGGAAGCATTTACACAAGAACTCTCACAACACATGTGCGGTACATCATTATCGCCTGCAACGTAAACACGTGTGAAAAGACCACAATCACCCTTCTTGCCATCGTTGCAAAATACCAAATCCCTTCTCAAGGAGGCAAATCGACGGTGTGCTGATACAGTTTGATCCACTTTTCTTAATGTAGTATGCCTAGAATAACAGAGAGCTGAGCTAGTTGGTAAGTATTCATTCCAAAAAACACAAGGCGTGCAAACACGGACGCGGACGTGTCCGTGTTTGCACGTCCTGTCTTTTTTTTAGTATGCCTCCATCATTTTACGTTCCTCTGTGCTCTTTCCTCTTCCCAGGCAGCTAACATTAGTGAAAGTGGGTGGCAACCACATGCACGATACTGACGGGCAAGATTAGCGCTGTCATTCGAGTTCAAGGAAACGTAATGCTCACGCAACCTAGCATTAATACAACACCCGGTTTGACCGATGTATACTTTATGACAGGTCAGCGGAATGTTGCACACCACACGTGTGGCCCATTTAGTGAAACAACGCTCGTGTTTCGTGGTGCATACTGGATTGCTACTCCTTCCACGAGCCACACGTAGGCATAGGCTGGCAAGTTTGCAGGGAGCTGGAAATACAATATTTATGCCCTGTTGCCCAGCTACTTTCTTGATGTTATGAGGGACTTTATGTACGTAAGGTAGGAATTTAAATGGTTTCTGCCAGAAGCGTTCTACTGGCATACCACTCGTAACCTGCGGCCTCTTAATCTTCTGACGTACAGATTCTACCACCACGTAAAAAGACCCTTAGTGAAACCAAGCAACCTCGTGCCTCTCGAACTGGTTGTCTAAGCTGGTTTTCATGAGGTAGGGGCAACTCTTTTTCAACGCATTTAAAAAACGGTTTGAAATAATCTCTCTTTTAACGATCTTTGAATGCGCAGACCCAAACGGCAAAAGTGGTTTCTTACTTCTAGGCATAAAACATCAACACAGATGACCATCACCATGGAAATTTTATTGAAGATCTAAAAGCCTGATGGAACGATTGCACGGAAGTTCGTGAGTGAATTTAAGGGCGTCAGAAGAACCCTCAAAGGCTTCCACGGCCTGGACAACCGCAGGTATAGACTCAGACGAAGACACTTTTAAAACAATCAGAAAATCATCAACGTATCTAAAGATACGACAGACACGTTCATGGTCAATGAAGCCTCGAAGCGACTTGTGAAACCTAGCTAAAAATATATTGCACAACAGAGGATACACATACACACACATACACAATACAGGATACACAATACACACCGTTGTGTTGTAAACAGGCAATCTTAGGGATGGATACCGGACGGTGTATTGACCTTTTCAGCGGATCATAGCGCAGCGCTACAGCGCAGTCCCTGCGTGTCATCGACGACGTGACCATACCACCGCTATAGTGCCACCTTGTTTCTGTGACGTGCAACATGCAGCATACTGGAGAAGGTATCGCTGAACAAGTATCGACGCTTTTACTCTGTCGAGGTGTTGCCATTGCCAGAAGTCTCGTCAGTATAGTGCACAGGCAAGCAGAGGTCCTGCTCACAAACTTCCGCAACGAGCGTCCATACATTACAGAGGGCACCACAGTTGCTTACTTCGACGAGATTGTAGTTCCGCGAGTGCTTTGCAGTGCAACAGTGCAACGGGAAGAGACACCAGCCGCTTCAGCACCACCACCTGTTGGCGTGAGCATGGGTTTATCACCAGCGCAGAGGCAGCGTCTTGTAGATCTTCTGCACCAATTCGAAGATTGTTTCTCATCGACCTCGGGGATAAATCAAACACTGATGAAGCACCAGATTATAACGGAAAAGACAAGACCTATTCGTCAAAATCCATACTGCGTAGCACCGAAAGAGCGCGAAGCAATCCAAGAACAAGTGCACAAAATGTTCGACGATGACGTCATCCAGCCATCAAAAAGCCCTTGGGCATCACTGGTAGTGCTGGTTAAAAAGAAAGACAGCAGCTTACGCTTCTGTGTCGACTACCGCAAGCTGAAGCGCGTGACAAAAAAAAAAGATGTACTGTCGGCGTCAAATGAAACCCGAACAGCGGCAAGCATTCGCAATGGTAGAGTGCGCGCCCTCCAGTCATCTCTACTGACAGGCGCGCGCATGTTGTTTTGCAGCACTGCGCCTATGCGTGCCTGTCCATGTTGATAACTCGAGGGCTCGTACTATGCTTGCCGCTGTTCGGGTTTCATTTGACGCCGATAGTACAAACATTACCACGTATCGACGATTCACTTGACAGGCTGAGGCATGCATGCTACTTCTAGTCGATGGACCTCAAAAGTGAGTATTGGCAAATCGAGGTCGATGAACGAGACAGAGAAAGGACTGCTTTTGTAATGCCTGACGTGCTTTACGAGTTTAAAGTCTTGCCCTTCGTGCTCAGCTCCAGCAACATTTCAGAGCCTGATGGATACCGTTACATCAGGCCTTAAGTCTCAGACTTGTCTGGTATATCTCGACAACGTCATTGTTTTCTCAGAAACATTCGACGAACACCCAAGAAGGCTGCTATAGGTATTTCTGGCATTACGGCCTGCCGGCCTGACGTGAAACCTGAGAATTGTGATTTCGGTTTCGAGGAACTCCAGTCCTTAGGACTTATTAAAATAAAAAAATAGAAAAGAAAAAGAAAAACAATCAGCTGAACTTTGCGCATATGCAACATGCGTCGTACAACTTAGCCCTTGCAGAGTCCAAAGGCAAAGTCTAGCACATAAAGGGCTGTGTCACATAACACCTCGGATGCAGTCCACACAGCCCGTCTCCCACACCAGGACATATGACATGACTCGAAAATATTCTCAATAATACAATGCTATGAAAGTAAACAACTATGACAATCGTAAGCAGTTCATTAAGTCTGTATCAATATAAAAATGCCAAAGAACACTCATAGCCCGTGTTTGATCTTAAGGATTTGCCCATGGTCCAAACCTTGCAACCTGAGAGTGGTCGTTTGTCAAGTTTCTTGAGTCGATCACTAAGTCGAACACGCTGTTGTTCATATTTCGGGCATTCTATAAGACGTTCCACTGATGCATCAGAATTACCACAATGGTCGCTGGTATTGCTCGGCAGAATAACCATTTCTAATAAACAAATCTAAACACGCAAGAGTAGGAACACATTGATAACAGGAAAAGCCAGGGTAGAATAACTCAGTAAATGAGTAAATAAAACACAAAAATGAGAAGTGGTATCACAATTTCAGGTCCCATTGCGACATAAATGAAACAAGGCATCATGCGCCATTGACATGAGATCACAAAGAAAAGGAAACCTTCTTTTGAACATTTCAAGTCTCAACTAAGCACTGTGGTTTTCGCTGATGCAGCATATAATGTTAACATTCCCGACGAAGATAATGACATCCCAGCCACCTTGACGGCACAGTGCTTACAGTACCTGGCTGCTGACACAAAATGCTCATGTTTGAGCGTGTCGCATTTCATTGAACAGGAAATGCCAGATGCCCGTGTACTTATATTTTGGTGCACATTAAACAACCCCGAGAGGTCAAAATCTGTAGAACCTCAAGCACAGCATGCCTCATAATCACAACGTAGTTTTGGCACACAAAATCCCTGCAGTCATTATCACATCACGATAACGTAACCAGAACATGCACGAAGTGCAACAAAAGAGATCAGCAGATAAAATCAC
Source organism: Rhipicephalus sanguineus (assembly GCF_013339695.2). Classification (NCBI taxonomy): domain Eukaryota; kingdom Metazoa; phylum Arthropoda; class Arachnida; order Ixodida; family Ixodidae; genus Rhipicephalus; species Rhipicephalus sanguineus. The sequence continues at coordinate 61,638,766 of NC_051178.1, forward strand.
AATGAAGTTATAAAGCGATAAAAATCTAAAAAAACAGCAGTGACCGATAGTCTTCGAAAATAATTAATATCACAGTTTCTGGTTAGGTACATGTGCAATCATTTATCGAAACATTGGCAAGGCACACATGGATATGTTACGGCAGTTCATCAATTCCACTCATGTCAGAGCTGCTCGACTCATCTGAAGAACTTGAGTCTGTGCACAAAGAAATGATGAGGCTGTCTGTTTGGCTGTCTATAATGCCATCACGCTCCCATGCCTCATCTTTAAGCCTCATCACGTGAGTGCTGTCATGGAGCCAGTTCTGTTGGGTAGCACTTGCGATTCCTTCCTGCAGCAGCTTCTTGACAGATTCAATCTTGAAGTCTGTGTTCCTCGAAGCAACACAGCCTTTGACTTGGCTCCATACAAGCTCTATAGGATTTAGCTCGCAGTGGTAAGGGGGCACGTGCACAACTTCATGCTCGGCAGCACTGGCAAGTTTGTCAACCTGGTAAGCAAGGAAAAGATGCTTATTCTGCTTAACGAGCTGCAGCAGTTCACTTTTGAGATGGTCATCCGAAAAAGGAATAATTTTCGATATCAACCAGGAATGGATTTTCGCTTTTCTGGATAATGAGCTTGGCAGCTTCCCAACCTGAGCGCTGTGATACGATGCATCATCCATCACGATCACTCTGCGTGGCTTGATGTTCGGTAGCAGCTGTTCAACAAACAATTTCTGGAAACGCGAAGCATTCGTTTCTGCGTGGTAATCACCAGCGCCCTTCCTTGGCACGGAAAACTAGGGCGGCTCCATCAACAAAGCCTTCTCCACTTCCAGCATGCAAAACGACTAGGCGTCCTCCTTTACCGCTCGGTGCACGGAGGTCAGTTGAGAGCCCTTGACGAAATGCGTCTTGCCGAGTCATCAGGCTGGTGTCTGTCCAAACTCTCCCCTTTGTATGGCCGGCGTTTACCCAGGTCTCACCAAGGTAGTAGATGGTGTCACGAGGCTGTTAAATTCACAAGCTCTCGTGTAGGATCGTGAAACTAAACCTGATGACACAACCGTCATCAGAAAGGAGAGACGAGACCATTTGCGCCGAAATAAAACCAGTACTCAGTATATTTAAACTGAACGGAAAATGACAGAAACTGATTGATCCCTCCGTCATAGGAATCGGAATAACACGAAAGTAAAGCGTGCCCTTACAGAAATAACTGGATGTTTACTGTACATTGATATAAGAGAGTTTGCATAATGTATATTGACGTCTGGCAGCTATATAGCACCGTTTAACATGGATGCACCCACTTTGATGATTGGTGGTACATCTCCATCCCGACGACTAACGTCCATGTTAAATGATTAAACAAAACGTTGTGGCAGCTGTAGTAGTTAACTTTGAAAGCGTAGTGAGAGAACGGGGTGTGATAGCCAGAAGAGCGTCGCATATTGGACGCAAAACATGGTCGCCATCCCGCGGCATGTTAAAATGTGATTGAACACCACGGCCGGACTAGAGGGAAACGCAAAGCGCGTCCTGCCGCCGCTCGGCGGCTATTTTATCGGGGCGAGCGCATGAGCGGGGAACGCGGCGTTACAGCCAGGTGAGGCAGGCGCGCGTCGCAGAGCTATTTTTGGTTTGGGTTAGCGTGATGCTATGAGCGCTGTTATATACCTTCCTCTTGAGGGATAGTCGTAGACTACCATTCATGATTTGATAATGCTTGCCGAATGAGCCCCATCTCATCCTTATTCTTATAGTTATTTCACTCTCATGGTTGGGCATCTTACGGGCACTTACCTACGGTGCAGAAACCTGGAGACTTACAAAGAGGGTTCAACTTTAACTGAGGACGACGCAACGAGCGATGGAAAGGAAAATGATAGGTGTAACCTTAAGAGACAGGAACACGGCAGAGTGGGTCAGGGAACAAACGGGGGTTAAAGATATCATAGTTGAAATCAAGAAGAAGAAATGGATATGGGCCGGGCACATAGCACGTCGGCAGGATAACCGGTGGTCATTAAGGGTAACTGACTGGATTCCAAGAGATGGCAAACGCGTGAGGGGGAGACAGAAAATTAGGTGGGTGGATGAGATTAAGAAGTTTGTAGGTATAACGTGGCAGCAGAAGGCACAGGACCGGTTTCATTGGCGGAACATGGGAGAGGCCTTTGCCCTGCAGTGGGCGTAGAGAGGCTGATGATGTTGCTACTGAGCGAGGCCGACGCTTTTACAACGCTTGGGCTAAGATCGCCACCTCGTGGTGTGTTAAGGCATTGACAAAATTGAACTTCTATTGAAAACGCGCCGAATGGGACGGACGTGTAACGCGTTGCAGGTGTTAATCGCGGACGTCACAGTAATGACGAATTAATTTACCACTCTCAGAGGGCAATAACACCTCGCCGACCGGAAGAGCGGTAGATATAAAAGGCGCGTTTCTAAAGCCTCTAGAGTCTGTGGCCGTGGCGCAGTGGATAGCGTGCCCGGCATCTGTTGATGCGGACCGAGCGGTCGTGGGTTCGATGCCCGTTGACCGAACACTTTTTCTCTGACATCCGATCGTGTAAATTTTTTTCGACGTCATTTCCGTGACGGAAATACGTCACTGAAGTCTTGGTGGACCCCGGCATAAAGCACTTTCGTGTTAAAAAGGGAACCAAATATGCAATAGAGAAGGTTAACAGGACTATTAGACGCTTAATCGCAACAGTGCATAAATGTTGTAAGTTCAGAAGGAAAAGACTGTTCACCGTTCCGTACATGTAGCACCACAGAAGAGACGCAGTAGTGCAGACGGCGATGCTAGACGATGCGGTTGGGACGCTCTCAGGCTCGGCTCAGATGAAGGCGCCGCACGGAGGGAAAGTGGCGTCGGGCGAATCGAGGTCACCAACCTTTCAGCGTTCGTCCACCGACGCTTGGAGATGGAGCAAGAGACGTAGGCGTGCCTCGTCAACGCCAGACCATTGCAGAACCTTGGGTCCAGGTGGTAGCCCGCAGAGTCCTCGATGCAGGAACTTTGTCGGCCGCCACTCGCGCGCCCTGGTCACGTTCTTCTCATGGCCACGTCTCAGCCCCGTCTGCTCGCTCTCCCGTCTACACCCGTGGCTCTCTTCTTCTGACTAGCGTGAAACGTCCTCATTGGTTTGGAATAGTCAAGCTCACACGTGCCGCTGCCACGCTTCATTCTCATCGTATTCTGCAGTTGATGCTCGTTGTGCCGCGCACTTTTTTAAACCCGCATTTGCTCATCACAGATACTCCTGTAAAAGAGAAAGCAGTCTTATTGTCAACAGCGCACTTTCACTGGAAAAGCCTATTAACAAAGCAGACAGCCTTCACCCGAGGTTAGGCCTCTGCTTAAGGGCAAAAAAGTGCACTGACAAAACCTATGTGACTACATATAACATAGATAAGCTGGCAAAACTCTCTGCGTGAAAGACTGAAACCAATGTTTAGGAAACTTTTTCAGGCTGTCAGAAGCGTAGCCAGAGGGCGGCACTCGGCGCCCGTGCCCAACCCCCCTCTCCTGAGTTTTTTTTTTCTTCCACGGAATACAAAGCACAAAATGACACTCGACCACATAGTCCGACCCGGCCCCCAGCTCAGACGAAAGTGGTGCGCCCCCCCCCCCCGTAAAAAATTTCTGCCTACGCCCCTGCAGGCTGTATATCAAAGCTGATGCAACCACGTCCCCAATCCCCAATTACGTGTGTACGTGTGCAGCGTATTCCCTCAATAAAATCTACAATGCCGAGGGCTATCACTAGCTATTCCTTTCTCCAAGCCATTGAGATTCCTTGCTCCTACGCGGAAAAACGGCAGTAAGTCTTCTCGAACCATGCCACAGCAAATGCTGCAATACACAACGCTGAGTTAAACCTACACCTCACCACATGCAACGAAATCCTCGGTGAATATTATTATTTACCGTACAAGCGCAAGCATGAACAGCCACCCTATCTTGGTGGGGAATTTCGCTACGACTTAAGTCAGGATTATGCAAGGCATTCGATCGCCTGCGTCAATAGCACACGTTTGGCTATCACAAATGCAAAGCACACCTGTCGTTTTCGATAACCAGATGGTACACTCGTATGCTCACCATTCGTGTCAACTTTTTACCAACAATCACGCGCACTGAACAGAAAGTTTGCAGAAATAAAAAATCCACAGCATATCCACAGGGTGAATGATGATGAGTGGGGCGAAGCTCCGGAAGGAATCATCGGTAAACCGTGAATACTCCGAGTAATTCGCCCAGTATACGATCACGTAAACACGTGAGAAACACCGTGTATATATTAAACATCAAACTTTTATTGTATTGTTGGTTTACGTGGTCCCTTCATTACAACGGTCACCCTAGCGTACGTCGCCGCACTAAATCGAACGATTACCTTCCACCAATGACACGCGCCATATGTGAATCTTCCGTGAATTCTGCCTAGTACATCATCAACGACGTGAGATCGGAAGCGTTTATACTAAAGGGTCGATGAGAGTCATGGCGACCCGCAGCTCACTTTAATTTAGCATGTACGCTGTGAATTTTTATTGTTTAATCACGCACAGGAGAAATCTCGCACAGGAACTACCTCGGAGGTCCAAATCCAGTGCCTATATATACGGGGTGGTCAGTGAACGGTTGTGCAGCGCGAGCAGTCGGCTTTTTCAATCGAGAAATCGTACGAGTGCTGGTGGTCAGCATGTCCATGCCAGGGTCGCTGATCACGTCGTTGCGTAGCTTCTCGGCTGTAGGTATTTCATTGCGCATGAAATAGATTGCACTTTGCGGCGCAGTGCTGCCCAGCCAAACGTGTCATAGCGCAGCAGCCTCGTCTTGCCGGTGAAGCGCTTCTCAGCTTGGCCCGAGATATTCAATTTCTTGCGCTTTGGGAGGCAAGTGGGGCCCGCAGAGCTTCAGCCTTGATTCGCTTAACTGTTCGCTCGTTCACTCCGGTGAGCTCGGCGACAGTCTGGCACACTGCATTTGCATACAAGTCAGGCTGACGGCGCCTCACTCCAGCGTAGACATTGCATATAACTTGCTTGGTCTGTTTTGATAGCCAATTTCTGTCACATTTAGGGTACAGCTTCTTTGAAGAACGAAACGGCGAGTTTGCGGCCACACACGGTTCAGGCGGCATCGCGGACGCCATGTTTACTGAGAGAGCAGGCATGAGGAAAACGTGGTGCTGTCCAAGAAATAAAAAAAGACAGAAACAAAATTCAAGTTTACAATAACTTTTTTCACGAACGGCTTCCCATACTCGTTCTCTTTTTATAAGAAAAAATCTTCATTCATTCGAGCTCGGTAACTTAATAAATGTAGGTACTATTTCTTGGCGCGCGCGCATGCAGGCACTCTGGCTCTGTAGCTTCGACAGTGGTGTCGAGAAAAGTTGTCGCCGAGTATAGAGCCAGTGCTACCGAGGCTGCACACCCTGACGAAGCGAAGTGAGTTTGGGGAACGCACTCACTGGCAAGTGCGCTTTGCGGCGAGTTTCACTAGGCGCTCCCGTGCGAGAGTGTGCAAATAACACTAGCGACGAAGTGCACTCCTTCAAAGTGCACTTCAGGTGGGCCGTGTGACAGGGGCTCCATATGGGCTTGGTAAGCCCACCATAGTTTGTGCTTTACGTAAGGGTTACGCTCTTGAACGCCAACTGCCTCCAACATGGTGTCAGCAAATGTTACGTTTATATGCGCACGATACTGCATTCTTAGTACCAGAACCATGACAGTAGAATAAGCATGTCCGTTTGGGATGGGAGGCTTCGTGCTCAGACACGATGCCGGTGGTGTATATGTACCAGGTTGATTCACACCGCGAACTGTCATCATGTCGTACCGTTAAGCGTGAAGCGTATGATGGTGCAAACGCCTTTCTCCGCAAGAGGATAGGAGAGAGAAACGACACCCCGGGGGGTTCTGTGCCGAAGTTGAGAGCGTGCCAATCGCGTTGAGGGCGACCTGCTCATTTCGATTGCAGAACTTGGGTATGTTTCTGTCACGAGATAACATTTGGCCCTTGCAATCATATTAAGTTTAATAGCGGAGCTTTGATATGCTTGCGTTAAAAGTTCTATGTAATATTTCTCGATGACCTGCACTGCGTCTTAACAGCAGAGTGACGGCCAGAGGCATCTGTAGCTGCAGTGCATTTGCATTGCATAACGGCACAAGGAAGGTGTGCAAGAAGGCTGTGGATGAATCAGAAACATACTCCTATTCGGCGAAGGGAAGTGGCAAATTAGAAGTCTTGGTAGAAACATCTCTGCTGCAATTTCCTGGAGTGCATCAGTCTGTGGTAAGCAAGACGATATGAAATTACCACTCACATCAGACCTTACTATTGGATTGTTTGTAGGCTCACTGCCCACTCCCGCAAAGATGGAGAATCCTCTAATCCTTACCATTTGTCATTTAAATGGTGGCCCTCTTTCGGGAGATCTGATAGAGGCACTCGCGGAGCTTAATGTTTGAGCGTGAGGATCAGGGGTTTCAAACAACCTGCATCGTGATTCGCATCATATTTGAGCCCAGGTTAGGTTAAACCATACATATCACATCTATAAATAAACCTCGAGGGTAATTTTATGTATCGATTGAAATCGAAGAATATAACGGAACCGACATTTTGGCCGAAATGTAACTCATACTCATCCTGAAATTTAAACTCCAGCTCACACCTGGAGGCATGCGAGACAGCAATTATTCTCCCTCAAAATTTTAAAGCCTGTTCAGCGCCTGTGTAATCTGTGTAAGCAGCGGAGCTGGCAAACCAGCGCCACCAGTTGGGGAACGCATATTAAGTTTTTGTCATTTTTTTTCATCTGCTATAGATCTGGGCAAAAGGCTCTCCTAGCAAAGCACTGATGCATTAAATTCGCACTAAGATGAAAGCAGACAGCAAAAACCGACTATTAGAAGCTACACCAACGCGCATACTAAATGACAAGGGTGGGTTTACTCGTTAACAAGAAATTTTTTTAAACAAAGTTATGGCCAACTCTGCATACACGCCACACATACCAGACAAATGGCAACAAGCTACCCGACCTTCGAGCGAAAATATTTCTACGCGATGCACGCACTGTCAGACGCTGTGCCGAGGAGATTTAGAACATCTCATTTGGACATGCGCAGCTTTCTCAAAAGGCAGACGTCACATTGAACACCTGCTGCACGCCGACATGACAGCTCTACGTAACCTAGTAAAGTCTGACCATGAAGCCCAAAAAGCTCTCGCAACATACGGTAGTCAAAGTGGCCTGTTTCGAGTGGTGTAGGAGAGCTCGACTGACTCGTGCGAGAACGTGACGTGAAGATGCTCATCACCCTTTAATCCCCTTACCCCTTTCCCACCTTATCCCCAACAGCGACCAAGAGTCGTTCTTTTATTTCAATAAAGGTCACATTCATTCATTATTCTGCTATGTTTTTTATCTTTCCTTCTTTCTTTCTTTATCTCATTCTGCATCTTCTTACTTCTGTCTTTCTTTGTTTTGTCTTTGTACATGGCCTTCTCTCCTTCTAACCCTCACATCACTTCTTTCACTGTCACTTCTCTTTTTCATCCCTTGTTATGCTATACTCAACATGATTAAGTTATTGTGTATCTACTCACCTCTTCTTTCTTCTCCTTTTCCTCCTACTCACCCTAACCTAATTCCTCCTCACCGTCACTTCCCTTTTACGTCTCTTTGCTGACCGATACATAAATCAAGCCATAGCGCCGAAAACACAGGGACCAAGCAAGACCGTATCTGCGCTGCAGAGAACAGATTTTGATTTCTGAAACGTGCTCTACTTAAAACATACAAGATGACAACAAAAGCTGTGTCACATATGCAAGCAAGCATCATCCAGAGATGCGATTTCCTTTGCGCTCAGAGTAATCGAAGGGGCGCTGACGCAGTTGCTACCTTCTTTTCTAATGAGATTGTCCTTGACTATCTCCCGTGTATTCTTACCATTTTTCTTATACAAAACTACGCATTTATTAAACAGAGGAAGACAACCGCAGTCGCTGCAATGCACTGACACGTGCCTGTCGCGATAACACTAACTTCTGCTTCTGCTCCCTCAACCTGTCATTAAGGCATCGGCCTCTCTGCCCCACGTACTCCTTACCCAGAGTTGCCAGTGTAGCTTATTATAAACGGATTTGTTGGCTGAGACGTTCGTAAATTTTTAGTCACTTGTCGCGTATTTGGGCTTATTTGCGCTCTTCTAGGAAATATTTCTGGGCCCGGCACACGCATTTGTCATCAAATAAAAAATATACAAGACCCTCCCTATCCATTCATCTAGCGCTGTTAGGCCCTTCGTTTGCTCCTGGCTACATTCATAAAGTTGCCACAGTGTTGTGTGAAACACAGCCTCCGCGATGCGCGAATAACAAACGAATCTCAGAGGCTGTGCATGAGAAATAAAGAGCTAAGCGGTTCCTCGGGAGGTAGCACTATAATTGAAGTGCCTGATAATTGAAGGCAGGACGGGAGTATTAAGGATTAAAGTGTACCGAGCCAACTACGAAGGAATAGACAGGTACGAAGGAATAGAGAAAAAGAAACGCAGCTCAAGGACTGGTTGTGTCCAGTTACCGAAGACGACTAAAAAGCTGCATGCAAGTATTGCACGTGTGAGATCCAGGCTCACCATGCCGGCCTCGTCGAGCGCATGGCTACAGGAAAGCAGTTGAGAAACTCTCGGCCACTTTCTAATGCACGTTTGAGCACCATGGTCTTCACCTAAATGCAGCCTCCAAAGACGACACCAGAATTGGAGCTCAACCTTGCTTCGTACTCAGAGTGTCACGCCACTATAAACTCGGTGGATCACATTGACGAACTGTTAAAGTCGTACACAGCGCGTGACCTGAAGCTTCAGCGAACAAAATGTGGAGCACTAATAACGTAAATCTTTGCCCCCTGGCTGCTCGAGGACCTTATGAAGGATATAGGTGCTCCGCCGTATTCATTATTGATTGATGAGAGTACTGACGTAGCAAATGAATAGCAGGCTGCTGTTGTGGTTCTCTATTTCAGTACATCGCTAAAAATTAGTGTCCACGTTACTGGGACTCTTCACACTTCAGGGGTCAAGTGCCCAGCAGAGTGCACAAAGCCTTCTGCACTTCTTGGTCGATGTTCGTCTAGATTTTACAAGGTGTGTTGGAGTAGGAACTGATGGCTGCAACATTATTGTTGGAAATAGCAATTCCGTATACACACTTCAGCCGAAAGAACAAGAACCTCGTGCTGGTCAAGTGCGTGTGTCACTGGATTCAGCTGTGTGCAAGCAAGAAGTTGAAGTGCTTTATAGATATCTAGAATTTCCGGTTGGCCGCTCGTACAGCTGTATTTCACACTGTCCACGGCGACTACAGGAGTACAGCAAAACATACCGATTGATAAACAAGGCAAGGAACCATTATGTTGATTCAGTTGTCGGGAACGTGATGGCTATCCATCTTCAGCTGTTGTAAGCGCATGCCAGAACAATGGGAGGAACAGAAGCTTCACTTTACCGTGTGCAAGGACAAGTTCCGTTGCGATGGCGCTGAGATCCTATCCGAAATGCACAGGGATCGGGTCAACAAGTTGTACCTAGCGTTCCTGAACTGAGTGTTTCATGAATTCTCAAGCGTCAACAAGCTGTTCCTACTTGAAACAGGAAATCAACTGCAGCTGGTCGTTTGCCTTCAGAACTTCTTTCGATCACTTGTTTGCAGAGTCCTCATCCCCTCGTAGATACCAGCCGCAGGGTAGAGGCTTCTGGAAGTCCACCTGAATGAAAGCGCAGCCCACCTTCTACATTCCACTGTGGACTTCGGAGCGCTTTTCAACATGGAAGTCGCAGCATCCTAAGCGAACGCTGAGCAGGAAAGAGATGTAAAGTTCAAGTGCCGAGATTTTATTTTTCAGGCTGCAAGACAAGTGGAGCTTCCTCTTAACATCAAGCTTTGGAAATTCATGAAATTGTTCTCGCCTCAAAGCGTACTGAGTCAAGCAAAGTCGCCCCTTCAGGATGTACCCCTCCTCAAAACTGGTCAAGGAAGATAGGAGTCTTTCGGACACCCAATACAGACGGTTGTGTCTCCTTCCCTGGAAAAATGTGAACAACAAGGACATGACTTCTTTTGGACAGAAGTCCTGCATTTGACGGACGCGAGCGGTGAAAGCTGCTTGAAAGAATTGCACACAAGAAAGCAGAAAACTGGTCGAGTTGGTATAGCCTCATCGGTACCGCAGAGCGCGCACTCAAAACGGAAACACAGGAAAAAGCACAACGCAAGCGTTCACTTTCAACTGAGAGTTAATCACGAAAACAGAAGAAAATGCACACATAGAACACCACGCATGCGCCAATACGCGGAAAAATACAACGCAGGCACATACGTCACACATTGCTTAAATTTGACCCTGAGGAACATCACGAGGTGTTAAAAACATATCTGGCTATTCCAGCAAAGGGCTCTGCGGAGTTGTCCAGAAAGGATACTTCTTTATGAATTAGTTCAAGCGACGACTGACACACGCACATATGAACTTCCTTTTTAATATAGAAACCTTCAGAAATTTCCCTCGTCATCTTGTCCGAATGGCGTAACAAACTGTGGTTCCTGTGAAATTGGCTGAGCATCCACAGTCCCTGCAATGCATGCCAAAATGTGTAGAAAACCCAGCACCATTAACCACGTTCCTATAGCCATTTCCTATGCTCAGTGATCTTTCCTGTGTTGCGCAGCCTCCTGCGCAGTTTGTGTTTATGTTTTTTCTGCAAGTAAGTGCTCAATCGAAGTTTAGCGCCGAGTCCTGTCTGTTGCCTTCAGCTTGTCCGTTGTTTTTGTGCTAATTAGTTATGTCTGTAGTCAATACGCAACAACTAGCCCAACTCGCTCCTTGAATACAAGGAAAGCGTTGCAACGTAAAACTACGTGGGTGACATTTTGGGAGCAGGTCCCCTTTAGGCAACGCCGATGTCGAAGATGTGTTCTCGCACATGAACGTGGTAAAATCACGCCTTCGAAACATTATCAAAAACGCGATGCTCAGCGCCATCCTGCATGTTCGCTATGGCCTTCGGTTTTGAGGAGTTTGCTGCCGGTAATTTTAACCGACCGCAAAGATGACGCAACTCTTCAATCGGAAGAGCATGTATAGTTCCGCGGAACTACATGCCAAGGATTTTCCTGATGTGTAGGAAACCAGTGACAATGACTGTCTGTAGTGCGTGGTTGTGTACTGCAAGAATGAACATTCAGTGCGTTGAGTCATTCAAGCGTCCATTTTCATTATGCAAAATAAATAAACAATACAAAATTCAAATTAGATAAAGTTGTTTCTTCACATCCCATAAGCCTTTGTAGCATTTTGTTACAGTATAAAACTGCTTTCAAAAATGGGAACATTTTAAATGCGAAGCATTGATTAGCGAACTTCCGCGACTTTGAGCGTATCTATCTATCTATCTATCTATCTATCTATCTATCTATCTATCTATCTATCTATCTATCTATCTATCTAGCCGCCTACGACTTTGTGCTCTCCTGGCCGTTTCGTTAAATGTATTTACACCAAAACTGGTATGGCGAAACATGACTTTGTGACGAACATAAATGACAGGTCATAACATGAAACTCAGGATATCCATGTCATGAACGACATTATTTACATGCCACTGTTTTGGTGCTCTTGCGGCCGTTTCGTTAGTTTGCTATATACCAAAATTGGTATGGCGTGACAAAAGTATATGACGAACATACGTGGCAGGTCCTAGCGTGCAAATCATGACACGCATGTCATGTACAGCATGATTTACATGCCACGCTCATGGTGCGCTCCCGGCTGTTTCGCTAGCTTTATATATACCGGAATTGGTATCGCGCGACGCGACTGTGTGACGAACACAAATAACAGGTGGCAACATGAAAATCATGACACGCATGTCATGGACAGCATGACATACGTGCCACGCCCATGGTGCGCCGGCGGCCGTTTCGCTAGCTTGATATGCACCAAAATTGGTATCTCGCGACGTGACTGTGTGACGAACACAAATAACAGGAGTTAACATGAAAATCATGACACGCATGTCATGTACAGCGGATTTACGTGTTACGCTCATGGTGCGCTCGCGGCCGTTTCGCTATCTTGATATATACCAAAATTGGTGTCGCGCGACGCGACTGTGTGATGAACACAAATCATCATCCTCAGCCTGTCTACGCCCACTGCAGGGCAAAGGCCTCTCCCATGTTCCGCCAATCAACCCGGTCCTGTGCTTTCTGCTGCCACGTTATACCTAAAAACTTCTTAATCTCATTTACCCACCTAATTTTCTGTCGCCCCCTCACGCGTTTGCCATCTCTTAGAATCCAGTCAGTTACCCTTAATGACCATCGGTTATCCTGCCGACGTGCTGCGTGCCCGGCCCATATCCATTTCTTCTTCTTGATTTCAACTATGATGTCCTTAACCCCCGTTTGTTCCCTGACCCACTCTGCTCTCTTCCTGTCTCTTAAGGTTACACCTATCATTTTCCTTTCCATCGCTCGCTGCGTCGTCCTCAATTTAAGTTGAACCCTCTTTGTAAGTCTCCAGGTTTCTGCTCCGTAGGTAAGTACCGGTAAGATGCAGCTGTTATATACCTTCCTCTTGAGGGATAGTGGTAGATTACCATTCATGATTTGATAATGCTTGCCGGATGAGCCCCAACCCATCCTTATTCTTTTAGTTATCTCACTCTGATGGTTCGGCTCCGCGGTTACTACCTGTCCTAAGTAGACGTACTCCTTTACAACTTCCAGTGTATCGCCACCTATCACAAAGCGCTGTTCTCTGCCAAGGTTGTTCCACATTACTTTAGTTTTATGCATATTAATTTTCAGACCTACTCTTCTACTTTCGGTATCCAGTTCAGTAATCATGAGCTGTAATTCGTCTCCCGCGTTACTCATCAATGCAATGTCATCAGCGAATCGCAGGTTACTGAGATACTCTCCATTAACTCCATTAACTATATAAACATAATGGAAAAAATCTACAGCGGATCCACAGCCACTATAGTCCTCCATAAAGATAGCGACAGAATCCCAATAAAGAAGGGCGTACGGCAGGGAGACACGATCTCTCCAATGTTATTCACTGCGTGTTTACAGGAGGTTTTCAGAACACAAATAACAGGCGGTAACATGAAAAACATGGCACGCATGTCATGCACAGTATGACTTACATGCCATGCTCATGGTGCGCTGGCAGCCGTTTCGCTAGTTCATATATATCAAAATTGGTATTGCGCGACGGACTGTTTCGAACACAAATAGCAGGAGTTAACATGAAAATCATAACAGGTATGTCATATACAGCATGACTTACGTGCCACGCTCATGATGCGCTGGTGGCCGTTTCGCTAGCTTGATATAGTGCAAAATTGGTATTGCGCGACGTCTGTGTGGCGAACATAAATAACAGGTGGTAACACGAAAATCATGACATGCATGTCATGTAGGTATGATTTAGACGCCACGGTCATGGTGCACTCGCGGCCACTTTGTTAACTGGATATATACCTAAATTGGTATGACATGAAAGGAGTGCCGAACATAAATAGCAGGTCACGCATCCTATATATGTAGCAGAATATATGTTTCATTAGCATGGCATATACCAGATTGCACACTCATGCATGTATGACAATCTCGCGATATATGGCGAACTAGATGTCACGACATGAATGACTTCATTAGCCTCAATGACAAAGAAGACGATGTATGCAGCTCTTTGCTGGCTGCTTCGCATTACATCGATTCCCACACTGCGTGGGATCTGCCGATTTTTTTTTTGAACTTCCGCTTGTTTTGGGCTTATTCTCAAAAGCGCCACCGCTTTTTTCGGGCTTCTTTTGCGGCGATGATTTGCTTGCTTGCTCGGCGCCCTCTGGCAACTCTGGCCTTACCGCATGAGAGTGGGGAGCGTTAAAGAACGCCTTGTCCACAGCCACAAAAAAGGGCACTGGCTCTCCTTCGGGTATCCTCTGCGTTTCCTGCCAAAAGTGCAGGTAGCCTTACGACAGCTTATTATTTTAAATGCGAAGCATTTCTTAGCGAACCTCTGGCACTTTGAGCGTTTCTATCTACGTATCTATCTATCTATCTATCTAGCCGCCTACGTCTGGGTGCTCTCGTGATCGCCTCCTTAACTTGGTGTAGACCAAAATTTGCGTGGGAGGGTAAGAGTATTTGGCGAATATGATTGCCGGTTCAGGACATGAATAACATTAAAATCCTGTCGCGTACGTCGTCAAACCCTTTCCACTAGACACGTGTGGCACATACCCGTTTACCACGGGCCGCGGTGTACGGGTACGCGCCACAAGTGATTGACAGTTTATATCTACCCAGGAACAGCAAAAACAGACATTGGTACTTAAATGCTAGAGCGTTAAGGCAAACCAACATCGGCAGCGTTGACTCAACGAATGGAAAGAATGAAAATTAGGATCCCAGCCGAAATCGAACCCATGCATCCTGCGTGGCAATCAGATATTCTACCACTGAGCCACGCCAGGTCTATAAACTGGTTTGGAAAAACAGCATAGGCAGGCGTTGTATCGGTGCAACGTCAATTGCGGTTGTGGTGCTGGCTATCTAATTTTAAAAGAACACAATAAACACTACATGATACTCCTACGATGTGTACTCCTATGATGCAGGCGTCATATCAGATTAACTTGTGTAGTTCCAGTGTTGGCTCCGCTTTTATAGCAGTCTAATAAAGATTACATTTGTATTCCCATGATTGAGCAAGATGTATTGAAGCATTCCTCGTCCCCAGAGGGATACATTAACGAAAGTTACATATGATATCCACATCACCGCACCGTAAAGTGCTCTTCGTCCGCCAGAACGACGCAGATCCTCTTCATTTCTTCCGAGGCTGGGCGATGGCCTCATGCTGACCGAGGATGATGCCAGATTGATTGACAGCCGCTTTGTGGACTAGGCTACGTAGGCCACATACGCCCAGGTAGTAGACGAATACGACAAACACCAGCCACTGATGTTGGTCTACGTAGCACTATCCAGGCCTACCAGCCTCGACAGCCTATACCTCACCAACGCGAAGGGTGGCTTCAGGTTCCAACATGTCGCCGGCTCTGTCGACAGATAATTTGTCGACGAAATGACCGAGGCATCCACGAATTCCAACAGCTCTACTATACCACATACTTCACTACACATGGACCCCTCGTCACCACGATTACGACCGGATACAATAACAAGTCATGACCAGCTGCTGGTGCTCACTGATCACGGTGATGACGCCCTTGTTCAAGAACTGTCAAGAACTTCTTCCACACATGCACACAGGTTCGTGAAACGTGCGTGTGTTCTCGGGACACGTATAAGCACTACAGATCACCTTACCGTTTCTGGTGTTTTGTAATACCCACGTTGCCATTGGCAGCGTTACCCAACCGTACACAACTGGCTATATAACACATATGCGGCTCTTCAGCATATATATGTGTGCGTATAAAATTTATACCAATCTTTAGCATCATTTTGTAACGTGTCGCTCACTAAAAAAAGTTACGCCTGTCTCCTACCACCTACCCGCCGCATGCTTCGCATAACATCGACTCTCACGGTACGTGGGATCTGCCGAATCATTTTGTGGAGCGGAAGAGTTTCCATCTACTTCCACCTTAAAGAACGCTTTCTTTAAGATGTGGGATAAGTGGAATAACTCGTGCATATATTGCACAACCACAGCTACTTTTTGTCTCCTGTATTGCGTGCACGAGCTTCCCGGTTTCTTTAGCTTTTTTGGCGTCTTCTCCGCCACTGACCTTCCGTCCAGCAGCCGATATTTTTGTCTAGAGAGGCTACCTTGCATCTAGTTGGGGGCAGGATAATTGCAATGCATTCCCAAAACAGACGTTAGATATTGCAAGATTAACAAGTGTATTATGTGCCGCTTCTTACTCTGACGGGGTTAATATTTCCAACAGCATCGGTTGCCGGTCAGAATTAGTTTCATGTCAAAAACTGGATGACACTGTCAACAGGAACTTCATGTGTAATAACAAGATTGACGAAGCACTCGCGGAACGTGGAAATCAAATAAGTCAATGTGTGGCGTTTTTTAAGAGCCAAATCCAGAAGCGGAAACTGGGCTAAATTTCACGGGAGCGTAAAGCGCGCCCAAGTATCTTTAACATCTAGAACAGCTAAAATCAAAATAAGGCAATTCCTTATTGTAACGTAAGCTCACAGAGGCAGTTTCGAATGAAAAATGAGCCAAATCGTGCACCTGTTCAAATCAAACTGAGCCAGATACACTAAACCAGCGCTGCGTCAGCAACCGTGAACAAAACAACCAACATGGCTGCATCCCATCTGTTTCATTTGTGCCCTAGTTGTTTTCGTATCGCGCTTTCGTTCCACAATTAGTTTTTCTTGGGCGAGTTGGTATTCACTGAACTATATGGTGGTGTAGGGCAAAATTCGATTAGAAACAGTAAGAGGCCGACTTTCCTGCTTCTTTCTGCCCCAGTGCTTCTTTTCAAATTTCGCGAGACAGTATCATGTCCTTCAAGACGGTATATTTGCTCCAAGACGGTATATTTTAAATAGAAGACAACTACAATGAAGGTATTGGGCACCAATATATTGAAGAAGTGATCCAAAACGGCGCGGTATAAAATGGCCTAGAGGAAGAAAAGGAGCTGAAGCATTTTTGAAGGTATTCAACAAGCGCCAAGAACAAGAAACGCTGCCCACAGTTTGGAGTGGTGTTCCTTTTGCCTGGAAGATAACACAAGCTTTACAAGTCGAGGCTTCGTCATTGCGCCCATGCAGCAAAGCAGGACACCGACGGAAGCCCAAGGATGACGTTAATTTTGTCGCAAAATATTGCTATACGGTACATTCGAATCGTTTTAGACTTCTTTTACGAGCTAATTCAAGCCCAACTGGAATGTTCCAATGTCTCAAAGCCAAATTGAAATTTGCTCCTGCATACTGGCGATAGTGGGTTACATAATTTTGGCCGCAATATAGATTTGAAGTATTTTGGAGACATAGCACACTGGAAAAAATTGTTGCAGCAGGCCCGACAATATTGTCACGTGGTTGTGACGGTGAAGAAGGCCGCAGCGAGACTGGGGAATACGCAACTGTTTATTTGGGCGAACGTGTGCCCGGGAAATCAAAAGTCAAGGCACAAGCAATTAGCGCTGTGCACTGATAGCGGCGAACAGAACGTCGGTCGTCGGTAACCTCATCTGCGGTGAGCTGCATCTGCATTTATACATGTTGCATCGAACATTCGATCCTTATCGCTCGTGCTCCCGTAAGCTCTCGCATGAACTTGTCTAAACTCGTCCTGCGCGTAATTTTTACAGAATGATCTCCCGAAGCTTGTGCGGGAAATGATCTCGCGAATTTCGCGGGATACCTTGTTTGGACCGAAGTATCGCCGAAGACGTTTTTTCGCTGTGTCCACATCCGCGTATCGGCGTCCAGAACCAGACACGGTCGCCGGGCTGGTATTCCACGTGGTGCCCTTGAAGGTTGTAACGACGGCTGTCGATCTTTTGCTGGCTCTGGATGCGCAGATGGGCGACTTTTTCTGGCTTCTTCGGCACACTGAAGGTAGAACCGTACTTCAGAGGACTTCTGGCACGCCGTGGCACAGCAGGATGTTCTCGACGAAGAGCTTCGCTACCACGGCGGCACTTCCTTTAGGCAGAGCCCTGGTTTCGGCGTAGCGCGTGAGGTAGCCCTTGGAGACGACGATCCACTGGTTGCCAGACGTCGACGTCAGAAATGGCCGCAGCAAGTCCATTTTGATCTGCTGGAAGGGTCTACGAGGTGGATCGACTGGCTGAAGAAATCCCGCTGGACTTGTCGGTGGTGTCTTGCATCGATGACATCCCGGCATGCCCTCACGTAGCAAGCGATGTTGGCAGTAAGGCGTGTCCAGTAAAGCTTGTTTTGTATCCTCGCGAGTGTGCGGGAAACACCAAGGTGGCCATGCGGTGGGTCGTCGTGCAGGGCTTGCAGACCTTCTGTTCGCAGTGCCGAAGGTACAACGGCAAGTTAGTTGGCTCGGTCTGGCGAGGAGTTCTTTACGAGGACGTCGTTCTGCAAGAAAAATGACGCCAATCCTCGCCTGAATACCTTGATTACAATAGTGGTCTTGCCTCCCATGCACGGTGTAAGGCTTCTGAGTTCCGGATCGTTTTGCTGCTGTTTGGCGAAGTCGTCGGCACTTAAGGGCCCCAAGAAGCTGTCTTCGTCGAAATCGTCATGTGGCGGCGGATCAACAGGTGCGCGGGATAAGCAGTCGGCGGCAGAGTGCTTGGGTCCGCACTTGTAAACGAGGGTAATGTCAAGTTTTTAAAGCATCAGGCTCCACAATTCGAGGCGCCCGGAAGGGTCCTTTAAGCTTGCTAGCCAACACAAGGCATGGTCGTCGCTCACGACCTTGAAAAGCCTGCTGTATAGGTAGGGGCGATACTTTGATGTAGCCCAAATCATGGCAAGGCACTCTTTTTTTCTGTCGCCGAATAACTCGATTCGATTCGGCTAGCGTAAGCGATGACCCTTTCTTGACCTTCCGTTCGTTTTACAAATACAGCGTCAAGTCCTACAGAACTTGAGTCGGTGTGTATTTCTGTATCCACGTTTTCGCCGAAGTGTGCCGAAATCGGCGGCGACTGCAAGCGTTGTTTCAGTTCTCAGAATGCTTCTTTCCGCGGCCTTGCCCACCTCAAATCGACGTCGGTCTTGGTCATTTTACCCCGTGGTTCGGCGATGCGGGCAAAGATTTTGACAAGCCGCCTATAATAGGCACACAGACAGAGAAATAGACGCACGGCCTTCTTGTCGGCAGGTGGTGGGAATGTACCAATGGCGGCCGTCTTCTGCGGGACAGGGCGGACATCGGAGTTGCTAGTGACGTGTCCCAGAAAGAGGAGCTCTTCGTACGCGACTTCACTTTTCTGGCTTGAATGTTAGGCCAGATGACCTGATTGCCTGAAGCACTGTTCCAAGGCGTCGGAGGTTTCCGTCAAAGCTGGGAGTGAAGACGATGACGTCATCCAGGTAGACAAGACAAGTCTGCCACTTTAATCTAGTCAGCACTGTGTCCATAACGCGCTCAAACGTCGCAGGCGCCAAGCAAAGACCAAATGACATAACCTTGAACTCTAAGAGGTCGTGCGGTGTTATGAAAGCCGTCTTCTCGCGGTCTCTCTTGTCGACTTCAATCTGCCAATAGCTCTTCTTGAGGTCCATCGAAGAAAAGTACAGAATCGATCCAAGGCGCCGTCTATCCGCGGGAGTGGATATACGTCATTCTTCGTGATCTTCTTAAGGTGATGTTAATGACAAAGAAACATAAATTTCCATCCTTCTTCTTCACCAAGACTACAGGTGAGTCCCACAGACTCTTCGAATGTTGCATGATGTCAATAATAGGACATGTTTACTAGCGAAAAAGACGAGGACGAAAAGGAATACAGGACAACGCTAGAATTCAACTAAACTTTATTACACATAACATTCAGGTATATACAGACAACTTGGCGAGCGCATGCGCGCAAAGTTCCTGTTAATACCGGAAAAATTAAGCTGCATGATGTCATCCTGCAGCAGTTCGTCGACTCATCACTTCTCGTTCTCGCGCCGAAACCCAGTAGAGAGTCTGACGGGGTCGTCGAACATTTTCTTTCGTTATGATAGGCTGCTTAGCAAGGGGCCCATTCCAAAAAGACATGGCGTGCAAACACGGACACAAGAAAGAAGTCACGATACCACAAACTCCGACTAACAAGTAAAGAGACGCGCAACGGCGGAAAAGAAAGAAGGCACGAAACCTTATCTGCGCATACCCATGCAATAGGCGAACCTATCAATCCGGCACGCGTTGCGGATTACGTGAAAGATAACTCCTAAGGCGTTTGCATTCATCTTTATGCAAGTTAATCGACGGTTGGCTGACGCATGCGCTACCACTATTCTCGATATGCCATGCCTCAATCATCAGGCGCGTCTCTTATTGCTATACCGGTACAAAACTTTGGCGTGCACTTACACTCTCGACAATGTAAAGATAGAGTAGAAGGTGGGCCTCTGGTTAGCGATCTCCTGTGTTCCAATAATCTCTGGTTTGTGCAGCGGCCCGTCTGTCCTACGTAGAAGCGGCCGCAGCTGAAAGGGACCTTATACACCAGACTTGTACGGCAATCAGTGAATTTGTTGGTGTGTGTTACGAAACAAATATTGCTCCGCTTCTTGTCTTTTACTGGCTCATTCTTTCTCTACACTGCCGCCCAAATCTTACCTAGCCCATTGGCAGCCGTGAAAACAACATTGACGCCGTATATACTTCCTACTTTCTATAGCCTGTGAGATACGCAATGAATGTGCGGTATACCTACGACACGTTTCTTTCGATCGCTTTCTGCAACCATGCTCCTAGTTAACAAAACGGACTTATTTAAACGTTCAGTGACAGTGGCCACTGCAGCACGAGGATGACCTACATCTAAAAGACGTCTTACCTGCGAGTTAAAGCTATCACCTATTGCATGTGTATGCGCAGATAAGTTTTCGTGCCTTCTTTCTTTTCCGCCGTTGTGCGTCTCTTCAGTTGTTAGTCGGCGTTTGTGGTGTCGTGACTTCTTTCTTGTGTCCGTGTTTGCACGCCCTGTCGTTTTAGAATCAGTACTTACCAACTAGCTCAGCTCTCTGTTATTCTAAGCAAGGGGTGTTTGTCGAACCCTTAAATTACAGCGAGAAGCAGTCCTTCTTTTGCTGCAGAAGGCATCGGATCTATTGCTGTTGGCATGCTGGCAGACTTGGGTTGACATCGAAGGATGGTTGAGGTATTGGGGTCGTCATCGTAGCTTCGTCAAAATATGAAAAGGCGAATGCATCGTTGACGGCCACAATTTGTTCGATGTATGCAATCGTCGTGCCCCTGCTGAGGTGTCTGTATTAGAGCACTGCACGGGCTCGGGCCTACTCGAAAACCCGGGCCCGGCCCGGCCCGTGGGCCGGGTCGGGCCGGGTAAAGTAGTTTTCACGGCGGGCCCGGGCCGGGCTCGGGTCTGAAGCTCCGGGCTTAGGGCCGGGCCCGGGTCTGAGGTGGCGGGCTTGGGTCGGGCCGGGCTTGGACTTTGCTCAGTCCTTAAAGGGGCACTAAAGGGATGCAATGAATCGGTTCAGACTGATAAAGTGTACTCTATGAATTCGAATGTAATTAGTTTCACCATCATAAGGAGAAAATCAAGGGCAAAGTTCCATTTTTAAAATTCGCGGCGAAACCTCCGCGCGTGACGTCTCGGATTTCAAACTGTATTTGTCGTATTTTGGGGACATTGGTTCAGCGAAACTTCATGAAACTTGGTATGTCAAGTTGATGGCCCTCTCAGAGGTCAGTGTACTTAAATTTTACCGATTAGGAACTACGTAGATCCCAGTAGACGCCGTCAGAATCTATGACGTCACGGTGTTTGTTGCGCGATTTTCAAGGTGGCGTCGGCAATCGCATTTTTTTTTCTCGTGTTTCTCGCTTACTAAGACTCTTGTCGCAGCGAGCGTGGTGATTATGAAATTTTAAGAGTAATTTACTGATAATAGAAGAATTGTTTTTTTATTGTCTGTCCCTTTCAAGTATGTTCCTCATAAGTTGCGCGTACATATGCGTTTCACATTTTATCTGGATAAAACGATTTTTTTTGTATGTGAGGCAAGCTATTTGAAGAAGTTTTATGAGCGACAGGTAGTGATCTTTCGCTTTTTGCATATGGAGCTACTTGATTTATCTGAAACGGGCGAGCTGAAAGTAAGTAGACCAGGCGCTTATACAGCTAACATCTGGCTATTCCGTGCATTATTTGCATTCATGATTACTTTATATTCCAAATATTAGTCTGTAATCACACTAATAAATGTAAAATCATAAATTTATACCTATAACTTATCATCGCAAGTGCGATCACGGAGCTCCAAGGCGGGGAAACGTTCTTTCAAGTTTCAGCCCTCCACTAAAACGAAAAGACTGCGCGCAGTGTCGTTGCATAAAATCCCTATAAAGACATTTTTTTCCGTGGCTCCGTCTAGGCTCCCAGTGGTCATGTGAGGCGAGATGGACATGCACAGCCTGCTTTGTTTGCCCACATTGTTAACGTCTGAACGTTCATCTTGTTGTGCTATATCAGCGGCCTCAAACTCGCCTCAGCTAACGGGCCCCATTCACGAAAATTTACTTCCGCAAGGGCGAGTACAGTGACGAAGGTATGAGTGAAGGAAGGGGGGAGGGGGAAATAGGCTCTACCTGATGTCAGCTAACGTTTCTATATTAAAGACCTCTTTAAGATTTCATATATGGGTCATTTCTGAAGGGTATTTGGCGGCAAGTTTTCACCAATATATCGATACCTGTCTCCAAATTCACTAAAATCTGGACGCCTGTTATACAATGTACAGTTTTGTTTCACGGTTATGTATCAACAAGTGGTGACTGCAGGCGGTGCTTCACGGAAAAAAATTTTTAGACCTGTCATGCCTGTGTAGCTCAAGAACGTACTTATAATTAAAAAAATGGGACAAAGACAAGTCATGTGCGGGCTGCAGGCCGCTAGTAAAAGGTCCACGGGCTGTGTGTTTGAGACCCCGGCACTATATAGTGCGAGAGCTAAATGATACTGCCACCACAGCGTTGGAATGTGCAGGAATAGCATAAGTCCATTAAACATGTATATTCATGTTTAAAGGCAAGGCATATTAGCTTGACAAAATATCTGGCTTCAAATAAGAATCACTAATTCCATGCCGGGGGATGTCCCTTATCTCGAATGATATGCATCCAATGAGTAAGCGTCGGTAAGCTTATTTGCACCTTTGCCCCGCTACGGTGGTCTAGTGGTTATGGCGCTCGACTGCTGACCCGAAGGTCACGGGATCGAATCCCGGCCGCGGCGGCTGCATTTTCGATAGAGGCGAAAACGTTTGAGGCCCGTGTACCTATAGATTTAGGTGCACGTTAAAGAACCCCAGGTGGTCGAAATTTCCGGAGCCCTCCACTGCGGCGTCTCTCATAATCGTATCGTGGTTTCGGGACGTTAAACCCCAGATATTATTATTATTCGCACCTTTATTACCAAACTGGAATGAATTCCGAAAATATATCGCAATCACTTCGTCCGCCTACTGCCAGCCCTATACCAATGTAGTCCAGCGTAGGCCAAATTACCAGCGTAGGCCACCATCTACCGGTACAACATCCTTAGGAAGGCATACACCATTATATTATGGACAGAAAAGAGCCCTGTGCAAGCCGTGCATAACAAACACCTCTGAAAATTGCAAGGAGAAACCCTCAGAAGCATTTATAGATTATATTGAAGAGCGGCACAACGTTCGGGAACGAGAGAAATGAAGGGATTAGCTAGACAGTTATATTCATTCTGCAGAGGTCCAAAAAGACATCCTAAATTAGCTCCAGTGGTGGAAGTTAAGAACTACGACTGCCAACGCCTTCACATTTCTCGAGGCAGATGTGCGCCTCTGCGGCTAGCGCAAGCAGTGCAAGAAACTTCAGCGTGGTAGGACATGTGATGGAACGGCGCATGGTGTGCTTATAGTGGAATCTATAATTTGATTTTTGTACAATAACATGCGAACGAATAAGCTATAAACAATGCCACAAAAACTTATAGACTGTATAAAATAGCAGTGGTGTGATATATGAGAACACTGCTATGACAAATAGTGGCTTTTTTTCCATTCGACTCCTTATACGTGTTGCCAAAGTGCACGTGGTGCGCGCCGTTCGTTATAATTTTTATCTAGGTTAGTGTATTTACAACAAATGTAATAAATCTGACTTTTTCCCTCTATTTCTCTTGATGTGGCAAGGTGCTACATGATGAAGATAGGTGCTACATATCCAGAAGGGTGCACGGTTGGCTTTCTCGTTACAGCATGCTTTAAAGGGACACTAAAGGGGAAAATGATTTTTGGCGTGTTAGTAAATTGCTCTTTCATAATTCCAAAATCACCACGCCTGCCGAGAGAAGACGCATGGGAACGCATGCGCAAAAAGAAATTACGGCTGGTGATGCCTCCTTAAAATTCGCGCATCAAACTCATCATAGATTTTGTTGGTGTCTGCTAGGTCCTACGCAGTTCCTAATCGGTAAAAATTAAGTGCATCGTCTTCCGAGGGGGGGGCCATAGACTTGACATACGAAGCTTCAAGAAATTTCGACAAGACAAAGTCGCCAAAGTACGAAAAATATGCTTTGAAATCCGTGTTGTCACGCGTGGAGATTTGGCGCGAAATTTACAAATGAAACCCTGACCTTGATTTTCTCCTCTATTAATGTATCTGTGTTGGTAAAACTAACGACATTAGATTTCTCAGAGTGCAATTTATCAATCGAATCCAATTCATTGTTTCACTTTCGTGTTCATTTAAATTTCAATAGAGAGCGCAATAAAAGCTAAGTGAAGAGAACGTTCTGTTCTCTGTCCTCTCTGTTTTTATTGCGCTCCTTATCAAAACCGGAATAATGCTGCAAATCACTTTTCTTCCTACAATATCTGCTACAAAACGCTATTGATTATCCCAATTGTATACCTAGAAAATTGGGTACAGTATACACCACTGCCGAACAAACATTCATCGTACCCAGTATGTCCACTCAACTGTTTCTACGGTGAGCCAGCCCCCTTTTACAAGAAAATACCGTAGATTAAAGTGTACTTGCTAGCGAAGTATGCGCCAAGCATGCGTAGATATTTACCACTTAAAACGCCCTTGCGGTCGATTCGATCTTCAGGCAACACCACCTAGATTATTGGCTCAGGCCCCTGTCGGGTCCGAGCTGTTGTCGGGCCGGGCCGGGCCGGGTAGGCGAAATTTTTTCTCGGGTTCGGGCCGGGCCCGGGTCTCGCTTTGAGTCGCCGGGCCGGGCCCGGGCGGGTAAATTTGAACGAGTCCCGGGCCCGAGCCGGGCCCGGGCCGAGACTCGCGGCCCGTGCAGTGCTCTACTCTGTATTCTACGCTGAAGTTCGTTTGCAACACGCTTCCTTTTACTTCATTCAACCGAGCAATGCCTCTGGCGCCGCAAATGTCACGGTCCAGCAGCGAACGCTGATGACAATAACGCCTTCGATGCCTTCAGATTTCTTTGTGCCGACGGAAGTCATCATGCTGCAGCGAGGTGGAGTGGTGATATGGTTTTCGAGGACCTTCAAGGCACGGTTACATGGTTTCATGTCCGGTGGCGTCACTTTGTCCGATGATAGAGTGATCTTTTTCGTTCGGGTATCAATGACGGCGTCGTGATGGTTTAAGAAAATCATTCCTAGTATGACATCCCTGGAGCAATGTTGCAGGACTCGCAGGATAAGTCCGATTATTGATAGTGACTCTTGCTGTGCAGACTCCATACGGCGTTCTTGGATGGCCACTAGCTGTCCGGATTTCGGGACCTTCCCAGGCGGTTCTAAATTTCCTGAACTTCGCGGAGAAGGGCACACAGACGACATAATAGTCCGCTCCACTGTCTAAGAGTGCGATGACGTTGTGACCGTCGATATGAGTGTCGAGGCCGCTAGTCCTTCGTCTTGCATTGTGGTAGGGTCGCGGCGTCGGGTCACGACTACGTCGGCTAGTTGCGCTGCTTCTACGTGGTGTCCTCGGGTCTTCTTGCAGCAGCGAAGTCTCTTCGTGAGGGCTCCGTTTGCCTTGCGGCGTGGTCTTAAGATTTCGTCGTACAGCAACCTCACCTCCATCGGTGGCTGCCCTTAGTTTTCCAGATATGGGCCCACGGAACGGCCCCGGGTAGGGGCGCTGTAGTGCCGGCGCTGCAGTGGGATTTAACGGCCTGGAAACAGCGAACAGGAAGGTCATGACCCGGACGTGCATGACCCGGACGACCACGTGAAGCGCTGCCCAAGCCCAAGCCGCGAAAAGGAAGACGGTAAAGAAAACCCGGATCGTTTGGCGGTCGCAGGCAAAAGGGCAGAAGAGTATGGGCTGCTTCCCGAAACACCAGGCAGCCCCAGATCCCTACATCGGCCGCAGAGCCGATGACCGTCCCTGTGCGGCCTACGTTGATCCTTCTCCGGCGAGCCAGGGAGCCGTCGACATTCCGCGGATCATTATTCGAAGATCCGGAAAGCTGGCTCGAAGCGTACGACCGCGTCGCTGTTTTCAATACCTGGAGCAGCAAAGACAAGCTACGACATGTCTACTTCGCCTTGGAAGGCGCCGCTCGGACCTGGTTCGAGAACCCTGACAATATGGGACATTTTTCGTCCCAGGTTCCTCGCCACATTTTCGAGCGTCGTCCGCAAATAGAGGGCTGAGGCTCTGTTCGAAACCTGCGTGCAAATGCCGAACGAAATCGTGGCGCTCTTCACGGAAGAGATCACCTGGTTGTTCCGCCACGCATACCCTGCCATGCCCGAAGAAAAGAAAGTTCGCCTCCTTGTGCGAGGAGTCAAGCCGGAGCTCTCCGCTGGGCTGGTGGGGAACCAACCCAAGGTCATCCAGGAATTCCTGCTGGAGGCAACAACGATCGAGAAGACGCTGGAAAAGCGCACTCGGCAGTAGAATCGCCACTCAATTCAAGACAGCGCAGATGTTCATGCGCTTGGCTCCGACGATTTGCGCGAAATCGTCTGAGCCATCGCGCGCGAAGAGCTGCAAAAGCTCGCACCTTTTCCATAGCCTGAGGTGACGTCGATTGCACACGTTGTACGGGAGGAAAATCAAATCATTTGGGT
The DNA here is from genome assembly GCF_013339695.2 of Rhipicephalus sanguineus. Taxonomy (NCBI): domain Eukaryota; kingdom Metazoa; phylum Arthropoda; class Arachnida; order Ixodida; family Ixodidae; genus Rhipicephalus; species Rhipicephalus sanguineus. The sequence continues at coordinate 61,665,592 of NC_051178.1, forward strand.
GTTACTCATCCAGCACCACCGCAGCCTCTCTAGGAAGCCATGAGCTACGCCGCTGCAGACCGTTCGAAAAAAAACGTCGACGTTACATTTTTTGGCATATTTCCTACCCTATGTGAAAACCCAGGCAATGTAATTATTTTTTTCAGATATGTGGACGATTACCTTGTGCTAGTCGAACGTGCTTCCATGGAACAGAATCGGGCTAAGATTATAGAAATCTTCGGGCAAAAAGGAAATGGACTGCGTTTCACGCACGACGCGATCCGCATGATAATGTATTGCAGTTTCTTGATGTTATCTTTTCATGCGAACCACTTATGCTGGTATTATTGCCCCCGTTCAAGAAAACCTATTTTAGGTTACTCTTCTTCCCATCCTAAGGTAATAAAATCGGGTACTGCGGTTAACCTTTTGAATTCAGCTGTTACAAAATCATGTTACCACAAAATGGCATGTGTTTTCCCAAAACAAATAACTAGGTTGCAAGATGCAGGCTTTCTGACTAATGTTCTGGTATTCGCCGCTCAAAAGGTCTTGCGAATCAGAAAAAAGAAGGATGCCATGAAAAGGATGCAACAAAGCGACAGTGGCTTGCGGTTGTTCCGTATGTGCATGGCTCTTCAGATAGTGTAAAAAAATGCACAAAAATACTGAACGTTCACGTTGTTTTTTTTTTCCGCCAGCTAAAAATTGCAACAGATATTTTCAAAGACTGACACGAAAGGCAAGATAAAGGTAGGCCCCATGAAAAAGGGTTGCGGTGTTAACCACGTCAGTCGTTTCTCTAACTGTCCAACGAATGTGGTTCATTGCATTCTATTGTCTTGTGAAACGGCATATATCAGGCAGACTGGGCGCTGCCTGAATGGGCGCCTGCGAGAGCACTACAATGCGCCAATGTCTGCACCAAGTTTGCACTTGTCCGCCCATTGCGCAAAGAGTGGTTGTGTACAGGAATTTTCGCGCATGTCTGTTCTGTACGCCAATCATGGCACGAAAACTAGGGAGAATGCGGAAGCCTTTTTTGTAAGAACATTTATTGTTTTGTCGGTTCACTCTCTATATTGATTTTAGATTGCGAGATCTCGTTTCTGGATGACACTTGATTACGTAGGACTGTTACCTCATGTATTTGCCTTTCCCCTCGTATGTTTTCTTTTATATATATTCCTTCTGCGAATACATCAGTTTCAGTCTGCGCTTGTTTGTGTCCCGCTGCTTCTGTGTCCCGTTTCACAACGAATACTTTCACAATGAATATGCAAGCATGGTCAGCCTTGTACACTGCCCCTCCTTTCTTAGCAACCGTGGTGTGCTAAACTGCTGTTAGACGGATGGTTGATGCGGCGGACGATGCGGCGATGTCGACCTTTAGGTAACTAAAACCTGCTTACGTGCACATCAGGTTGTTTTGCATCTAAGCCACATAAATACAACGCCTGCAACACGAGAGAGAGAGAGAGAGATAATAAAACGAGAGAAAGGCAGGGAGGTTAACCAGAATTGTAGCATCCGGTTTGCTACCCTACACTAAGGACACTGACGTCGCTCCGACGACGCCGTCGCAGACTCGGAGCGACTACCGCACCACCGCCGGTCGAAAGCGACACCGCGCACACATCAAGCTGGGCGTGTCCTTGGCGGTCGTGTCCGTAAACTGCCTGAGAGCGAGAACAGCAAGTGTATTTTTTTTTATTTGGAACACATTACACTTTAAGGTAGTCCTGACAAAGGATTGAATAGTATAAAAAGTACAATGAACTCAGCTTCCGACGACAACATATTTATGTTCGAGCCAGTGTTACCGAGGTTAGGTACTCTGACGAAGCGAAGTGAGCCTGGGGAACGCACTTGCCGGCAAGTGTGTTTTGCAGCGAGTGTCACTAGGCGTTCCCGTGCGAGAGCGTGCAAATGACACTAGCGACGAAGTGCATTTCCTCAAAGTGGAATTTAGGTGTCCCTTGTGAAAGGGGTATTATATGGGCTTGGTAAGCCCACCTTACGGTATGCTTCAGGTAAGCGTTACGGTTTTTACGGTTCTAAACAGCAACTGCCTCCGTTACGTTAGCAGACGTTACGTTTATATGCTCTCTATACATCATTCTCAGTACCAGAACCATGACAGCAGAATGAGCATGTCCGTTGGGGATGGGAGGCTTCGTGTTCAGACGCGATGCCGGTGGTCTGTGCCCCAGGTTGATTCATGCCGCGAGATTTCATCATGTCGTACTGTTGACCGTGAAGTTTTTGATGGTACAAACGCCTTTCTCCGTAAGAGGATAGGAGAGAGACGCGACACCACAGGGGGTTTTGCACCGAAGTTGAGAGCGTGCCAATCGCGTGGAGTACGACCTCCTCATTTCGAGTGCATAACTTGGGTATATTTCTGCTACGAGATATCATATAGCAGTTGCATCTTATTAGGCTTAATGCCGAACTTTGATATGCTTGCTATAAAATTTATTACAGTCTATTTCTCTATGATCTGGACTGCGCCTTAACAGGGCAGTGACGGCCATAGGCACCCGTAGCTGTAGTGCATTTGCATTGTATGACGGCGCATGGAAGGAGTGTCGGAATGCTGTGGGTGAATCAGGCACATACTCCTATCTGGTAAAGGAAGTAGCGAAGGAGAAGCCGTGGTAGAGACGTATCTGGTGCTACTTGCCGGGATGCATCGTTCTGTGGTAAGGAAGACGATATGAAATTACCATTCACATCAGATCCTACTACTGGATTGTATGTAGGCTCACTGCCGCCTCCCGCGAAGATGGAAAGTCCTCTAATCCTCACCACTTGTCATTTAAATGGTGATCCACTCCGGGTTGTACTTGATAGGTGCGCTCGCGGAGCTCAATGGTTGAGCGCGAGGATCAGGGGGTTTTTAACAGCCTGCATTGTGCTTCGTATCACAATTGAGCTCAGGTTAGGTTAAACCACATGCCACTTCGCTAAATAAACCTCGGGTATAGTTTTTTAAGTATCGAATGAAAGGGAAGATTACAGCGGAACCGATACATTGGCCGAAATATAAGTCGTACTTATCCTGAACTTTAAGTCCTACCTCATACCTGGAGCCGTGCAAGGCAGCATCTTAATGCCCCTAAATATTTAAAGCCAGTTCAGCGCCTGTGAAGTCTCGGTAAACAGTGGTGCTGGCAAGCAAGCGCTACCACCTGGCGAACGTAAACCGAGTTTTCTTTATCTTCTTCTTCCACTTTTTTTCTGCTCATATCGATTGCGTAACTTCGGTATATTTCTGATACGAGATATTATACTGCATTTGCATCTTATTAAGCTTAATGACCGAACTTCGGTATGTTTCAAATAAACGGTGTTATGTACTATTTCTCTATGAAGTTCACTGCGCCTTGACAGTGGAGTGGCGGCCATAGGCAAAAGTAGCTGCAGTGCACTTGCATTGCATCTTCTTCTGTCTTGTTTCTTTCCTCGTTATATATGGGTCTCTCATCTCCTTTCCGTACTCCTAATCCGCACGTCACTCCTCTTCACTCTCACTTCACTTCTCCAACCCTGGCTATGCTATACTGTACATGGTTATGCTATGGTTTACCCTCTCACCTCTTATTTCTCCTTCTTTCCTTCCTCCTCACCCTAACATCATTTCTCCTATCTTTCACTTCCCTTGCGCATACCATTGCTAAACCATACTTCAATGAAGCCATACCACCGAAAACAAAGGGACCAAAGAGAGGACCCGACGCGCCCTACTCACAACTGATTTTCATTTCCGAAACGTGGTCTACTTATAAACATACAGTATGGCAGCAAAAACTGCATCGCGTATGCAAGCCAGCATCATCCAGATATGCGATTTCCTTCGCGCTTACAGTAATTTAACGGACGCTCACACAGTTGGCACCTTCTTTTGCAATGAGACTGGCCTCGACTATTTCCCGTGTATCCTTATCAGTGTTCCTATACGAAAGTACGCATTTATTGAACAAATGAAGAGAACCACAGTCGTTGGAATGCACTGACACGTGCCTATCGCGTGGACAGTTTAACTTCGTCTTCTGCTCCCTCAACTGTGTCTTTAAGGCATCTGTCTGTCTGCCTCATGTACGCCTTACCGCACGAGAATAGAAAGCGGTAAACAACGCCTCGTGCCTGGGCCACAAAATAGCACCGGTGCTTCTTCGTGCACCGTCGGCGTTTGTTGCGAAAAGAATTGGTTGCCTTACGAATGCTTATTAATTTTTGTGGAGTGGAAAAGAATGCATCTACTTCGACCTTGGTGGCCACTTTCTTAAAGCTGTGTTATAACTGGGACAACCCGTGCATATATGGCACAGCTGCTTTCCTTCACCTGCACTGATCACGCGTGCACAACCTTGCCCGTTTATATAGCGTTTTAACGCCTTCTCCGCCACTGACAGAGGGACGTGAGTGGGTAAGCCTGCGTCAAGGAACCGCTATATTTGTCGAGAGACGCTGCCTTGCATCCCATGGGGGCAGAATTTTCGCAACGCACTCACAAAACAGAGATTAGCAATTGCACGCTTAACTAATTTATAATGCGCCGACGTATGCGGGAGTAGTTTCTTATTCTCTCGGAGGGCAATATTCTCAATAACAATGGTTCGTCGTCAAAACTACTTTGATGTCTAAAAACTGGCTGACATTATCAACAGGAACCTCATGCAGAGTAAGGATACTGTCAAGACACTCGTGGAACATGGCGAGCACATCAGTCATTGCTTCTGTGTTAAATTTATCAAAGTCACAGAGCACCAGGTCGTCGTCAACATGTCTACAAATGCGCAAAAACTTTAAAGGGGTCATGAAGCACCACCAGGGCTTGTTGAAAAAAAACATCCTGCGGAAAGCTGACACGGCTATGCCAAATATTGCAAAGGCTGCAAGCGGAGCGCGAAGCTGCTGTTTTCTCAGGCGCCCTCTTTTCAAACAGATGCCGGTTCTCACTCTCCTCGGTGGGCGGAGCGACTGCCGGTTGACGTCGCGTATCTGCTTCTCCGCGTCGCAAAAGACAGAGCATCCTCACTGGCTGACAGCCAACATATATCGAGAGCGACGTTCAGATCAGATGCACTTCTTGCCACGGGGTGCCGCCACTTGTAGGCGCCGCACTCCTCAGTCTGCTAACTTTACATGGTAGCCACACTCGCGCACGCGAATCACAGCGGGAGAGCGATCGTGTTTCACGACACGCGCTGACGTAACTTCTTTCCCCCGTGCCATGCCTCCCTGTGTAGCTTCCAGTGCGCTTGTCGGGACGAGAAAAGAGAGAAATTGCTGAGAGCGTCCGCCAAACCCCCGTAACTCCGCTCGTTCTTGAGGGATTCGAGAAATTTTAGCGGCAATCGATTCGGGAGACAGTAAACTCAGATAATGAGAGCATTAGATCATTACTTGTGAAAAGTGGTTCACGACCCCTTTAACAGCATCATTTTTTTTCTTCTGTAGAACTGTCAAGATACATCTGGTGTTCCTTGTGCCTAGTCGCTCAAGGGAGCGGCTAGACACAAGCCAATACAGAATAAACCCGTGCTGTGTGAGATAGACGAGCCCCTCACACTATACGTAAGTAGAATTCATATGAAACGCTTCCCATTCTCGAGCGCTACGGCGTACATATGGCAGAAAGACAGATGCCTGGATGACAGGTTGACGGAGAGCAAGCAGAATTTAAACTGTCGTCGCGATGGGCACGTGTGTATTGCAGCGACTGTGGTTGCCAACCTTTGTTTAATAAATGCGCAGTTTTATGTAGCAATTCACCTGAGAAAGTCGAGGCAAATCTCATTCCAAAAGAGGGTGTCAAGTGTCATCGCCCATTCAATTACTCTGACAGAATCTTGAATTTTACGCACCAAATCCACAATATGGTTATGAAGGACACCGTAGGGAGGGCTCCGGAAATTTTGACCATATGGTGTTCCTTAATGTCCACCGACATCGCACAGTACACGGGCTTCAATTACTCTGAGCGCAAATGAAATCGCATATCTGGATGATACTGGCTTGCATGTATGATGCAGTTTTTGCTGTCATCTGGTATGTTTATAAGTAGACCACTTTTAAGAAAGAAAATCAGTAGTGAGTAGCGCACGTCCCGTCCTCTACCTTGGTCCCTGTGTTTTCGGCCCTGTGGCTTCATTGAATGTATCGAACGACTAGCCCAAGACTGTACTTTTGAAAACTATACTATTCAAGGCTATGCCGTACATACATACATACATACATACATACATACATACATACATACATACATACATACAGCAGGAGCATAAAGGGTATATGATCCTGCTTTCCTTCTCACCTCAACATTGTTGGCGTTACCGAGGTCCCAGCGGAGCGGCAGGCAAATATACCAGCGACGCAGAAATCCAGAAACGAATTTCACGTGCCGGGCTTGCGCCTAGGCCCACGTCGCCCATCTTTATTTTTCCTTTTTTTTCAGCCGGGCCGAACTTACCGGCTGAGGACGCGGGCCTTAGCGTCTGCGTGTTGCGGCGTCGCTAGGCGCTACAGGACCCCCAACCCAGACAAAAGGTCAAAATGCACGAGTTGACGAGGAATAGGTAGAAGAGTCTTGGCATGACTGTGGTCATCGGATATGAATTGACATCCACAGTGCGATCATTGGGAGTCGTCTCGACATAGGCCGGCTTGAGGCGTTCTAAGGACACCTCTGCACGACAGTTTAACAGGATGGTAGCAGATTTTCTTTGCGTCTTGTGGAGCTCCTCCGTCTTGTGAAGAGGCGCGTTAACGGCGTCCCGTCTGAAGAAAACGTGCGTCGAAGTTTCAAGGTCTGGATGCAACAAAATGTTGTGGTCAGAAGATCGAGGCGAGGCGGGGCGCAATGCGCCTTTTTCGCGATACCCCAGCGCATGAGCCCTTCCCCTAGCGGAAAAGTCGCGAAACGTCTCTTCATCTCGAGGCTTTGTTCTAGCCATATCGGTTCTCCAGGCCCCTACCGAAAGCCTACCAAAAGGGCACAGGACAGCAAAAAAAAAATTGACACGGATTGTCGAATGCAGTCTTGCAGGCACTGAGGATACTGTGGCAGCTGGGGCAAAGCTATTTAAAACTGAACAAATCTCCAGGGAGCCCCAAAGGTGCGCCGTAGACGAGCTCCGCCATTGAACAGCCAGGGTCACGACGAAGCACGGCGCGTAGGCTTAGAAACACCGTGGGAAGGTGATCAGTGCAGCGCTCTCTATCCAGGCGCGCATTAGGGCAGCCTTGAGCTGGCGTTGGCGCTGTTCAAGCATATTGTTATAAGACTATTTCACACTGAAGAAGCAAGAGAGGCACCAAGGAAGACGACGTGATTTTGGCATGCGGGGCGCGCTCTCCGCCATCTTGTTTTTAGGCTTGGCCGTGGTGTAAATATATTGTAAATACGCCTTGTTCCCCTGCGTGCCTTCACGTAACATATTGGTGGAGGCGCAGGATAACAACGCACGACAAAGCTCCGCAACGGTCGCCAAGTCGCCACTTCAAACTTCTCTACAGGCAGGGATGCTGCGTTAACAACCGCGCCCACCGCACCGACGGCAGCTTCACCCCGTGATCCTGGCAACTTTTCGAGCACTGACGGCGAGGAAGTAGATGAGTGGCTTCAGCTCTACGAGCTCGTGACCGAAAAATCGCAGGTGGGACCTAACCTTGATGCTGGCGAACCTTATAATTTACTTGAAAGGAAGGACCAAGGCATGGTTCAACAACAACGTGGAAGAGCTCACAAGCTGGAGCGTATGTAAGACCAAATTACGCCAGCTGTTTGGCCAATCTGCCGGCTGCAGGCGGGCCGCCAAGGAGAACTTGGTATGCGTGTCCAGACGCCCGCGGAGTCGTACCTGGCGTATATTCAGGATGTCTTGACCCTTTGCCGTAAGGTAGATACCACCATGGCAGAAGCCGACAAAGTCACGCACGTGCTCAAGGGCATCGCGGACGATGCATTTAACCTCCTTGTGTTCAAAGGCTGTTCGACCGTCCAAGATGTCATCACTGAGTGCCGACGCTTCGAAGAGGCTAAAAGCCGTCGCATTGCCCACCACTTCGCCCGTCTTCCTAACCCTGCTGCGACATCAAAGTGTGAAGACCTTCGTATAGAGATCCAACCCATTCCCCCGTCCAGTGACATTTCCAGAATCGTTCGACGCGAAATTGAATCTATATCGCCCGTAAACGTGAGAGCCCTGGCACCCAGTGACCCTCAGCCGACCATATCGCTCATGCAGACGGTTGTGCGCCAAGAACTGGCAAACGTGGGTGTCATGATACAGAGGCGCGGGAAAAAAAAAAAGAACAACTCAGTGTTCACCGTGCGGGGGCGATGAAGAAAACGAAGCGTGCTGCGTGTGTGTGTGCACTCGTGGTTCGTTTCAGTTCCTTGAAACAGTTAGCCGCGACTCTCAGGGTACTTCGGCCACTGGGTTGACATGGCTGACGTGCCCAGAACATTCGATGGCCTTCGAGACCACATGCTCGCCGAACAGTTTCTCCGCTGTTGTCATCCAAAGCTAACAATATTTTTGAAAGAACGTGAGTGCAAGTCACTCCACCAGCTAGCTGACGCTACTGATCGCTTCGTGGAAGCGCAAAACTCATCAAACCTCGGAAAGGGTCCAGACGACTCAAAGGATTTCAAGAGTCCTGATAATGCTCCAAAGAAACCACCGACAGGGTGTATGCTATGCAAGCGTCTGGGACATCAAGCACATGAATGTCGGAACCCAGTATGTGGGAAAAGTGGCCACAAGAGCGACGAGTGCTGGAGCATGAAGGCACAAAAAGAAAAAAGTTCCGCATGTGCAGTGCACGAGAACCGTTACGGTTTTTCTTCGAGTGACAACACTGGCGGAGAGAAAAAAGAAAGAAACGTGACCCTCCTAGGGCAAGTGTGGATGAAAGGAGGCCAGTGTTTCTGGTTCAAGGAATGCCAGTACCTGAAGGCGAAGTGTTGGGTAACCCAGTCAGGGTTCTTCGAGATACGGGCAGCTATAATGCAATTATACGAAGAGACCTAGTGCAGAAACAACGGTTGACCGGGAAGAGTAGCAGAGTCTTGCTCATTGATGATTCCGCCATAGAAGTACCAGAGGCCAATATTCCCGTGAACACCCCATACTTTAAGGGAGAGATAACAGCACTTTGTATCGACAAGCCGCTCTATGATTTGGTGTTTGGTAACCTACCGGGTGTCTAAGAGATCCTCACAAGCCGGATCATAAGTGGAAGCTCCCTACAGTCGACCAGAGGGGCAATGCGACTCGAAACTGCAGCATGAAAGCTGAGGAGTATCCTCACTGTGTTTCCGCTACAGTTAAACCTCACGAGAGCAAAATAATGCCATTGTCTGTGCCGAAGATAATGTGGTGCGACGTAACGAAAGACCAGTTCTCAGAAGAACAGCAGAACGACGAAACATTGAAAGCCGTGTTTGCTAAAGTCGGTAAAGACTTCAAGTTACCAAAAGGCCACGGTTATTCGTTTCTTGAAAGAGGTGGACTTCTCTACCGACAGTACCGCGACAGGCAGGACGTTTAGACAGCTCGTCGTGCCGAAGATCTTCAGAACGCATATCCTCGAAGTCGGCCATGAAAGCCTTACGGCAGGGCACCAAGGCATTCGGCGCACGACAGATCGGATCTTAGCAGATTTTTACTGGCTTGATCTACATGGCGATGTGAAACGGTTCGTCAAGTCCTGCGATAAGTGTCAGCGAACGACACCAAAAGGTAAAATTGGTGTTGCGCCTCTGGACAACATGCCTGTCATTCGTACGCCTTTTGAGCGTGTTGCGGTCAATTTAATCGGTCCGTTCTCACCGAAGTCGGACCATGGCAACCGTTATTCGTTTCTTGAAAGAGGTGGACTTCTCTACCGACAGTACCGCGACAGGCAGGACGTTTAGACAGCTCGTCGTGCCGAAGATCTTCAGAACGCATATCCTCGAAGTCGGCCATGAAAGCCTTACGGCAGGGCACCAAGGCATTCGGCGCACGACAGATCGGATCTTAGCAGATTTTTACTGGCTTGATCTACATGGCGATGTGAAACGGTTCGTCAAGTCCTGCGATAAGTGTCAGCGAACGACACCAAAAGGTAAAATTGGTGTTGCGCCTCTGGACAACATGCCTGTCATTCGTACGCCTTTTGAGCGTGTTGCGGTCAATTTAATCGGTCCGTTCTCACCGAAGTCGGACCATGGCAACCGTTATATTTTAACTCTTATCGACTTTGCCACCCGATATGCGGATGCCATTGCACTCCCCGCAATTGATGCTGTGCATGTAGCAGAAGGACTGATTCAGATTTTCTCTCGAGTCGGTTTACCGAAGGAGATCGTAACCGACCAATGAACAAGTTTGACAGCGGAACTCATGGGAGAGGTGGGCCGTCTTCTTGCCATAAAGTTTCTTCGAACGACCCCCTACCATGCCGTGGCGAATGGGCTCGTCAAGTTTAATGGGACGCTGAAGAGTATGTGCCAGGAAAAACCGCGGTCCTGGGACAGGTACCTCGCCCCACTCCTTTTAGCTTACAGAGAGGTGCCGCAAGCGAGCTTGGGCCTCTCGCCTTTTCAGCTAATTTACGGTCGTCACGTGCGAGGACCACTGACGCTACTGAAGGAGCTGTCGAGCAATGAAGACATCGACGGCGAAATTCGTACTACCTGTACCTACTGGGTCGACCTTCCAAACCGCCTGGAAGAGACATGCAAACTTACGCATGATGAATTGGAAAGAACACGCGCAAAACAAAAGGCTTACTACGACCGCAAAAGCCGTCGTGGGAAGCTAAACGTTGGGGATAAAGTGCCACTTCTTTTGCTGACAGATTCCAACAAACTGCTCATGCAATGGAAATGTCCATTTGAAGTCGTCGAGAGCGAGAATGAGGTCGACTACGTTCTCGCGGTAAATGGAAAAATGATAGTATGCGTTTAATAGTCTAGGTACGGTGAGCGTCTTAGAGGCGGGACAGCGACGGGACAGCAGTCAGTTCCCAAAAACGGAGCCAGCACGAGCACCAACCACAACAACCGTCTTCTTCTTAGTTTCTCTACGGTAACCGTATTTATCACTACAATCACTCCCCGGTAGAAAAGGAGCCATCCTGGCGATCTATGGCACAGGTAATACTGGTAGGTCGTAGTGAGGTTTCAATCGGTAGACGTAAACAGTCTCGCTCCCGCGGCGCCGTTGATCCGTAGGGGGCTGAAAAGGCTCAATAACGTAGTTGACCGGTGAAGTCTGGCGTAGAACCCGGAAAGGACCGTCATACTTAGGGACGAGCTTTGCGGAAAGGCCGGGGGCAGATGAGGGCACGCGAAGCCACACGATTGTGCCAGGTGAATATGACGAAGGAGATAAATTTCAGTAATGAGAGTGTTTCTGGCGGGCCTGGTTGTGCGTGGTAAGCGAGCGTGCGAGCTGCCGACATTCTTCGGCATAAGTGGCGGCTTTGGCTAGAGTCGTAGTTTCTGAGGGGTCCGGTCCGTACAGAAGAATAGTATCCAAGAACGAGGAAGGTTCCCTACCATAAAGCAGGAAGAACGGAGAAAACCCCGTAGTAGACTCAATGGCTGTTGTAAGCATACGTGACAAACGGCAGTATGCGGTCCCAATTCGTGTGGTCATCGGAAACATACATGGAGAGCATGTCGCCGAGTGTGCGATTGAAGCGCTCGGTCATCCCGTTGGTTTGCGGGTGATATGCGGTAGTAGTTCGATGGACAACGTTGCATTCGCGGAGGAGGGCTTCTACGGCTTCTGATAAGAAGGAACGTCCGCGGTCACTGAGTAGCTCGCGAGGCGCACCATGCCGAAGAACGAGCTTTCGAAAGGTGAACAAGCCGACCTCACGCGCTGTGGCCTCTGGAAGCGCGGAAGTTTCAGCCTAGCGCGTTTCACCCAGCGGTTGCCATCTGGTGTGTACGGTAGGGGACCGTACAAATCGATCCCGATGCGGTCGAACGGCCGAGAGGGACAAGGCAATGGTTGGAGTGGCCCTGTGGTCGTGTGCAGAGAGCTCTTCCGGCGTTGGCACTTGGAGCATGAACGGACGTACTGCCGAACAAAGCGGTACATTCCGCGCCAGCAGTATCGAATCCGGAGGCGTGCATATGTCTTATCCACACCAGCATGGGCGCATTGCGGATTCGCGTGAAAGGAGGCACAGACGTCGGAACGTAGATGGCGAGGGATTACCAGCAACCATTTTCGGCCATCAGACAGGTAGTTTCGGCGGTACAGGAGGCCGTCACGGATTTTAAAGTGGCGAGCAGTGTGTCGAAGCGAGCGGTTGCTTGTACGTGGAGACGCCTGAGACAGATACTCTAGGGGAGAGGCTAACCATGGATCTTGGCGTTGCTCAGATGACATGTCGGCATGTTCAAGATATGAACAATCGCCGCTGGAAATAGACGCAACACCGTACTCATGGGGAAGTGGCGAACGAGAAAGAGCGTCGGCATCCGAATGCTTACGGCCTGACCGATAGACGACACGGATGTCATAATCTTGAAGAACCTAGCCCAACGAGCTAGGCGACCAGATGGGTCTTTTAATGACGACAACCAGCACAAAGCGTGGTGATCAGTCACGACGTCGAATGGGCGGCCATATACGTAAGGTCGAAATTTCGTGATTGCCCAAACGACGGCAAGGCATTCTTTTTCCGTGACTGAGTAGTTCTTTTCCGTTTTAGTGAGAGTGCGACTGGCGTAGGATACGACATACTCGTCGAAGCCAGATTTACGCTGTGCAAGAACAGCACCGAGGCCTACTCCACAAGCGTCCGTGTGGATTTCGGTTGGAGCATCCGTATCAAAGTGGCGTAGGATAGGTGGAGGTGCCAGAAGATAGAGTAAAGAGGCGAATGCTTTGTCGAAAGCGGAAGACCACGCCGAGATGTGATGGTTGTCGGCAAGTAGCTGTGTGAGTGGGGCGAATATTGTCGCGAAATTGCGCACAAATCTGCGAAAGTGCGAACAGAGGCCTATGAAGCTACGGAGTTCTTTTAGTGTAGACGGCCTGGGAAAGTCGGCGACAGCGCGAAGCTTTGCAGGATCGGGACGGACACCATCCTTGCTGACAACGTGCCCTAAGATGGTAAGCTGGCGTGCGGCGAAATTGCAATTCAAGTTCAGCTGCAGTCCCGCGTCCGCAAGGCAAGTGAGGACGCTTGCGAGGCGACTGAGGTGGGAGTCGAAGTCCTTCGAGAAAACAACGATGTCATCCAGATAGCACAGGCACGTGTTCCATTTTAGGCCTCTTAGGATGTTGTCCATCAGACGTTCGAAGGTGGCAGGCGCATTACAGAGGCCAAACGGCATCACGTTGAACTCGTACAATCCGTCAGGAGTTACAAACGCAGTCTTGGGGCGGTCGGCGTCATTCATAGGAACCTGCCAGTAGACCGATCGAAGGTCTAAAGAAGAAAACAACTGCGCTCCTTGCAGGCAATCGAGAGCGTCGTCGATTCTGGGCAGCGGATAACCGTCTTTTCGTGTGATCTTATTAAGACGCCTATATTCAACGCAGAATCTGATGCTGCCGTCCTTTTTTTCACCAGCACAACCGGGGAGGCCCAAGGGCTGTGTGAAGGCTGTATTACGCCATGTTGAAGCATGTCGCTCACCTGCTCGTCGCTGACCCGGCGTTCAGCGTGAGAGACTCGATAGAGACGCTGGCGCAAAGGTGCATTGGTGCCGGTGTGAGTGCGGTGAACGATGGCAGACGTGCGGCCCAAAGAACATTGGTTATGGTCGAATGACGTCTTGAAGCGATCAAGTAGCGCCAAGAGTTGCGTACGCTGAGCAGGAGGGAGTTCAGAATCAATCGATGGAGGGAATGCCTCGAGAGATGAAGTGGTAGTGGTATCAGAGGTAATGCTATTGACGTGAGGAGTTGTCGAGCCATCAGGCAGGTGACTGGAGTAAACAGAAACTATTTCCTCAAGGTGACCTATGAGTTCGCCGCGCAATAAGGTGGCTGGAGAAAAAAACGGGTTCGTGATATAGTAGCGAAACGTCGGGGTTGTTAAAAGTTAAGAGCACCGGAAGACCAGGAGACGAAGAAGTGTGGGAGCAAGTCCGCACAGGCAAGCGACGAGGAGTCAACACGATGATTCCGGAGAGCACTCATTGGGGGGTTTATTTATATAATACAACTTACAAAATAATATTTACAAAATACACTGGGCAAATAATACAAGACATAGAAAGTGATGGCATACCCCGTCGGCTTGCATGACTGGTCCGTGGTGTTGCGATGCTCGTGGGCCCCGAGTCCGCTCTCCCAAAAATGGGCCCGAGTCGCTTCTTAAATGGAGTTTTGCAGCATCCACGGGTACGCGAACCTCGGGGTTTTCCACCAATTGGCAATCTGCTTCTTAGGACCAATCAGGCAAGCCGAAGGTAACCAATCCCCACGCGAGTTTACGTGGTCGCGTGAATCCTGCTTCGGAACAAAACTAGTGCACTTTCTGTAAACAGCACATTCCAGCAAGCAGCAGCGACGCGCACACACGTGCTCGGGTTTCGGTCGCCGGTCGTCTAGCAGCCCCCTGCTGGGCGCTCACTCGTTCGGGCACGGGGCGCGAACGAAACGACCGGATAGCTTCTTCCCCCCGTCGGCTGGAATTCTCTTCCGAGGGTCTCTCTCAAAAGAGCAGTCGAAAAAGAACGTCTCTAACTACATTTGAAAAGAAAAACCTTCTGCTTAACTCTGCCTTTCGCGACAATATAGATGGCGCCGCAAGAGTTTTCTATAGTGACAACTGCGAATGGAAGAAGGAAGCTCTTGCGAGAGCCAAAGGCTTCGGAGGGTGTAAACAGGGCAGTGACAGAGGACGCGCCGTCGCAAGAGAGTGGCTAGCACAAGAACAGAGGACAGAGGAGGAATTGGAGTGTCCCCAGCGACGACGACTCGAGAAGATAATGCCTGGTCAGAGGGCCCGTCATAGATCGGCGTTTGACACAGCGGCAGTTCACACATCGCTGACAACTCTAGTTCGGCACGCGCACAGTCAACGACGGCATGATGAGCGGAAAGGAAGTCCCAGCCCAAGAAGTTGTCATGCGAACATGGTGAAAATACGATAATTCAACTGCATACAAGACGTTCTGTATGACTAGCCGAGCTGTGCACGCCACAGAAGGTTGGATGTGGTGCGAAGTTGCCGTACGGAGAGAAACGTCGGAAAGCGGGATCGTAATCTTCTTTAACTTGCGGCACAGTTCACCACTCAGCACAGACACAGCAGCACCAGTATCAACGAGCGCTTGCACAGCTACACCATCAATATACACGGTTATTTCGTTGGCGGGTAAAAATCGAGGCCTTGAAGTTTTCGATATGAGCGCAGCTCTTGCCTCGGGAACTGCGATGGTTAGTTTTCTGCTGGGACGGGTGGCGGTCGACGAACCATAGGCGAAATGGAACAGCGCCGTGGTGAGAGTGACCGTTGCCTGTCGAAGCCGCGACGACTTGACGATGACGTGTCCGACGTGGGGTGAAAGGAACTCGACTGAGGTTGCTCTTTACGATAGTAGCCGTAACCTTCTTCTCCAGCACCTTGGCGGAAATCACGACGACGACAGAAACGGCCGACATTACCAGGGAGACGGCAGGAGTAGCAGATCGGCCTGTTGTCGGGTGTGCGCCAAGGATTGGAGGACGGTGGTGCGGGACGGCGAAAAGGAGGCGGGTCCGGGCGTACAGGCGGACTTGCTGCGTAGAAGGCATTAGCCTGTCGAGCAGGGTCCGTGACGAGTGGTAGCGACAGCGATGGTCGTCTGGCGACCTCAGCGTAAGTCAGAGGTGCGGAGGTAGGCGAATGATGGTAGGTGGAAGGCAGAGCGTCAGAGACTTGCTCCTCTATCGCTTGACTGAGCGTTGGGGTCAGCGTATGCGCACTGGCCGGAACGTAAGGCAAGGGAGACAATTGTCGCACCACTTCTTCGCGGACGAACTGCTGTATCTGTTGCATTAACGTGGTCTGGTCGCTCGAAACAGCGCCAACGGTTAATGCAGACGTTGCGGCCGTATCGAACCTCGGCTGTCGCCTAGAAATGCGCTGTCGCCGCAGCTCGTCGTAGCTCTGACAGTACTGAGTTACCTCTGCGACAGTTTGGGGGTTTGGGGCAAGGAGCATGTGGAAGGCGTCGTCTTCGATACATTTCATAATGTGCCGGATTTTGTCAGTATCAGACATGTCTGGATTGACACGACGGCAGAGGTCCACAACATCCTCGATATAAGACGTGAACAGCGCTTCGGCCAAGACTTCCGCGAAGTGTGTCTTAAAGGACGACCAGTTAGGAATGTCAGCTTGGTGATTGTTAAACCGCAGCTGTGCCACACCCGCGAGATAGAAGTGAAGGTAGCCAAGTTTATCGGCTTCATCCCACTTATTGTGCGCGCTTACTATTTCGTATGAAGATAGCCAGTCTTCGGCGTCTTGCTCGTCGGAGGCGTTGAAAATCACCGAATCCCACTGCCTTGGCATGCCGGAACAGGTAAGAGATGGAGTTGGGGTAGCAGCTTGCTGGGCCACGTCGTCAGGAATTGACGAGGCGGGGGGTAGAGTCCGAGAATGAAGTTCCAGGGTGAAGAACCCAGCACTTCCACCAATTGATAGTATGCGTTTAATAGTCTAGGTACGGTGAGCGTCTTAGAGGCGGGACAGCGACGGCACAGCAGTCAGTTCCCAAAAACGGAGCCAGCACGAGCACCAACCACAACAACCGCCTTCTTCTTCGTTTCTCTACGGTAACCGTATTTATCACTACAAAAAGGAAAATTTTCCACATAAATATGCTAAAAAAGTACGAGGAACGCCAACCTTTACCAGTGCAGCAGGTGTCGGTCATAACCGAAGTCGACCAAAGGCCACCGGAAGCGAACGAAAAAATGTCAAGCGAAGAAAGCTCACACGAGATTCCTCATCCTAGCTTATTTCGCACACAGACTGCGGATGATGTGAAATTATCAAAGAATCTGAGTATTGAACAACGTTCTGAGGTGCTTGATTTATTCAAAGAATTTGAGATCATCTTTTCGGACCTTCCAGGAAAGACTGCCCTAGTAGATTGCACACTACGCTTGACATCCCATAAACCTATACATGTTCCGCAGTATCCCATCCCACTAGCTCTGCCGGAAAGCGTCGAGAAAGAAGTCCAAGAGACGCTAAAGTTGGGCATAATTTAAAGGTCGCAGTAACCATACCATGCTCCCATTGTAGTTGCCAAAAAACCTGACAACAGAATTCGTTTATGCATAGACTTCAGAGAGCTAAATAAGATCTTGATTGCGGACGGTGAACCAATACCGCGTATAGACGTGGTTCTTGCCCTTGCTGGTCAATGCACATTTTCCTCAAAATTTGACTTCACCAAGGGCTATTGGCAAGTGCCCATGGCTATGGACAGCCGGGAAAAAACAGCCTTTTCCAGTATATCTGGACTATACCATTTTGTGTTCATGCCCTTTGACATAAAGACACCTCCGTCTGTTTTCGCACGCCTCATGCGAGCTGTTCTCGGTGATCTAGAAAATGTCTATCACTATTTTGACGATGTAGTCATTGCTACAAACACGTGGCATGATCATTTGGTCACTCTACGGCCTTTATTTGACCGAATACAACGCGCCAATTTAACCATGAAGCCAAATAAGTGTGAGATAGGAGAGCAAACTATCTCTTTTCTTGGCCATCGAATCGGAGACGGTAAAGTTGAGCCTCTTCTGAAGACGCTTGATAAGATCCTCGCAACTACAAGGCCAAAGACGAAGAAAGCCCTGCAGTCTTTCCTGGGTATAACGGGCTATTACGGGAATTTATTGCAAACTACGCTGAGATCACCAAGCCTTTGACCGACCTCACACGGAAAGGACAGAGTAATACCATCGCGTGGGGACCGTCTCAGGAAGAAGCTTTCAATATTTTGAAGAACAAGCTTGGAGATACCCCCATTCTACAAGCACCCAACATGACAAAGGAATTTGTTCTCCGCACCGACGCCTCGACCACTAGTCTTGGGGCCGTACTGCTCCAGCTAGGAGAGGACCAGGTTTTGCATCCTGTTGCCTACGCGAGCCGCAACCTATTGCCTCGAGAAACCCGGTATTCCGCCATCGAACGGGAATGTTTGGCACTTGTGTGGGTGGTGCAAAAATACCACTTGGATTTGTACGGCAAACGATTTGTCATACAATCTGACCACCAGCCTTTGCAATATTTGCAATCCGCTAAACACCTGAACAATAGAGTTTTGCGATGGAGCCTACTCTTACAAGAGTACTCATTTTCAGTCTCTTACATCAAAGGGTCGGACAATGTCGGAGCAGATTACCTGAGCCGGGTGTAATGGGAATGTATTGCACTATGTTATGTAAAATTCTGAAGTGCTGTGGACGTACAAATGGACATTTATTGAATCATCTAGAACTTTGTGACATTTTTTCCTCCTCTTCGTCGCGTCATAAAAGTTGTAAACAACTTTCTTAAACGGGGGGTTGTCATGATACAGAGGCGCGGGAAAAAAAAAGAACAGATAACCGATATTCAGATAACCACTCAGCTCAAAACGTCGGAAGGGTTCTCTTCAGCCAAGCAAGGAACTTGCGAGCTGAGAGCATGTTCGACTGCGCGCAGTTTATCAGAATATGCGTTGCTCCGTGCTCTACCGTGTATGTCATCTCGATCGTGACCTTCCAATAGTCCAGAGCCCCTGCAAAACAGAAGTTCAGCAATCAGCAACATAAGCCAGCTGGTAGAAAAGGCAGCACAGGCGGAGATATTTTTCTAATGAAAGATATTTCAGTGAAGGTAATCAAATACAGTGTTTATTATTCAACCTTTTACAACACTGCGGCTCGTTCCACCAGAATTACGTACTTCAGAACATCACTTGACCATTCTCATGAGATAGTAACACAACAAAAACATTCACATAGTTAATATTGAGAGGAACTAAGTGGCACGCTAGGACTGCTATGCAGTCAAACTTTGAAGGTGCAATTGTTCCGTCAGTCCTCAGAAGTTTTGCTTCATATTAAGGAAATCTTTCTGTTTTTTACAGAGTATTTATGTGTGTTTAATACCTGGGAGTGTTAGTCAGCGCAACCCGTAGCCCACTCCCGCCTGGGCCACCAGTGGCATTGGCTAACACTCCAAGGTATTAAGCACACAAATACCCTACAAAAAAAGTGGACAGGGGAGCAGCCACCGTTGTAGCTCAAATGTTAAAGCATCGGACGCATAATTCGAAGGTTGTGGATATGGATCCCACCAACGGAAAGGGGGATCTTTCGTCCACTTTACATTCTTCCAATTTAAGTGAGAATAATTACAATGCAGTTAAGAAACCACAAATAATGCCCTCTATGGTTTCCTTGGGTAAATTCCCTGTCGGTTTAATTAGATGTGTATAATAGAGAAAAACGAGCCCCTTGGACAATTCCTCTACTTTCTTGGGAGCCTCTGCCATAGAGTTTCCTACAATACTTACTAGAGGGAACTCTGGCGCTAGTGTCTATGGGAGCTGCAACGCATGACGCTTCAGCCAGCATGGGAATCATGGGTAGTACACAAATTTAACTTCGTTCTTTCGGCTCCGTTTGGCTGCACGTCGCCTGCATCCGCTTTGTCGCAAAACAAAGTTCAGCAAAAGTCTCCAGTTCCACATCACCACTTTAACTTTTTTAGGCTCAGCAAATCAAATCTGGTCACGAAGTTCACAACGGTCTATTCTTTTATCCGAAACGAACGCCAAAACACAGCAATAAACAAAGCCACAAGTACGTTTGAAGCTGCAAGCACAAAGACTAGGCAAATTTGTGTACTACCCATCATTCCCAAGGTAGCTGAACGATCGCAGCGCAAGAGTCCCCTCTAGTTAATTTTAGGAAACTCTATGGCCTCTACTACCGATCGGCAGCGTTTTCTGACCATGCTCTAAAAGTGTTGAAGGGCCCCTTTAAGGCGAAAATTATCAGTGAACTATCTCCACCAACAGTGGTCTCCCTAATGCCTAAGCAAGCCCACCTTTCCCTTCATGAACTGTGGGAATTAGTTGATGCGCCACTCAGCATGATGT
This sequence comes from Rhipicephalus sanguineus, assembly GCF_013339695.2. NCBI lineage: Eukaryota > Metazoa > Arthropoda > Arachnida > Ixodida > Ixodidae > Rhipicephalus > Rhipicephalus sanguineus. The sequence continues at coordinate 61,685,702 of NC_051178.1, forward strand.
GGACGGTTTCACCTACTGGCAATTTTGAAGCAATGAAATTACTTTCATATAACGTAACATTAAGACCAGATTATTTGCAAGTTTTCTTTTCTTCCTTTTAGCTGAGCTCAGCCACAATATGGCAAGTTCTCGACATGGTGAGACTTCCAACTGTGCCACCAAATTAAACATTCCGGCACAAAAAGGGATTAAGCATACTTTTCAGCATATTAAGCATGTAGCAAACTTTGCATGCAAAAAAAATAAAATCGCAAGACACAAACACATAAAACACATACACTTATTAGCCAAGAACGCTCACACTTAAACGTCTAGTTCAAAAGCCGGTCTGTTGCTTCTTTCGCTCGTGTTCAGGGGTTGCAGTTTTTTTTATATTCCTTATTACAGCCGCTTGAAGCAAGTACGAGAAGTACAGAAGACAGAAAAAATATTATCCAGTCCGAACATTGTGCAAGTGTGTAAGAGGCATTTTCTTGTTTGTCTCATTTATGGAAAGTGAATGAGCAGGCGGCACAGCTAGATAAGAAAATCACCTAGGCACTGTAACCATTCAGGCGAATTGTGAATGTGCTACGTACACAAATACCTCTTTCCTGCTGTGCTAAAGACACGCAGTTTCTTACAGCGGCCTTGCACCAAACATTTCAGTGTAATTAACACATCTTACTGGAGCTTTCCATGGGCCCGATAAACCCAGATGCGGGTGGGATGAGCGAGATGTAGTTGCAAAAATATGGATTGTTGAAACCACAAACCGGAGCTGTACGTCAGATGCCTTCTGTGTTTGCACCTGCAAAATAAACAATTCTTTTAGTGTCAGGACTCTCTTGTGACAATCTGTCATCGGCTTGTCACACTGTGACATTCAAGGTGCAGTTCTAGAGTGCATTCGGCAATATAATCAAAGCCCAAAGTTGTTGTTAATAGCAGTAAAGTAAGGGACACACATTTCTAATCTTTATATATAAATTTTAATCGCAGTGCTGTAATCATTACAAATAATATGTAGGAATTATTTATATGGTCTCACGAGCAAAAGAGCGGGACACATGCACACAGGAACACAAGGACACAATTGCCACGCAGAGAAAATCTCAAAGAATGGCCGCGTTGTCAATACAAGGCTGCTTACAAGCTACCTTCAAACCTCTTGTTACTTTTTCGTGTACTGGCTACAGCTCCATATTTTCTTCCATACATTACAGCAGCCAGGCTGATTAAAATCACGGTTCCATTCAGCCCTTATAATTCACGTAAAAAGGGGTGTGTGTGTTTGTGTTCCTGTTGTAGTCCCGCCTTCATCGCGCAGTTTAAAACGTTTCTGAAACCATGAACCAACTAGCCCAACAACATGCCTAGCTTCAGGGGTAATAAGCTGATGAATAGGGGAATGTAATGAAGTAATGCACTGTCTATTAAATAAAGTTCACGGGTATGTAATGCAAGTGGAACATCTTCTACAAAGAGGTGAACCTCGATCATATTCCTATGTGGATGACTAATTATTTTTATACACTTAAGCGCGGGCCTTTGTACTTTCTGTAAAGGCGCGAGGCAAGGTCATGCCCACAATTCAGGACAGTGTATTCAGTGACACTGAACTCTATTAAATAACAAGAATATTGAGATAAATACACACGCACCTTAAAGGGACACTAAAATGAAACAAAGAATCACTTGATGGGTACACTGTACTCTGAAAACACTAATGTCGTTAATTTCACCATCATAGGCACATTAGTAGAGGAGAAAAGCAAGGCGACAGTGTTATTTTTAAATTCTGCACAGAAATCTCCGTGCATGACATCACGAATTTCAAAGTGAATTTTTCATATTTTTGCAACATTGGCTAAATTAAATTAACTTAAACTTGGTATAAGTCTCTGGCCCCCTTAAAGGAACATTTAATTAACTTTCACCGATTAGTAACCACATAGGCCGTAGCAGTTGCCATCAAAATCTGTGAAGTCATGATGTAGTATTTTAAACAGAGACCAATGCCATAATGGCAATTTTTCCCGATTGCAGTAGCTTATTCTCAAGTTCATTTTATTTTATGCTCTTTCTCTGGTATTTGGTTGCGGGATCGAATTCCGGCCGCGGTGGCTGCATTTTTGATGGAGGCGAAAATGTTTGAGGCCCGTGTACGTAGATTTAGGTGCACATTAAAGATCCCCAGGTGGTTGAAATTTCCGGAGCCCTCCACTACGGCATCCCTCATAATCATATCATGGATTTGGGACGTTAAACCCCGAATATTACTATTATTTCTTTGATGTTTGTTTCTGCGCTTGTTAATATGAAGTGCAAGAAGTATCTGAAAACACAGGCATGGCTTGCCACAAAAATTGATGTTCTCATTTTATATAACCTTGTCTTGTAACCTATTTATTTTGCCCGCCAAGTTACATGGACAGATAACGCCTATAGCTATAGTATCAAAATTACAGGTTGCAAAGCGACCACGAAACACTATTTTTATGTAACTATCCTCGCATTTATTGAGAAGACTGCGCTAGTAGGTCCGTGGCTCGGAAATCCTTGGCAAAATCTCGTTACTGCTCGTCACTCTATGCACGCTACACTGGCTATAAAAGGTATGGCACACAGGTTAGAAACTGAGCCAAATTTATTGTTTCAGCACATGTGTAGCTTCCATGTTTAATGTAGTGTCGTGTTCTCGACTGTTTCAGAGACTTTACAGCATGCTACCTTACCAGACAAGCTTTCATCGACTTATCTACTAAAGTACAGGCTGCATTAAGTGTAGCTTTCATGGACGTACGTTAAACGTCTTGGTCTTGTCTTGTAGCTTCTTGAGCCTCTCCGCGGTGGGGAAAGGCTCGTTCGCCTGGTTCGTCGTAAACTTCTCCATAGGAACGTAGTATGCCATCTGAAAGTAATGTCAAACATGTTACATCAACATGAGCACATGAAACACCATACTAAAAATATGAATGCATGTCAAAGCGCCGTCGAACACACATACACGTGCGCAGGCATACGTACACACACACACACACACCATACATACACCACATGTGGTATACGATTTGTGTTCAACACCTTTGGTCAGCAGAAATACATTTCTTGATTACAAGGCACAAAACCCTCATCTCCTTCAAAGTAGTCTCCTCGACAATGGACACACCTCTTCCAGCACTCCTACCGTTGTGGAAACATTCCTGGAATGCATTTTTTGAAAATGTGATCATCCGGCCCTTCACATTCTGCATCTACAACAGCTGGCAAAGGAGTTCGATATTACTTTGTGCAAGGGTAAAGTCATTCGGTTTATAGACCATTTCACGAGAGAGAAGGAACACCTCCTTTCTGGACTGTGGCACAAGATTACAAAGGCCGACCTCATTGCCTCAGTAGTGAGCTCATGGAGGATCACACCTATTTACCACGGGTCAGAGGGTATCCGGGAGCCTTCTGTGGACCAAGCAAGCCTTCAAGAAAAGAACTTCCAATATTGTTAGACAGACTTGACAATTGTAGCACGAAGCCACAAGACATTCTCTACGGATTTCTCAGAAAGGTTCTTAGTTGCCGAAGAATTCGTCCTGGTGCGGGTTTCGAACCCAGGACCAACGCCTTTCCGGGGTGGTTCCTCTACCAATTTATTGGTAGAGTGACCGATACTCACGAGATTTATTCTTCCTTTCTTTTACAGCGAAAGCTGTTATGAGATCATTTCAACGGCCGTTTTTGGTGCCGTAGTTGTCCGCCGCCGCCGCTGCCTCCGCCGCCGGTGCCCTTAACCACTATCGCTCAAAATAAAAAAAGGAAATAAGAAAAACTTTCCACGGTGGAATGAGGTTCGAACCTGGGCCCTCTGCGTGGGGGAGCCCAGTGTTCTAACTCAGGGCCATGACTTTTTTTTTTCTTTATTGCCTGTCTTTGGCCCATATAACCAATATACATATTTACAGATATTTACACAAAACAATCAAGAACATTGTTAAAAAACGACAGCTCAAATGTTGTGGCCGCACATGCGTTAAAATGTTTTCATCGTCGATAATAATTCGACGCGTGGCAACCACTGTGGAGTAAATTCCTGCAACTTTTGTTCCTCCACAAAATTCCTTATGCTTTCTTTGAAGTACTGGGTAGGCGATCGCGCATCTACATCAACGTGACTGAATGCCATTCTGGATTTCCAGATACTTTGAAGAGCCATAAGCATTATCATGTCGAATGGGGTACCGTCGTCACTTTGTATTGGCAAATAGCGGTTCCCATGTGCATCAAGGGGAAAATCTTTTTTTGATTGTGCGCTGGAGCACATCCCAAAGAAAGACAGCATCCCAACAGTCCAGGAATACATGCTCAATTGTCTCCTCCTTTCTGCATATTATGCAATGCATGCCCCAAGGAACATAAAACCCCTTTTCAGCCATCCATGATTTGACAGTCAGCGTACCGGTGTGCAATTTAAAAAAGAAATTCTTAACACCTGGCGGTATTAGCATCGCCTTGACGCGCTTTAGTACAGTGTGCCCATGGCCTACATTGTAAAGGGACCGATATAAAGGCACTGGTAGAAACACATCACATAGGTCCTTGTACAGTTTAACTCATGGCCATGACGGTGCGTGAAGCTGCGTTGCAAAAAGACCCTATACAGGCTACATGTCGGGAAGGAAACACATTAACATATGTAATGTAGTGTAGTAGAAGAGCAAAGTAACAACCAGGCGTCACACCAACGCGAATTCTGTAACCGGGCGTCACACAATGCAAATTGCGCAACGAGTGGGTTGTTGAGTGCTTCCAACCCATTACAAAGGCCTCTGCGATAATTCTTCATCATCATCAGCCACAGCATCAACAAAGTACACATGATGCCTTACAGGTGTTTAGCGAGTACCACGTTTCTCCGCAGAATGACGAAAAATTGCATAGTGTGTGCTTCCCTACTTCACATAAAATTACGATTTATAGCGTAGTGGGTTCCTCGCAAGTGCACTTCTATTGGTTGCCAAGGATGCCCATCAGGCTCCCATGATCCATTTCCTCAGGCTCTCAATAAAGTCAATTCCTTCTCTTTCTCGCTCGCCCTTTCTCCGGTTAACGTATGTTATAAAGCGTGGTGGGACAGTTAAATAACGACCGGGCGTCACACAATATGAATTACATAACTAGTGGGTCGTTTAAAGCTTCCAACCCATTACAAAGGAATCAGCCATAATTCTTCATCGTCATCAACCACCGCAATAACAAAGGGCACATAATGTCTCACATGTGGTACCTCGCTTCTCCGCAGAATAACAAATAATGTCGTGGTGGGTGCTTCCCAACTTCCCAAAAATTATGATTTGTGGCGTAGTGGGTACGTTGCTAATGTACTAGTATTAGTAGCCAAAAGAGAGTTCATAACGGGCTCTAGAAATGCCGCTCTTCCAGCTTTCGCCGTGTCTGTGCTGCGCTTTCCGCGCAGGCCTGGCGTTTTTTTTTTACTTCTAGGCACGTAGGCACGTACATATGAGTGAGTACATAATCCCACTTTGACGTTACGTGGCTGAGGTTGTTGGGTTAGTTAATAGAGCCGAGTAATGTGACTTCGCTTGCTGGCCTAGGGATGCACTGGGCCTAGTTCCAGCAGAATGAAATGTTCTTGGCAGAAAACTCCCAGGGGATATGCAAGTATGCCCTAGCAAAAATCACCCATAGAAAAACCAATAGCCTATCGGATTATTGAACATATTGGTCTATTGGTAATCATAGGTCTATTGGTAACATGCTGATCTATTAGAGCTCTATTTGTCTATTGGTATATTTGCCTATAAGCACTCTATTGGCCTATTCTGTATTTGCCTATTGGCCTATTAGTACTGTATTTGCCTATTAGTAGTGTGTGGCACGTGTACTAGCTAGCCTTTTAGTGTTGTACTAGTACTACTGGCGGCCCACAGTATAGGCATAAAAAGAATGGGCCTGTTTTCTTCATCACATGAGGACTGCAATGTAGCAGAACCTCTATAAAATGAGCGAATCCCATTAGAAGGTATACATGTGTTATATTTTTAAAATGTACAAAATCACTTCTTCTGCTTCATAAGATCGGCGATCTTTCCTGCCACAAGCTTCCCCAGCATGTTGTGCCTCTTCGTGAGTTCAGAGTCACTGCACCGCTTCTCCAGGTAGTGTCTGAAGAAAACTGAAATACAAAAGGACAGGAATTAAGAACAAAAGTATTTAGGAGGGCTACTTAAAAAAATTGTAAAGCACTACTTTGAGGAAACATACAACACAACACAGATTCAGTTATTAAAGGAAATTCTGGCGCGCTGGCAGCATGGAACAGTAACAGCACATCTCTTGTCGAATGTAAAGTGGAAGCAACGATGATTGTGTCCCCAAGCCATATTCTCAGCCATATATGTCAGTGGACCCCTGACTAGGCTTGTCGCAAAAAAGGGTCCAGAAAGCGTGACCTCAAATTGATTGCGGGCAACTGCAGAAGTTTTTTATGGGTGATCATTTAATGTTGGTATACACGCGGACAACTTTTCTTGGCAATGAAGGGTTAAAGCTATGGGGGCTGAGCATCTGCACAACTTCTACAGGATGTAGTTCGGTTGGGAGTGAGTCTCTTAACGCTATATGGAAATGGATGGCTTAGCATTTGAGGTGCATGTAAAAAAACTTTCTCAGGCATCAAAATCGCGAAGTGGCCACATATAAAGTGAAATACACACAAATATCTCACTGGTGTGTGCTGCATTGTCTCAAAGAGCTACATGTAGAAAATAAAGAAGTTTTTTTATCTCATGCTGGAAATACGGACACAATTATGCAACATTACATTCAGTGGTGGTAGCTAAGATACGCGTGATTTGGCTCTGTAATCTTCACTTCATTAATTGCCAAGAAAAGTTGTCTGCGAGTATAGTAGAGTGCAATTTATCACTTTAAACTTGGCACACATTTCGGTCAATGTACTGAGATTTATTGAAGACAAGCTTGCAGGTTTTGGCGTTTTTGAAATATCATTGGCCACATCATGCTTCTTTTCCTTTTTTTTTTCTGAAACCACATAACTGAAAAACTGGTAAATTTGTTATGCTGCTGTTCTATGCATGAATCTGTAGCCTAATGAACAGAGTAGCTGATGCTGAATAGGGACATGCCAGTTCAAATTCCAGCACCAGAGCAACAGCTTGTCCTAAGTCACTGCACCAAATCTTGGAAAGGTTGGTAACAGAAGCTTGCAATAGAAAACTACCATGAAGAAATGGTGCTGAAACTGACCCTTTTATGGTGCAAACTCTGAGCGATTGGAACAATACAGCAAACTGCAAAGTAGGTCCCCAAATCTTGACAAAAGGGACCTATGATTCAATGTTAAATAACAAATCTTCCTTGTTTGGTGCCAATTGGTCATATAGGCATAGACAAGTATAAGGCATACCTTTTAGTGCATCATATTTCGATGCATCCAAAGCTGGTTTAGGTGCTCCTTTGGTCCTATTTGATGCAGCGCCAGTGACACTTCTGCCCATGAGGCCTGCAGTAGAAAAAATTTGAACGCAGGCCTCACAGACGAAAATGCCATCTTTTGGACGCTGCATCAAATGTTCGTACGTTGATTTTGGCACATGCACACCACTACTCCCCAACAGCACCTGAAATAAAGTAAAAAAAAATTGAGACAACTAAATTACTGGATTGACAGTTGTTGAAGGCAATCTTTTGGCTGTCACACCAAATTTTTCATTTTGTTATAGTTATTATGCTAGCTTTTTTTTGCTACTTTTTGTTGTTAGGTTTTTTGTACTGTTCTTGCCATTGATTTTGGTCAGAAATGACCGTATATCAAACCCGATGAAAGAGTGTGACTGGAAGCTGCCCAAATACACATCATCAACAAGCGCCGGAACTTCTCTTAGCAGACCACTGCAGCAGCCAGAAGTTACATTCACCTATGAAGTAAATGAGCGGGTGAACAGTTCTCTGCAGTTAATTTAGCAGCATTATAGCCACTGCCAAGCCAAAAGGATGCTTGAACCTTGAGCAATGAAAATTTCTTCATGCTTTTCTTGTATTTAAACTGGCCCTTTCACTCAACCTCTTTATTCAAACATACAGCGCAGACATACACCTTGGTGTATGCTGCGCCTTGAAAAAGCTTAGATGGACAAGTATTGACTGGCCAGGTCTACATAGTAGGACAGCCGAGTTCATGGACCAGCTCTGAATAGTAAAGCATCAGAAAGAGCACGAGTTAATCCAAACCGTTATGCCCATAAAATTTAAGGAAAGTGTGCCTACCTTATCACCCAATATAGAAACTGCCGTGCACCGAGGCTGCATGGCAACTTCCTCGTCTTGCGAGAGGTTAGACGGCAAGTCTGCTGTTTCTGCTGACAGGTCAGGGGTGTCCTTGCACATCTTTGGCACAGAAGATGGGCCAGTCACTGCAGCAACCTTTTGATATTTTTGTGGCTCCATTGGTGAGGCCTGTGAAGCCACAGCTCCAGCTGAGCAACGCGCCATGTGTGCCCATAAGCGACTTTCTGTAAGAACACATGATGATGTTAGTTAATTTTTAAAAAGTCACTTCTCTCATACTCTAGAGAAAATTGCATGTGTTATGATACTAAATAAGCATACACTATTGACAGAAATAAACAATGCATGCCAACATATTACAGGAATTAAGTCTGCATGCAAATATTAAAACATAGAAGCCAAACCTGTGTCAAAAACTGAGCTGCACAATGCTTTCTCAAGGATTTCAAGCCTGCTGTGCATCTTCTTGTTTTCATGTAGCAGTTTTTCATTTTCTGCTTTGAGAAGCCTGTTTTCCTTTCTAAGCTGCTGAACTTCCTCCTGACAATTTGGACTGCCGTCTTTCTTCTCAAACAGTGACTGCAGGTGGTTGTTACGGAAGGCCTCCTCAGATTGCCCTCTGGCGCAGCGGTCTGCTGCATCTTTCTTCTTAAACAGTGACTGCAGGTGGTTGTTACGGAAGGCCTCCTCAGATTTCCCTCTGGCGCAGCGATTTGCTGCCTTTCGGAATACCTAGTGTGTTGAATGCATGTGGGCATAAATTAAGCATCCATGTGCACTCAGCAGAGGTTGCTAGTTCAGATTTAACAAATAAGAAAAATAGAGCATGTAGGTTTTTAGTGGAGGAATATATGCTCTGTGCAGCATGAAAAAAATTTTATTTCGGTGAATTATTTGGCATAGTGACAAAAAAAAAGTGCAGCTTGCACAGGAGGTGCAATACTAAAGAGGTAGCGGAGCTTATGGGCACTTACGTAGTTCTGGCTTTTGCTGTTCTGCAAATTTAATTTTTTGTTCTGTTTTTTCTGTTTATTTCCATTTATTTATGCAGGAGAGGGCGAAGACGCACATGCAGAGCGCGTGCGAGTTCATGATGATTATCATTTCTGTTTCCGACAGACAAATTATGGCGAGCTTCAACAGCTTCGCTGTTAAAAAAAATTATTTTCGAGGTTAGGGCAAATCGGGCGTACATGCGTCTGCGCCAGCATCTGCATATGTAAACTACTCATGTATTGATTCAGGGTGTCTACCAATTTACTTTTTCCAAAATGCCAGACTTTTCCAGGTTTTCCATGATGATTCTAAGCATATTACCTGACTGGCAGGCCTACTTGAAAAACTGACTATCCGTCATAACGGCAGCACAGTGCAAAGTACGAGACAATGAAGCACGCAGGACACAGCACTGTGTCCTGCGTGTTCACTGTCCCGTATATTGCGCTGCCCTGCCATAATGTCAATGAGCCAACTGGTCCACCTAATAAGGACCCTAGTGACTACCTGTACTGTAAACAAGCCCTCAAGAGGTAAAAAAAGAAAAAGAGAAAAATAATTAGGGCACTTGAATAAACAGAGCACAGAACTGAGAATGTCTATCATTGCATCACCAGCGAATGAGCTTGACCTGGTCTGGCTAGCCTCTTCTGAAAGAACTTCTACCAAACTAGAATGCCTTCAAGGCGAGCTCAGGCTATGGCCAAGAGAAACCAGAATTTATCAGCACGAGTAGCATCATGCTTAGAAATTGACATATGTCGTGTGATATGAAATAACTGTATGCACTGTCATTTTCTTAATGCTTCTACTCAGCCATTTACTGTAGATGCAGAAAAAGAAGCGACTTCATAAGCTTTGACCAAATATAAACATTGTTTTCAAGACAGTCGCACATACTGTGAGCAGTCACGTTTCCATGACACAGCCAGCTTTCTAAAAAATTCCATGAAAATTCCCCGACTTTTCTAGACATGTCCTAATTCCATGACAATTACAGGTTTTCAACATTTTTCAGGTTGGTAGACACCCTGTGATTGTATCGGCGAGCAGAAAAATTAAGGTCCAAGAAATGGGGCTAGAAGGTGACCGATTTTTCTTTCTGCCCAAGCTGATGCAAGCTATTCTCAAGCCTAACAGTCCACCATGCCAAGTTTTCGTGCTTTTTTCCTTTTTATTCCGAATTCTACCCCAGTCGTAATTGATACGGCCGTGAAACTTGCTTCATACCGGACAAGAAGTTGTTTACTACTATTTTTTTGCTGCTACATTATAGGTCAAGGCATACGAATCGGGGTGACATGCATACTACAGCGCATTCAGAACAAAAAAAAAAGGGGGGGGGGGCAGACTTCAATACCTCGTGCAAAGAATCTCCACTGGATTCCGATACCGAGTTATCGGTCTCGTCCTCGCTGTCCGACGGTCGCGGTGGTAGGGGGACGCGCTTTGATGACTGGCTGGCCGCTTCTTTTGTCTCTGCGCAAATTCGGAGCACAGCAGAATCAAACGTTACACACAAGCAACTCATTTACTGAACCAAATGTATTAAGAATTTCACTCACCGAACAGCCGCACGATCTGTGCACGGAAGAAGCCTTTTGGTGGTCATCTTGCCAGCGCACACGATACCATTTACTACTGTCGTAGTCGGAGACGCTATTCGGACTGAAATGTTTAATGTCTGCGACACTCACGACTGCCCTTACGTCATCGTCGCGAAACCTTACTGACGCATACATATTTAACTAATGTATCCGCGACCCCGACCGCACAACAAGCGACACACTTTGAACACAGCCACCAAGAGTGAGAGTTGCACGTGGCTAACGTGGCTATGGCATTGGACGTGGCTGGCTGCGATCGGCTGGTAGCGTGGCTCGTAGGCTATGCTAGCTATGCTGGATCAGCTGGATCGTGCTATTCTTGCTAATCTATTGCAATATTCTGCTTTATTTATAACACTTAAATCATTTCAGCACTAGAAACAATCGAAGTTTACGCGAAATAAATGCCGCTAAATAAAGAAAAACACTAAATAAACAAAAAGGGCTATGGCTGAGGGTGTCCGTACCTTCCACAGCACTGCCAACAACTTAGATTCGTCGACGTGTTGATCCACGCTGTACTTTCGAAAATTGCTCGTTTTTCTGCTGGCCATGGACAGTGGCAGCGAGCAGGAACGCCACGGTGAGGAACACGATGTGCACCATCGTAAGCGGAAGCGCAAGCGCTATTTGGAGCCCGGAGCCGATTTAGTGGTTCCGCGAAGCACTCTTTTCTACCAACGTGCACCCAACAGCGCTACAACTTCGGGCGACCAACAAGCTTCGACTGTCGATCCGTTGATGTGTTCCTCGCCGACGTACGCCGAGGACAGCCGGCAGTCGGAGAGCGGGGATACCTCGTCATCTGATAGAGACGACATCGCCGAAAATGAAACCGCATATGAAGATTGTAGTCGGGGATCACCGCGCAGTGTAGAGGAGCTGCTGACAGAGTCTGCCGATTGGGACGCAGGCACTGGAGAGAGCGACGAACAAACGGCGGTCGGCGAAGACGACTTCGCAAAATTGTTCTCGCATGAACGTCTCCCGCATTCTGACCTCAGTGTTGCCGATGCGATGGTTATGCTGATGGCCTACTCGACATCAGCAGGGCTGAACTGGAGCGACATGGAGAAGCTTGTTCATGTGATCAACCTTTTTCTTGGAGCTGATGTGTTGCCATCATCCCAGTACTTGTTGAGAAAGGCGTGGAAGCATTGGCAAAAACAATTGGTAACACGCTACTACTTTTGCACTGCCTGCAGTACAGCTGCGTCTAATCCTGAAGGACGCAGCTTTGTTTGTTCGAACTGTAATGCCTCAAATTCGGCTCACAATTTTTTTGCTGTGCTGAATTTGAAGCAACAAATCGAAGTACTGCTTTCAGACAAGGCAGTGGCAATGGCACTTCTCAGCTCGCTTGACAAGAAAAGTACTCGCGAAAGAAGCAAAAGTACCATCCTCTCTGACATAACGGATGGAGAATTGTATAAGCAGCACATGGAGGGAAGCGAGTGGAGCGATATCACACTCACTTTCAACACGGATGGTGCCAGAGTTTTCAACTGTAACAAAACTTCATTATGGCCTATTCAGTGTGTAGTGAACGAGCTGCCGGTGGCGCTGCGCTGGAACAATGTTCTCCTAGGGGGGCTTTGGTTCGGTAAGGGGCACCCAGAGATGACAAAATTCTTGGACGTGTTTGTCAAGGAGGTCCTTGCAATGGGTTCTGTCAAATGGAAAATCAACGACAGAGAATTCGCATCAAGTGTGCAAGTGGTTTGCTGCTGCGTTGACGCACCGGCACGTGCTGCAGTTCTGAACAGCAAACAGTTTAACGGCTACTTTGGGTGCAGCTTCTGTCTCCACAAACGGACAAGGCACAAAAGTAAGTTTTGCTAAAGGTTTACGTCTTGGTGTCATATGTTAATTGATTGCATTTTTCTTTACGTCTTTTATAGAAGTTGTGCGTAGGGTTTTCTGGTACATACTAGTATAAACATTTTTCAGGATCTCTCAAGTACCCCGTTCAAAGTGAAGTTCCTGCCACACGGACCACCAGAGGGGTGAAAAAGGACATGCAGCTGGCACTGGCTACAGGCAAGCCATCCCATGGCGTCAAAGGATATACACCCTTAGTTGACCTTCCCAAGTTTGACTTGGTGTGGGGAGTGTGCCCCAATTACATGCATTGCGTTTTGGAGGGGGTGACAAAACAACTAGCTGATATCTGGTTTAGTTCTGTCAAGTCAGCAGCATACATAGGGGCACCTTCACAGCTGCGTATGGTCACGTCACGACTGCTTAATCTTAAGCCACCTCAATTCTTCACGAGGCTGCCACGAACAGTTGAGGATCGTAGTCTGTGGAAGGCTAGTGAATGGAAATGGTGGCTGCTATTTTATTCTGTGCCGTGCCTTCATGGTATTTTGCCTACAGACTACCTTGAGCACTTCTGCCTTTTAGTCAATGGCATTTTCCTCCTCTTGAAAGATAACATCAGCAGAGATGACTTGAAAGTTGCTATGAGCAACTTATCTCAATTTGTGTATCAAGTAGAAGAGTTGTATGGTCTGGAGGCCATGACGTTTAACATTCACCAACTTGTGCACCTCCCGCAAAGTGTTCTGCAGCTGGGACCATTGTGGTCCCATTCAACGTTTGTTTTTGAGTCAGGAAATGGTTCACTACTGAATCTGGTCAGTGACGCAAACGGAGTGCCACTCCAAGTCCTGGAGCGCTTCACAATGACCCTTCAGCTCCGTCGCTTTTTGCAGACCATGAGTCTTTCACAGAAGGCACGGGCATTATGTGAGACCATGACTGGCTACAATGCAAAAGAGAACCCAGAACACAAGCCACTCGGTAAAGGACGTTTTTTGCCAGTGGGTGATCATGAGGCGGCTTTGTTTTCTAAGCTTGGGCAGCACCCTAAGAATGTGGTGGAATACAAAAGGCTACTACTGAAAGGACGGAGTTATCATGTCCAGAGTTATAATCGAACTAAGCGAACTTGTAACTCCTACCTTAAGTCCACAGATGGCCTGTATTATGTGCTTGACAGAGTGCTCATGCTGGAAGATGGCATGTGTTATCTGGTATGTCAACAACTGAAGTGTCAAGTGCACAGGAAGGTCTCACACATGTACATGACCATGGGGGTTGAGGAGAAGGTGCTGCTTAATACAAGTGAAGTGGACAGGATATGTGTGGCGATGAATGTGGACAATGTCCTATACGTTTCAGAAATCCCAAACATGCAAGAACGCGAGTGAGTGTCAGAATTCATAGTCATAAGTAGAGATCGGAACTTCAGGCACGAAAAAACAAGGTGTTAGGCGCTTATAATAGGCCCTCACAATTGTCATTTAGGCATATATAGGCTCAATTAATGATTACTTTCGCAGCGTATTTCAGGACTCCCAATGAACGCAACAGATAAATATCGTACTTTTGTAAATGTTAATTTTATTTTCCTCATGAAAAGCCGGACTAGACTCGCCATTTGAACAGATTTACGTGAAAGCTAGGATAATTGGACACTGTGAGAAAGGCTATGAAAGTAATGGCCTGCCAGCACTACCTCAAGGTTCTTGGGATGGAAGTTGTGACTTCTTTCAGTCGGTATTTGTTCGTGCACGAAAGAATGCTCAACGTCAACTGAAGTTAGTGGAGCGTACTTGTATAGTGTGGAACATTCGATGCTCTAATTGCATCTGGAATATTGGATGTTCACCACTCAGAACCTGAGACATTTATCTCAGCACTGTAAATACTGGATTTCTGTCCAAGACAGATATAATTTTTGAGATAACCCTCTCAGCAAGAGGTCTATCGGAAACGGTGGCGAACATTCCCTAAATGTCCCAAATCAGCTCAATACTCCGAGTCAGAGTGGCGCCAAAACCTTCAAGTTTTGTATGCTTTCTTATAGCAAAGTAAAAAAAGCACACAATTAAGCCAAGTCAGCCTCAAGTGTATCCTGCTGTTGAACAATCTGGGCCTTCCTCACGACGACGCTCTTGTCTGCTGCAAAGCTGTTAATAACAGCCTTAACAACAGTGAAATGTTCGCTGTAGTACACCGCCACCTTAAGTCAAGTTCCCCAGCAGGTAACAGTGGGCTCTGGTGGAATAGGCACATCCGGCAACTACTCTTTAAAAGCACGAATGTGCAAAGGCGCTCTAAGAAAAACTGTCATGCTTACAGCTTTTAGTTCGTTCACAGAGCTGAATGGCTTTCTCAGCTCTTCAAAGACCCGATGAATCCCGTGGGAGGGACAAGTGACGTGTACTAATTCTGGATAAAAGACCTTGAGAAGTGCACCAGCTTTTATTATGTAACTTTGTATGTCCGTGCTTATTATTCATGCCAAATGCATGCCATGAAGTCATGCACTCATAACCTTAGTAGCAGTTGAAACGTTGCTTAAAGCTCATCAGTCCATTAAAGGCGCTGAAAATAGTGTTGCGCATGGTGTAGCTATAAATCCTGTGCAAAATACAGCTTCACTGTGAAAGATGAGGAGGTGCTTAGCACGGGCACCCAGCGATTCCCATTTGTATAGTTCCCATTGCTCAGTTTACCAAGCCGTCTATGACGTCATTGTTTAAAGCAAGCATGAAGGGTTTCCCCAGCATGAGTAGAATCTTCTTACCAGTAGCAGGCATCGCAACTCGGCGTGCGACATGCACGCTAATTTTTGCTGCACTTTATCGACTTCCTGCTTGTCACGGCAGTTGAGGTACAGGTCATCTGCAGCGAGTTCCATGAGGTTGTTTCCCCCTTCAGATGTAGCGACGAAGACGTCAGCTCTCTCTTGCGTGGCGCGGGTGTCAGCCGCATGTTTTCGAAGTGGTTTTCGCAATTTTTAATTAATTAATTCGATTACTTGCTGGTTATTTCCGTTAATTATATTATTTTAGACTTTTTTTATTCATTTTGACCCGATTTTGAGCATTGCTAAAAATGTGTACTCGCCGAACACGAAGATAGGCATTTTTAGGCGCTTAAAAGCGGATAAGGCGCGAACGTCGAAATAGGCACTTTTAGGCACAATAAATTTTGCATTAAAATGTTTATTTTGCCTTGATTCATGCTTATATGTTAAATAGGCTCTAAACGGACTCTAGGAAAAAATAGGCATTTTGCCTGAAGTTGCGGTCTCTAGTCATAAGTAATTTCTGGGTTCCTAGTCCTAATATGTAAATTTGCCTAGTTGTATTTCTTTTGCAGCTAGTCTTCATCATATTAGCATCATGTTTGCACTACCATTCTGAAAGCAGCGAGATGATGTTCTTGAAGTAGAACCTGTGGTTGCCTGTGATGCTTTCAAAAATTCCCTTCTAGTTTTTTATCATTTGCTGAGTGGTAGTCTTTACGGTCAGCTGTGTGCGCTCTGGTGGAATAGCCTCACCATTTCAAGCTGCTCTGCTAAATTGTGATGTATTAATTTTTACCTGTATAAAGCTGCCTTAGTTTTATCAGTGTTTTCATCTACTTAGTGTTGTATAATATTTGCACTGCAATTCTGTTTTGTCTAATAGTATCTTTGTGGATTGTCTTTTCTCTCAGTCTTGTTGTGTATTTGTCAAATTGCATTGCCTCAATCCTGTTATTTTCCTTTATTTAAGGAGGCTCTTGCAGTATACATTACCTCCTGAGTGTTATCGTACGGATACTGCCCTATTAGTGCACTAGAGTATAATGCTGGTTGTAGTTTTTCAGAAATATGCGCATGTGCTGCCGCTCTCAGTGTTTAGTGTGGTGCAAGGCCTTGTGTAACATAATTTGCGCCGTAATAGGACTATACATTAGCGTTGTGGTTTATGCGTCGAAGTGTCAACTACACATGGCTGCGGGAGCACTTGTTCAATTTCTTGTGGCGATGGTGAGTAGTGTTCTCCTCACTCTTTTGCGAGAGCAAATAAGATGTCCTGACGACAATGAGCTTGAATGTTCAGGTGGGAGAAATTGATATGACCAGGGGTGTTACTACAGTGAAAGCTCGTTAATTCGGCACTCGTTAATATGGAAAATCTGACAATTCGGACACATTCTCTGCTCCCGGCCAGCATATACAATGTTTAATGGCACAAAGCTCTCATTGGTTCGGTCTCATTTGTAGCCATCCGGTTAATTCGGATGATTGTTAGAACACGAAGCACCGCAAATGTGCAACTCAAAGAAGCGAAAACAGCATTTGCAGACAACCGAAACGAGCCAGCACAGTCTACATTGCCGTCGTCATCAGCGTGAACCATTCAGTAACGCCGGTAACGGTGTCAATTTCAGGTCAGCGCATTTACGACAGGGATGTCTTGCGCGGCAGTCACATTGTGAACAATGTCGCGAGTGGCGAAAATTGAAGCTTTTACACTACTCTTGAGCAAAGAAAGTACAGGACTTATGTATTCGAGAAAATCAAAGTGTATGGACGTAATAGACACTTGTTTATTGTTTTCTTGATACATTCGATAATTCGGACACTTTTTCCAGTCCCATGAAATCCAAATTAACGAGCTTTTACTGTATATTGTTCTCTTTGTCATTCCTACATCTCACCACATGAAACATGCATTTATGTCTTTCATTTGCTAGTATATCGAGCAGGGGCGTAGCCAGGGGGTGGCATTCCGGGCCCGTGCCTTCTCCCCCCTCTCCCCTCCCCTCCCCCGAAAAAAATTTCTGCTTGCGGGTGGCCCACGCCAGTGGGGCCTTGGAATTGGGGCACCACCCTGCCGGACAGGCTCCGTTTTTCACCTCTGTTTTCCTATGGGGCACTGGGGTTCCAGCCGATCTGGTTTTTGCATATATATTAGTTTTTCTACTACTACTACTACATTACTGCATCAGAGATAAGCATAAGTGACTGTAACTATTATACAGTGACGTTTCTTCATACTGACCTTGCCTGTGAAATAAATTTTTTGTTGGAAATCTTCACATTGTGCTTGTCTTTACTTATGAATTAAGATGGGAAAAACTGAAAATTATGTATACGTGCAAGCAGGCAGTGTAGATTTCTATCTTTCACCTTGGCTTCGCTTATTCTACTAAAAGGTTACTCTCCACACCACTTAGGGAGTCTGAGTTACATGCAGATCAATGCTGCCAAAGAGAGCAACTGCTGCTTTGATAAAGATGTCTCGTTCTTGAACATCAGCTTCGACGGCATTTATGGTTATACTATTTGATAACTTTCTTAAACCTGTATTGTTTGAATTTATACTACAAGTGTAATGCGTAACCATAATCCTCAGCACAATATTTGTACAATTCACAGGCTAATGGTTCTTTAATAATTATGGTAGCATCTAAGTAAAAAAAAAAATAGTGCAGTGTGATTGAGCCTTCAAAGCTGCTGCATTGTTCATATTCGCAAATGAAACACCGTTTTGAGGTTTTAAACCATCTATCCTCTACATGAACATAGCTGGCTAATAGCAGTTTGCTGCTGGTACAAACCCAATTAGTCCTTTAGGTCCACAACAAATGTATATACCGCAAGATGTTGAACCATCATATAAATGCCAGCCCCACTGAGTGAAACATGTTATGAGTACATCACGACCTGGCTCCACATGTTTAACTATTGGTGCCATTGCGACTGCTATTGGTTTTATAATCGCCTTTTAGTTGACTTATTGAAACCAACTATGCACACCTATTGGTTCTATGAGTGACCAATAGCTGGCAAATATTGGTACCAGCACACACCTATTGATTCTATAAGTGACCAATAGCTGATACGTATTGGTGCCAGCACACACCTATTGGCTCTATAAGTGCCCAATAGCCACCACCTATTGGTGCCAACACAAAAGTTATTGGTCCCATTGGTGAGTATACATTTCATCTATTGGTCTCGTACTGGAACCAATAAAACTCTAATAAGACCGGTAGAGTCCTAATAAAGCGCTTATAGAACCAATATGATTTTTCTATCAGACCAATAAAAACTCTATTGGCTTTTTGCTAGGGTGTAACAAGAACTACACTTACCGTATTTACACTATTCTAAGTCACTCGAATGTAGGTCGACCCCCCTAAAATCGCGCATCAGAGAAAAAATAAAAGTGCGAGAGCATTTCATCAAGGAAATTTATTTTCGATGTCGCTGAAGAAACAATCCCGAATTCCGGTGTGCAAACTGGCTTCACGGCAGTGCTTTAAAGCTATGCAGAAAAGCTAGCTTTGCGGCAATACGCGGGATTTTTAGAGTTAGAAAAGTCGACCTTACAATCGCAACTAGTTTCGATTGCAAGTCGACCCCTCAACTTTGGACTTCAAATTTTGATAAAATGGGTCGACCTACATCCTGTCAATACGGTACCTTGTCTGAGACCGCCTTTAATTTTTATGCAATACACGCATGATAACAGACCACCAACTGATCCGATTGGCCGCAGTAATCATGGCCGACTGCTCCATAATTGTGTTACAAAGAGTAAGAGTTGGAATGAAAGCCAGAATAAACCGTTACAGTAAAGGGCCTGTGATTAACAGCGTCCATGTGTAGCAGATAACCCAAACTTCTATAGTCAAAGGAGCAACGTCCCACCTTGTGCAGGACCTACCAAATGTCAAGCCAAAAGCAGAGTGGTATAGCATGCGATGTGTAAAATAATCATGTTCCACCCTGCTCAATGCGGCATGCAGTGTTGGCCTGAAGCAACGAAATCGATAACACATACACGAAAACCTAAAACGGAAATTATAATACGGAAATTATCGAAGTAACGCCTAACAGGTACTAATTGTGTCGTGTTTGGTGAAGTAGAACCTGCGGATGTACACGTGGTATGCAGTGTCATCGTGTATGGATGTACGTGTTTGATAAAGTACGAGTATGTGCAGTGCCATCACAGCGCACCCTCTGTGGCGCTGCGTTATATGGCTCTTCTCTTTCCTGTATGGAATGCATAAAAGGCAGCGCTGAATAAACTGTTGCGTTCTTCGTTGCATTGAAATCAGCTTGTACATGTGTCCCGCACCGCCCCTGCACGAAATACCGTCGGTTTCATTAACTGCGGCTAAGGTGTGTATAATACCAAATTGGGCTGTTTATCGATCAAATAAAGCACCGAAAGAAGCGTAGTGCAAAACGTGGCCAGTAGTCTTGCAAAACCTAAACGAACGATATGCAGCCAAACAAAGTTGGTACTAATAGGGCTTCTTTCCACCAGGGTGCGATGCAATCATATACCCATTGTTTCATATTCTGACCGGTCACCGTCATTCAGCACGTTAGGCTTAGTAAAGTTACTGTTCAACACAACTCACCAGCAGCAGTTACAAAAAGCAGCATGTAGAAACCAGAACTAATAAGAGGAGCTCTAGTCTAATCATATTGCGGGTGTGACACAGATAAATGGTTGTGCAATCATCAAATTGGCATGAGCACAAGCGATTACTCAAATGTGCAGTGACACACATAAATGGTGGACCAAACTTGACCTTTGAGATCAGATTCAATGAATGTTCCTCATGCTGGCGACTGTCAACACTTGAACGTTGATTTTCATTCTGAGCATTGGCTAGCACAATAAGGTACAGTACTAATAAATCGGAAAGCTACATCGTTTCTTGCCCACACTGTAAACAAAGTGTGGGCATTATTAGCCCTAAATTTTTGCATTTGAATCTGCGAATACTCTACATTCTTTATTCATTGCTTTCCAGAGGTCATTCAACTTCCCCGCTGTGAAAAGACCAGTGGCAAAACAGTGACACCGGTGAGTGTCGCAGGTGTCGCGACAGCCCGTAAGCGACATACTGAGTTGCAAGTGCCTCTTAAAGGTGACTTGAGTCGGTTCTACATCCAGGGTGGGGTGGGACCTGTTGACAGCTTTATAAAGTAATGTGTCCACTCTATCGTACTGTTGCCAATGCTTACTAAACCTAATACGCAGACTATTCTGCACTTAGCAATTCCTTCCATTGCAAGTCGTAGGTCTTTCAAATTGAATCTGCTTAGCCACAATGAACCGTAAAGATGATAGTGCATACAGAATTTTTTATTTCAATAGTTAAATCCCGACTGCACTGGCAACATGAATGCTTTCTTGGTGTCTAACTCTGCCTTGGTTGCCCTTGCGGCACCGAGGAGCAATGTTGCCATGATAAAGTACTGGATAATCGAGTTTTAGGAATCTTGCAGAGATCCCTGGGCAGATGAGGCATTCCTACAATAGTCTAGTAGCAACACTTACTGTGCAAGGAGTCTAGCTACGCCAAAGAAACTGCAAAAATGAAACTTGTAGTCAAATTGTTCGTCAATAAAGAAAAAATCACGCCATCTCCTGCTAAAGGGGACCTGAGGCGATGCGAAGCAGCGCTTCGGCATGTAGAGCCCGCGTTTCAGAGGGGGAGTGGAGAGGGGAGAGAGGCAAAAGGGAGAGAAGTGGTGAACGGGAGGGGAGAGAGGGAAATGGGAGAGGGGAGGGGAAGTGGAGATGAGATGGGGAGGGAGAGGAAATGGGAAGTGGAGATGAGACGGGGAGGGGAGAGGGGAGAGGAAATGGGAAGTGGGGAGGGGGAGTGGAGAGGGAGAGGAGGTGTGTGGAGAGAGCTTGCGCATGCGCAGTAGGGGGGTCACGCCACAAACCACCACTGGACTGAACTCCGCTATAAGATGCTTCACATCTAAAAATTAAGGCAGCTTTGCACAAGTGGCGCCAAGCCTGAAGGAATTGCAGGGCTGAGCGGCCTTCTTTGTTTCTGTTTATTTTCTCTCTTCTATTTCTCTATGTCCTTTTTCCTCTCTATTTCTTTCTTGCTCTCTCCATATATATATTTTTCTTCCTATTCTTGCTCCTTTGTCTTTGTGTCTTTTGCTTCCCTTTCTTTCTGTCTCTCTCTTTCTCGCTTCCTCTTTCTGTCTATATTTTCACTCTTTATTTCGTTCTCTTTTTTTTTGTCCTTCTTTCTCATCCTGTTTTTCTTCTTTTTCTCTTTCTCAATCTTTCTATGCTATGCTTTCGTCCCTAACCTACTCCTTTCTCTCCTCCTCAACGTCACTTCTCTTTCCCATCCCCTTGCGATGCTATACTATACAACTCTATGCTATGCTAGTGTGCCTGGATAGCCGAGTGGTTACGATGCTCTCTTTTGGATCGTAGGTACGCGGGTTCAAATCCCACCTCGCCAAGAATTTCACTCTCTGTACTCATTCTCTCACTTATCATAGATATTGCAGCTCATGTTAGACAAATCGGTGCACGTGTTTTGGGAGCGAAGCAGATGAGGATGAAGAGAGCGTGTGCCGGTTCGTGATGATGATCATGTCTGTTCACCCGTCACGGACCAATGCTCGGCTTAAACAGCTGCGCTGTTAAACTCTATTACAATGCCAAGATACTACAGGCTCAGTGTAGTAGTAGTAGTAGTAAACTTTTACTGCATGATGGGGATTCAAGGGTCTGTGGGTGTGGTCCTCAGTCAGGGGCTCCACTGGCCTTCCCGCTGCTCGCTAGGCTTAATCGAGGAGGACCAGTTGGCTATCCCTTTCCGTGATAGCAAGCCAGGTACCCCCATTGCCCATCTCTGGGTATTCGCTCGAATTTGGGGAAATGGTTAGCTAGGGGGGAAGCATGAATTTCATTCACACGTAATGTGTGCAAGAGTGGGCTCTTCTCCTGGCTATGGTCAGATGTCCACATTGTGTTGGGCGGCTTGTCTGGTGGTGCGTGCGTGCAAATATTTGTGCTTGTGTTTGTTTTTAGTTGGCACCAATTGTGAACCAGTGTTCTCTCGTAAGGTCTATGTGTGGTTATCCTATTAGCAAAAGCCTTATGTGCCTCAACAGATGCTGGCCTTGAAAAAACACAGCATGTGGTACAAAAGCTCACAAGTCTTTAAATCACATAATAAATAATTGTACTGCGCATATCAATGCATGTTAAGGAACACCAGATGGTCAAAGTTTCCAGAGCCCTCGGCCACTACAGCGTGCCTCTAACATATTGTCATGGGTATGCAAAGGTGACTCAGGCACGGGCGCTGAAATGACACCTAATGGAGGAAGACGACAACGTTGTTGTGGGTTTGAGTCAGAGGCTGCCCTGTTGTCCTACGATCCTGTCCGCTCTGTGCAGCATTAACTCGATCAGTATTAACTGAATAAATCATCCCCGTAACATCTTTTTGGTGAATGTCACGGGTATGCAAAGGTCACTATATTGTGGTTTTGAGACGTATAACACTGGATGTTATTACACAATGAAAATTGATGTTCGAGCCAGAATCGAAAACCCAGATATTCTGCATGGCAGGTCGAATATTCTACCACAGAGTGACGCCACCACTTGGAACTGCTTTGGAAAAAGACCCTATACAATTGTCAGGTCAGGCAAGGAGTCATGCTGGCTAATGCAATATTGCATGGCAGAAGCATAGGATCGCACCATGTGAATTGCTTAAAACAAAGTATAAATGAAATACAAACGTACAGTCAATAATTGTTTTCCCTCAAAATGGCCCTGGTGGATGAGCAGTCAGGTTTAGCTTTAATGCAACCCTAACAAGCACTTTCTTCGCAAGGACGCTCAGTTCTAGAGATAACAGTTTTTTACACTGCAAATTCATCTGAGAGATGCACCGCTATCTTCTGAAAGCCTTGCATCAATTGAGTGCATTCCAATCAGTCCCTACTCAACAGGTCTCCGATGTTAACAAGGCAAACCAAGCATGCAACACGCTATTTGTCAATGTCTACGAGAACATTGTTATCGCTGTAAAAATAAAAAATTGACAACTCTCATAATATAGGGATACAACATTCTCAAAATCCAACATCTTTCAGTATTACCAAAAGCAACGATCTGTTGGACACAATAGACAACCCTAGCAAAAATACCAATAGGATTTTCTATTGGTCCAATAGAAAATCGCTATTGGTTCTATAGGACATCTATTGGAGCTGTATTGGTTGTATAAGACTTCTATTGGTACCAATAGATACCAATAGCCATCACCTATTGGTGTCTTATTGGACCAATAGAAGTTGTATTGGTCAAATAGGTGCTGCCTATTGGTGTCTTATTGGACCAATAGAAGTTGTATTGGTCAAATAGGTGCTGCCTATGGTGTCTTATTGGACCAATAGAAGTTGTATTGGTCAAATAGGGGCTGCCTTTTGGTGTCTTATTGGACCAATAGAAGTTGTATTGGTCAAATAAGTACTTCTATTGGTTTCTTGATGTACTAACAGACGATGTATAAGGCCAACAGGAGTTTTATTGTTCAAACAGCTACCGCCTATTGGTAGCTGTTCATAATATCTTATGACTGATTGAGCGCGTCGAACCTGACCCCGATCAAATTTCTTGATCATGATTGGCTATTATACGCAAGCTGCAGACGGGATCAATTCACTTTTAATAAGCCTGATCCCGATTGAGCTTAATCGTACACCGTGAGACACCGTCTGGAGTTAGCAACTCGCGCGACTAAAAGAGTTATAAAAGGCTGCGTGTCGACCACGGCGGTACGGTGTCTCCGTTAGAGCTGTGCACGGGCCGTATTTCCGAGCCCGAGCCCGGTCCGGGCCCGCTGACTTTGTCGAAGGCCCGCCCGAGCCCGGCGGCAAAGGGCTGCGAGCCCGCCCGGCCCGGCCCGACGTACGAAAACACAATCCCGGGCCCGGCCCGGCTTTTTGAAAGTTCGCTGGGGAAACAAAACATCGTTTTCCGGTAATTTGGCATTTCATTGAGCATATCAAATATGATCAAACGACACACGACGAACAGTCTCTATTACACAGATTACAAATTACAAGTAGACGGCCTCATGCCAGCACCAATGGAGTTCGCTCGCCAAAGCGGTCACGTGTATGGGGTATGCCCATGCAAGCGTCAGCTTGCACGAAGGCGATCTACGTCGGGTCGCTCGTCGCTGTCGCGTGCATTTTCACTCATATGGGCTTTGGCCTTAAATCTAACGCGAACCGTCGCGTGGCGCCGTCACTAGCTCATGTGGTGTTACTTCTCTGTTTGTCGGAGTGCAACAGAGGCAGTGCTTTACCTGCTCCCCTTTCGTTTAAAGTAGGGAATGGAAAGGAAAAGCGGTAAAGGGCGGTCGCGGAAAAGGCGCTGTATGCATGCTGTAAAACCATTCCCGCTTATTCTCTATATTTCGGGCTTGAGTCGGGCTTTGTGCCTGGACCGAGCCCGGCCCGATAAAACTCCAAGTAGCCCGAGCCCGGCCCGAGCCCGAGGTGAAAATACGTCGGCCCGCCCGAGCCCGGCCCGCGGGCCTGGTCGGGCTCGGGCTTTCGGGCTACCCGGAGCCCGTGCACACCTCTAGTCTCCCTACCTGCCGTGCGTACGACCTCCTCTATAAGAGGAGTTCGTGAGTAAAACACGCTAAAGAAGAACTTGCGAAGGAATCGACAACACAGACACCACAGAATAATAATAAAGAAACCGCCATGAGATCACAACCGGCATAGAACCAGCCAGGTGACAAAAAAAAAATGTGAGACGGTGCGCGGCGTGGCGACGCTGCATGTGTGAACATTTTTTTTTACACGTTCCTTGGTTAAGCAGGCTAAGCCATGTGCTAAGCTTTAAGAGAAGCTTTGGATAATATGTAAAGTTTATAACTATTTATGCTAAGCAATATAAGTAGTGCTGTAAAGATACAGGAGAAAGAATTGTGGATCTGCAAACGCGACCGACCATGCGTTTGGCGCGCCATCCGCGCTCGGCCGATACGAAGACAAGCCCAGCCTGCGGCCAAGCTAAGCCAGAACGTTCTGTGGCTGTCGCCTGCCTTAGCGCGCGCTTTGTGTGATCTCGATGCTTCACGTAAGCCTGCTTACACGGTGTTTGCTTTAGTGTGCTTCCGCGACGATAACGTGAAAACTGTGTTCAGCGTGCACCAGATGGAGACGTTCTGAGCCATAAGTGTCTTGGATTTCGACCGATTTCGACTCTACAAAGTGGAACCAAGAATAATGGCAAGACGAGCATCAAGGTTATACTTCAAGGCCCATGTGCTCCGATTGTTTGGTGAGTTGAGTGGGCATGGTATTTACTCCTATTTAGTATTTATTTGATATCACCTCTCTTTTTGTGTCCAAACTTGGGACGAAGCCGAAAGGTCGGGATAACAAGTCCCCCGTCCTTTGTCTCCGGTATTTGATGACAGCGAGACCAGCGATGCCTCGATTGCAAGTGTACACGCTCTAATAGAAGTTGAATGATTGAGCGCATATATTATTGCAGTTTGTTTTTGTGTTTGTCAGTATGCACAAAAAACGTAGCATATATTAGAGGTAAAGGACAGGCGCTCGTGAGTGTAGTTGGAGTCTCGCAAGCCCTTTGTAAGTATTTACAACGTGCATGTTGAGCCGAAAACGCGTTTATCGCCTCATAGTAAAACGCTCTAGTCGATGCGGTTTGTGTGTTGTAGTGCGCGCCAATCGGCTTATCATACTTGTTCGACATAATGTCACAAGAACCACATGAAGGCCACATGATAATTCATTATACAAATGTCCATAGCATATGTACTACACTGGTGCGATTTATTAATGTTGTTGGCTTAATTGCATAAGCACGTAACATGCAGCACGTGTGTTATATCCAACTCATTGTAGCCTGACTGCTGTGCTGGGCTTGCAATGATATGGAATCTAGGCTGCCTTTACTACAGTCTTACATATTACTGTTGCCTCATCGTGAATCTACCCTAGCTTAATTTATTTCATGCCATCTTTAAGTTGAGATCTAGTGGCATGCTCTAGGTATGATAGTCGCACCACCATCGTGAAAAAGAGCACGTCACAGATAGTAAGTGATTATTGAGTTTGCTGTAATTTAAGGACGAGTTTGCAGTTCATTCTTGGGTACAGCTCAAAAAACACAGGACGCAAGCATGTAAACGGGATAAGGCGCTGCTTAA
Source organism: Rhipicephalus sanguineus (assembly GCF_013339695.2). Lineage (NCBI taxonomy): Eukaryota > Metazoa > Arthropoda > Arachnida > Ixodida > Ixodidae > Rhipicephalus > Rhipicephalus sanguineus. The sequence continues at coordinate 61,712,458 of NC_051178.1, forward strand.
TTTAAAAAAAAAATTGCCCCTTTCTTTTCCTTCCTTTTTTGCCGATATAATGTTTTCTTTCACGCAATAAGCCACAGTTGGGTGTGTAATATTTCACTCAGTTTTTTGCTATAGTTCAGCTCCTGCAACATTGTGAACATGTGCAGCGAATGAAGGTCTAGATAATTTCTCACTGTGCCGCCTACTTTCTATACATTGCTTAAAAGGTATAAACTTTAATTAAATATGTGTTACTGTTTTCTGATTTCATGGCTCTGTTTATTTACAGAATCTTTCAGGCACTTCCTCGAGTGCGGATGAGGCAGTCCAGAAGAAATTGACACAAGACATAGTTGCCTTGGCAAAATAGTCGCCCGCAAGATCGCCAACATCATCAAGGGCCAGAAGAAGCACTTGTAGTTTTGATTATGAGAATATATTTGAACATATGCCTCATTCATCCACTGTGATTATCATTGCAGGGGCGCTGCCACATTGTGGGCCTTCTGCATGAAAACTGACACCAACGACGCATCTATGCAAGACCATTTGTGATGGGCTAATGAATGGCAAATATACAGATACAAAACTAATACATTACCAATAGGATAATATAGTTCAAATATGCAAATACAAAACAAATAGACCTCTACAGAACCAATAGACCTATAAGAACCAATAGACCTATAGGAACCAATAGACCTATAGGAACCAATAGACCTATAAGAACCAATAGACCAATAGGAACCAATAGACCTATAAGAACCAATAGACCAATAGGTGTTTCATAAACCAATAGGCTATTGGTTTTTCTATTGGGAATTTTTGCTAGGGAACAGCATGAACATTTAAGACACCATCTGGAAACGACAGCATCAGCACATGCAGCATGGAGACTGCCTTATTTTCACACGTATAACCGACGTTATGCCCAGGTTGTGCTATCACAACTCCACAAAGAAACGATATAGTGAGTGCACAATCTGCGCTGTGATAATATGGCTAATTGCAATTGGGAGGAAGCAAAATTAAGAAAAAATATGTTTTCGGTGTTTGGTCATCACGAGTTTACCAAGTGCAGAAGCACAATGAATTGACACACAGTGTGCTGCTGTGAAGCTAAAAAGCAAGGCGTCATTCTCACATAGCCTGCGTTTCCAGTTTGCGTCTTAACTTCTTAGAATTTTCGCAGAAAGCACTGGAAAAGAAAATATGGCGTGTATACACGTATGCTATGTGCTGAATTAAAGCTGTATAAAATAATTTGAAAGACCTGACAGTGATACAACTGATATACAGTCAACTGCCGATTTTTCGGACGCCCGGTTTTCCGGACATGCTAGAAAATTTGGACACTATCGCGGCACCGTCACCAGCCCCATAGACGTCAATGTATAAGAACGTCCGAAATTTCGGACGCTGAAACTCTTCGGTGTCCGATTTTTCGGACTTTCTGCCCGAATTGTGGGTCCGAAAGGCATTAATTGGAGCCCTCACCTCTGCCGCGTCAATCATCTCTTAGGTTTGAACCAGTGCGTACGCGAGTCGATCTGTGTGCGACAGTAGCAGAGTCCGAAAGTCAGCTTTGCCGCAATGCCGAAGCGTTATGGGGTGAAGCAGACCAGAAATTCAAAGGGGCCGCTATCGCGGCGCCGTGCGGCGATGTTACGGATAAGCAGCGGAAATGCACGGAGGCGTGATGGCGGCAGCTGGCAAACGCTCCGGTACGACTTAGTCGCTGACAACCCTTACGATAAGCATCTTCAGTTAACTGCTCGGTAGTGCACGTGGCCTAGCGCAGTTGCATGCGTACTGCACGCATTTAATAGGCGAGAGCCCAAATGCGCCGCGCCGCCATTCCTGCTGCCTCTTTGTGCAAGACCGCTAAGTGCGCCGCATAGACGCGTTGCCTTCGCGGACAAAACCAGCTCGCCATTGCCGCGCCCGTGTGCGGTCAAGAACTAAGTGCGCATCACGAACCCTTTCATGATAAATGCGTGCGTACGATACAGCAACAGTAAAGTGACAGCGTCAGTTTAGTTGGCGATGTACTGCACACAACTAGAAACGATCGGCTTGATACGGCAGCAAATGCTGCGTATCAGCGGCGATTCGGCGATGTGTGTGCGCATATGCGCACACACATCGGCTGTGGCGGTTTGACCGCTTAAGCGGAATAAAAAAGCATGAATTTGTTTTTTCGGACTGCCCGATTTTTCGGACGATTTCGCGGTCCCTAGGGAGTCCGAAAAATCGGCAGTTGACTGTACTGTAGCTTTTGCGTTCACAAATCACAAGAATATAAACGCAGATGTGAACGCAGCAAAAAGATTATGCAAGGCAGACTGCATTCGAATGGCTGCACGGCGGAATGATGTGAAGTAACCTCGAAATACCTGAAAACAAATACAACAAAAGAGAACAAGGGGAGGTCAGGTCACTCAAAGCAAAGTGAGGCCCAGGCAGCATACATTTGTGTGCACAATGCACGTGTGATACACAAGTTCCTTCCTGATGGTTAGTCATTACGCTGACAGTATGAGTGAAGCAGAATGGTACAAAGCGACATCTGTCGACATGTTCACTCGGCAGTCAGCCGGTGTGCGCACTAGTTGGCACATGTGCAGCGCGATAAAAACATACACGAATGCTCCCAATGTAAAAACTGGCAGCCCATAAAGCCCTATACTTTGAGTATCCCCTGAAGTCGGCCACTCTCGTGGGGACAATGCAATGACCGAGCAAGGCGCCACACGACCTGCCTCGTCCGCGGTGCTACCATCGCACATCTTGCCAGTGCAAGCACCCCACTAAATCTTGAAAACAGTAAGAATGAAAGCAGTTTCTGCTTTTTCTTAAAGAAACATCAAATGGAAGTATGTAACACATCCAGTTACAGTAGCAGATTGTAAGAGTTCTGTACCACAGCTGATGAGAAAATTTCAAGACAAGACATCATGTCTCCCAAAGATGGCAGGCTTAAAAAAAAGGGGGGGGGGGAATGTAAATTTACAAGGAGCACGAAGTGAGTGTGGGTGAAGAGGTAGTGTTACTGGGCCTTCCTGCATGGCCTTTCAACAGATCTAGACCAATATTTAAGTTTTTCATTTTTTTTATCAAAAATTGTTTGAAATGTGTACCAGTAAAAAACGAGATATAAAACATCATCAGACGGTGGTTTTGCATGTGTGCAACAGTGGTGCTCATCCTGACAACATGTTTAAGTTTCTCACAAAATTCATGCTCTAGAAAACAGCTATGCTTCAAAGATTTCATGATATTGTGTGACAACTTGCGCTAACATATGTCTGTACTGGTTCTCCAAGGTATGTACACCCGTCACCAAAAGTTTACAGGACGCGAAATTTTTGAAACAGCTATATTTTCGATTTATTTGAGAACAATCAAATCTTAATAAATACTCCAGACTGTAGTTCGTATTGTAACTGATACAGTCACCGGCTCAAGTAGAGGCGTTGCGCAATAACAGACCAGAAATTCTCATTTGTAGTGGGGCCAGCGTCCCATAAACTTTTGCTGACGGGTGTACATCAGGCAGAGCGAAAATTTGTGATTTCACGGGGGTTTATCTTAATGCAGGGATGCAACAGCCCAAATAGGCTTTGGAGCAATTTTTGGAGCAGCAAAATGTTGCTTTTGGAGCGCAAAAATCCAAATTTGGAGCAGTATAACAAAGAAGGCTTATTTTTAGAAAGGAAAACAAAAATATGTAAAAACCATTCAACATCACCTAATTCGTGCACAGTGCACGTGAACACCGCTATTTCAATATAAACAGTGTTTTGAGCCACCCCACGGTGCGAGCAATGACTAAGTTGCATTAGCATTTGCAGGACCTGTCGAATAATTCGACAGGCACTGGAAATGCTAATGTGGACCTGCGAACCTGGCAACATGGAAATTTGGGAGATTCGTAAAGCAGGAGCAAGTGGGGGGTAGCGAAAAAAGAAAACTGGCATACGTTTTTGTCTATTGTTCCTCAAGGCCGCAGAAACGCCATACACAGCAGCTCCAAATGATTGCCAATAATTTTTTAGACGTCAGCAATCATACTAGTACTCGTAATTGCACGGCGCGTGCACGAATGAGTAATTAAGGAACAAAATGTGCTGTGTCTCTGACAGCTAGTACTAACAGCCCCTTCTAAATCTCACTATGCTTTTCCGCAGGACAACAGTGTACTGCGGCAAAAGTGGCTTAAAAAGCGTTCTGCACGCAATAAAACAAGCATCAGGAAATTTGAGAACTACTGTCCTTTTCTATTGCGATAGCAACTATATGGACACTCTGGACGAGTTTTTGCCGTCATCTCCCGTATAAAGTGCAAATTGATAACATATCCCTGTGCATAGTATGTTCTACCGCGGGTAAAAGCACGCGAATGCGGGCGACGAACGCGGCTGAAGCAGATATCACACGAGCTATCCCATCTCCGTCGCTCAGAGGGCGTATGCGATAACACCACTCCACTCGGGAAGCCTGCCATCAAAGCATAGAGGAAACGCCCCGCTCGTCTTGAACGAGCATGAAAAGACGAGAGAGGGGGGCGGGGGGGGGGGGGGGGGGCTGTCGCTCGAGTAGCAACTTTGAACTTTGATTTTAAGGTCGCGGTTGCGATCACTGACGCGCGCGCTATCTCGGCAGCCATCAGCGGGCGGCTCGTACATCCTGCTACGTGCTGCGCTCTCAGTACGAAGACACTGTGCAGAAAGACAATCTCTCCCTGGGAGCGGCCGTATTCTCTTACACCAACGTTTTGCAGAGTTACGCGAGATCAGATACAAAAGAGTTTGCTGCCAGCCTCACTTCGTATAACATTACAATTTGTCGCTATCGCATTCATTGCTTAGTCCTTGCGGTGAAACTTACTTTCTTTTTTCTTTCGTGCGGGGTTAGGGTTAGGGTCTGCGCGTCTGTATTGGATGACGATGCCCACGCTGCAGATGACCAACGCGGCCTCCATTTCTTGCTCAAATTTGCGCAACCGGGAAAGTTTTAAGCTGGTCGGGCATTTTGGCGCAGCGTGGCGCAATTTTAACCAATTTCACAGTTTTGGCTCAATTTGGCGCAAAAATAAGCAATTTTATCAAATTGGCGCAATTGCCGCAGCTGTTGCATCCCTGTTAATGAACCCTTGGCGGAATTGCTGCAACAATTTGGGGGAAAAAGAAACACAAATACTGCCGTGACCTTTGTCATCATAAATCCACCATGTGCCTAACAAACCACCACAAACATGATATGGCTAACTCATGGTGCACAGGTGCCAACAAGCAAATCCATACTGCACAAAAGCTGTGGTTCTCTGATAGCAGTGACAGTTCAGCAAAGGCAACAGCATCGCAGAACGAAAAGGTATCAACAGTGACCTCTTTGAGACGTGATTTGTAGGCGGTGTGATGGCACAAAGACACTGCAGTTAAAGTGGCAGTGCCCTGCAGGAAATGAGTCTCTGCTACAGTCTGTACCAAGCAGCAGAAATTCAATGCTGCACAACGTTCACCACACATAGTCCAGGAAAACCTCAGTTTGATGAGGAAATGAAGTGGTCTTGTGGGAGAAATTAAGGCAAACATAAAACATTACGCGTGTAGAGTGTACGCAGTTCCAGATAATCACAAAGAAGGCGAAAATATCAATAACGCATGCTAAACACAATAGCACATTATCCGAGGTCTCTTCTTTCAAATATCTAGGCATCACCCTTACTCCGAACCTTTCATGGACTACCCATATTACTAACGTATGTGCCAACGCTTCTAAGTCATTAGGGTACTTACGTCGCAACTATAGTGAACTAGAAGACTTTCTAGTGGTGCGACCGGCGGCGGCTGCGGCCGGCGAGGGTGAAGCGAGATGACACTGACGGCCGGCGAGGGCGCTACTGCGCCTTTTCCTAGCCTCCGGCGCGCTCGTTGGCAGCAGTTGGCGGCACATACCTGGCTGTGAGGGTTGTGGTTTTGATCGTTTTGTGCGCGCGATGTTACTCGGATAACTTGACATTATCTTGCGTATCTTGACGTTAAGTAGTCAATGCAGTGAGAGGGAAAGTTATTGTACCAGCGACTGGGAATTTTGCGATGACATGGCGAAAAGAAGAACAGATTCCCACTGTTTTGCACCAGGCTGCCGCACCGGCTATCCGGGCGCGCCGAAAGCATCGCTGTTCGCCGCACCAAGAGACGACTCGCTTCGAAGTAAATGGGAGCGAAACCTAAGAAGAGCAGACAAGAGCCTGACGGAATCATCAGCTGTGTGTGAACATCACTTCGAAGCGCATTGCATATTGCGCGATTACGTTCATGTGGTCGATGGCGTGGAAGTGCGCATTCCGAGAGGCAAGCCGTCTTTAGCTCCCGATGCCATACCTACGCTGTTGCCGCAGTGCCCAGCCTACCTCTCCGTTAAAGCCCCGAAACAGAGAACGGAAAGGAAGAGACCTGCATGTTCGGTTCCACTTCGAAGAAAGAAACCGCGCCAGGACGTCGGAAGCGCTGACTACACTAACAACGAACATGAGATGCTTGAAGAACCTGAACCTGCAGAATCGTCGCCTTTCAAGTTTCAGACCCTGCGTTCACTGGCACCATCGCCGAGGTGGTGCCGCATTGAAGATGATAGTGTTGGCTTGATTTTCGCGACGTCTTCGTTGAAGAAGCAAGGAAGGCTTGTTATTTGTCCTGAGCGAGCTGTCATTTTCAAAAAACCGTTAGGGGACGAAGTTTGTGCTGCCATTTATTGTCAAGGCGTTCTGTGCTCAGAAAAATCAATCGCCTCCGTTGGCGACGCTGCAGCTGTACTGGATGATGCCATGGCAATGTGTGTTTGCAAGGGAGCAATGTCGGACAACGAATTCAGGCAAATGTTGCCGGTTTTGACGGTGAAGCAGCAAGCAGCAACATACACCAACGGACTCTACGTCTTCAGCGCCAAGTGCTCCGGGAAGGTCTTGTCCGATGGTAAGTGCATTCAAGTGCTTTGATCTACAAGCGCCGCATGTATTTATTGTTCAGGTACTTAAACAATTGTGTTTCTTTCGTGTACAGGACTTATTTGCCCAGAGTGCAAGTCGCATCGAAAGCTATTGTTGACAAGAAAGTCCGGCCAAAAAGCTTGTGTGCCTAAGAAAGGAGCCCTTGCCCAGCGCCTGAAGCTTCAAAGGCAAAAAACCAAGCGTTTGAAGAATAGCGCCACTGCATTGAAAAATCAACTGAAAGCAATGTCAGCTAAAAACAAAGCCATCACTGAGGAGGAATTTACCACTAGGATAGCAGCCCTTCCTCCAAAACAGCGTGAAGCAACACTTCACATGTTTAAATCGGCATCACGAAAAAGCGCAAAAGGCATGAGATATTCGAATGAATGGGTTTTGGAATGTCTTATAATGAAAATGAAGAGCGCCAAGCTTTATGAGCACCTGAGGAAAGAAAATATTCTGTCACTGCCAAGTAAAACAACATTGCGCAAATATTTGAAGTCGTACAGAACAGGGTTTGGCTTCTCCCCAAAGATTTTCAATGTGGTGAGTGAAAAGACAGCCACAATGGAGGAATACGCATGCCACGGTGGAATAATTGTAGATGAAATGCGCCTTTCTGAGCATCTTTCTGTAACAACCGCCGGCCACATAGATGGTTTTGTAGATCTAGGTAACTTTACATCTTCTAAAGATAAGCATACACCGTGTGACCATGGAATGGTTTTGATTTTCGTACCGTTCATTGGGAAATGGACTCAAATTCTGGCAGCGTTTGCAACAAGAGGAAACGTCAATGGAGGTACCTTGACCAAGATCATGCTTGAAGCCATAATTTTGGCAGAAAAAGCAGGCCTGAAGGTGGACTTCATCACATCAGACGGTGCAAGTTGGAACAGACGCATGTGGACGCTAATGGGTGTCCAGGCCTCCTTGAATGAGATCAAGTGCAGTGCACCACATCCAGTTGACGAGCACCGTCAGCTCTACTTCATATCAGATTTCCCTCATCTCCTCAAGTGCCTTCGAAACCGGCTGGTGTGCTTGGATTTTCAAACACCGAAGGGTCAAGTAAGTACCTTAATCAATCAAAATAACGTGCTATTTAACCTACCACACTTTTTCTTCCAGTCTCTAACTTTCAGTGGATTATCACTGCTTTGGTTATATGCAGGTGACCATGCGAGCAATTCGCAAGGCTTTGGAACTGGATGGCAGCAAGGTTACCCTGCAGGCTATGCATGGCATCACATCCAGCCATACAAACCCTAACAACTTCGAGAAAATGCGAGTTGGTTTGGCAGTCCAGCTCTTCAGTGAAAAAGTTACACATGGGCTTCAGCTGCACAAAGCCAGGCTGGAACATCTGTGTGGTAGCATAGCAGCAACAATTCACTTTTTTGAGTAAGCATTGCATAATTTTATATTTACCTAATTTTGTGCTACTGTAACTCTTTGCAGATTTCTTAGCTGCACATACAGCTCACTGAAACATTCTTTTGCAGGACCATACATGGTGTTATAGAAGTCATGACATCGCGCTTTCCAGCTCAAGCACTCCGTCCCAACTCTCGATCAGCTGAGAAGCTAAACTCTTTTCTAACCTTTTTGTCAGAGTGGGAACGCCACACAAATGGGCAAAGGGGCTTTCTCAGTCAGTCCACAGCAACTGGACTGCGAGTAACACTATCCAGTACCTTGTCGCTGTTGAAGTATTTGACTGAAAATGTAGGTTTCAAGTATTTGATGACAAGCAGGTTGAGCCAGGACCCTGTCGAACATCTCTTTGGCATCGTTAGGCAGTCGTCGGGGTGCAATACCCACCCGACACCTCAGCAGTTCATTGCTACAGTGAACTGTCTCAGCTTCAGCAATCTTGCGCATTCTGTTTCAAGGGGAAACTGTGAGCCTGCTGTTCTCAGTTCACTCTTGAATGCAGATGCTGGTGAGCAGAACACTTGCACTGGGAGGCAGAAGTTGATTGACAGGTTTCTCGATGATGGAAACCTAGATGCCGCAGATGCCTTACTCACTAAGGCTGCGCCAGATCATTCTCCTGTTGTTGTGGCAGCAAGCGATCGCAGACTAATCTTTTACATTGCCGGTTATGTTGCAAGAAAGTGCATTCTTAAAACTGGTTGTGAAGAGTGCATTAACCTTCTTTTGCTCACCAAGGAGGCAGCTGATGGTTTGAATATGGCTGAGCTTGTCCGTTTGAAGGACAATGGCGGGTTACTTTATCCTGCAGGCAAGCTGTGCAAATTTGTGGCCGACCTCGAGGAGTCATTCACAACGTGCTTTAGCCTTTTAGAACTGCACTCTGAAAGCGTGCTTGATGTGTTAGACCTTGTTAAAAAAAAGCAGAAAACTACGCTTGGATGCCCAGAACACGCTGAAGCCATAGCTGCTGACGTAACTGCATTTTACTTAACGACACGCCTGCATTTCTTCACGAAAAGTATCAATCGAGCCAGCGACAAAAGGCGGCAGGCATCAAAGCATTTGAAGTTGAGTAGGTGCTAAATGAGTGTGTACATGAAAGCTGTTGATCATGACGGTCAAGATTTTTCCTGTCATTATTTTTGTAGTGAAGTAAGTTGTCAATAAATTCTTCATATGTGGTTTCATATGAATATGGCTGTGGTGTCATTTTTTATAATTACGCCTAAATCAAACCGCCATAATCGCCAAAAACCTTCGTGGCCATAACCCTGTTGTTTAAGCAATGATGGAAAAGGTCCGACTGAGCAAAAGTATGGGGCAAACTTCGCGCCCATTAGGTCATTAGGGGGGACTCGTGCGCACGCCTATGGTCATGCGAAAAGTTAGCTTTGCACGTCATCACAATGGTACGTCGTTGTTTGGTGGCATTTATAACCAAAAAAAATTACTCTCGAAGTCAAAGTTTCGCTGACAACACGAAAATCGGAATGCGGTATTCTTCGCGACTTAATAGTGACGTGGCCTTCGCGCACGCTTTTTAAATGTTTAACCACGCTGGCCATCAAAACTTGTGGGCTTTCACCAGTGGGAAGAATGTAATCGTCGAATGGAATCGATAAATCAGCTGAAAAACGCGAAATAACAAGCAAAATTTTAAAAAATGCCGCGAGGTCTCGTCCTATGAAAAGTTGCAGTGGCGCCACCTCGTGGCGTCAGTATGAAAATGGCTCGCTCACGCCTCGCTGCTCGCGCCACTAGAAGTCTTCTAGTTCACTACAGTCGCAACCTTCGAAGCTCGCCCTCCCTCATTCGCAAACTTGCTTTCCAAACATTCGTCCGCCCACAACTTGAGTTTTCCTCTTCTATCTGGTCTCCCCATCAAAAGTATCTGGTTACCTCATTAGAATCAATCCAAAACAGAGCCGCTCGTTTCATTGCTCAAAACTATAACTATCGTTCAAGTGTGACACAAATAAAACTCTCTCTTTCCCTCGAGTTGTTAAGTGATCGTCGCAATATTACCCTGTTGTCGCTATTCCATAAATATGTGTACCAGTTCGACCATCATGTCTTAGGCCTGCATACATCACCTCACACATCTCGTAGAATACAAAATAATCTAAGTTTCACGCGACTTTACGGTAACACTGACGCCTTCAACTATTCGGCTCTTCCGTGTGCCATACGACTATGGAATAGCTTACCTAACACTACAGTCGGGGAAGCTGACTCAGTGAAATTTCGGCAGTCCCTTAACGCGCATATCACCAGCAAACCATGTTCTGCCCAACTTATCATAGAGAATTATTAATGTTTTCAGGGGTCATTCAGTTGATTATGTAGTTACATGTGTGATGCTTTCATGTTGTAGTCCCCCCTCCCACCTCCCTTATTCCATGGTATCCGCTGTATCACATGTATTTGTCTATGTATTTTATTGGGCACAAAATTCTTCTATGTAACTTGTATTTCACTTTTGATGTCACCTTTTGTGCCTGGTTCCTGTATCATCGACCTTTTATAGAATTTTTATTGTACTACTTCCTTGTTTGACATGCTTTGCTCTTGCATATCAGTTTTGTTTACCTCATGTAAATTGGTTTATACCTTTTGTGTATGCAATTTCTGTTACGCCCCCCTTACCCAATGCCCACGTGGCCATGTAAGGTACTTTCAAATAAATAAATAAATAAATACCTGGGCCCAAATATGCTGAACTGAAATGTACGACTCTGAGGGAACTGCAGTTAACGCGCATAGTAAAAAATTCCGAATAATTAATTTCGTTGATGACGATCACGAGCAATGTTGTCCGAGTATGCAGCACGAAATGTTGGGATGTGTTCCTATATTACAGTGAGGTGGTGCGTCCTAATAAAGCACGCAAAACAAGGAGGCACGTACATGTTTCACAATGATGTGGAGTTCAGACACAAGACATGGCAATGCTATCCGCCAGGTGCAGTGGCACTGCCATAGGAGCAGTGGCACTACTACCGCTTTGCGTGCCTGGCTAAATTACTTGAGCTTGCTCCGAAATGCCTCAATACCAAGGGAAGGTCGTTCATATGCAACGCATACAACAATGTAGCAGATGCCCAATGTCAACATGCACTTTGTTATTTTGTCAGAAAAGTGGTCAAATACTAGCTTTATCTATTGAGATAACCACTCACCTCAGTAAGTGGCTAGGGTTCGATTCACCCATGTCAGTAGCTTTCGTGCAGAGAGCATATTTGACTGTGAGCTCACCACAGTCACCTGAGTGACACCCTGCTGGTCGGTGGCGTAGGTGAACTCTACTGTAGAGTTCCAGTAGTCTACTGCTCCTGGAAAACAGAAGTTCAGCAAGCAGCAACATAAGCCAGCTGGTAGAAAATGCAGCACAGGTGGAGATATTTTTTTTTCTAATGAAAGATATTTCAGTAAAGGTAATCAAATGCAGTATGTTTTATTATTCCACCTTTTACAACTCTGCGGCTAGTTCCACCAGAATTACGTACTTCAGAACGTCACTTGCCCATTCTCATGAGGTAGTAACACAACAAAAACATTCACATAGTTAATATTTAGAGGAACTAAGGGGCACGCTAGGACTGCTAAGCAGTCAAATTTTGAAGGTGCAATTGTTCCGTCAGTCCTCAGACGTTTTTCGTCATATTAAGGCAAACTTTCTTTTTTTTTTCATAGGGTATTTAATACCTGTAGGGTGCTTAATACCTGGGAGTGTTAGTCAGCGCCACCCGTAGCCCACTTGCCACCTGGGCCACCGGTGGCATTGGCTAACACTCCCAAGTATTAAGCAGACAAATACCCTACAAAAAAAAAAGTGGACAGGGGAGCCGCCACCTTTGTAGCTGAAATGCTAAACCATATCGGACGCATAATTCGAAGGTTGTGGATATGGATCCCACCAACGGAAAGGGCGATTTTTCGTCAACTTTCTTTCACATTAAGTGAGATTAATTACAGTGCAGCTAATAAGAAACCACAAATTTTGCCCCATATGGTTTCCTTGGCTTAATTCTCTGTCGGTTTCATTAGATGTGTATATTACAGAAAAACGAGCCCCTTGGACAATTCCCCTGCTTTCTCTCCTAAATCCATTAGACATTTATAGCATGCTATGTCTATCTCCTGTGAACATTTGCGCTTTACTGGAACCTACGTAGCAAAGATAACTTACAACTATTGGGTGGTTTTGTGATCACGACATCGTTGTAACTGAATTGCCAACTTTGCATTACAGGGGCCCTGAGACACTTTTCTGAGTTAGAATAGCCTCATTATTCGCGCATGACGCTTCACAAATCACATGCCGCAAACACTTCTATAATCTGTCAAGTACGAGCAGAGTTACAGGGATTTGTCGCATGCTTCAAGTGCTTTGTCTCTTTTTTCGTGCCAGCAAGCGCGCTGAAAGCTACGCAGGGAGGGGGATGACAAGGGTGCAAGAAGATGGGTTCCTTTGTAAGTGGGCGTCACGACCTGGAGCACTTTTTTTTCTTGTTTTTCTCCGAATGGGCGGCTTACTTTCAGTGCGATCGCGGGCACATGGCGGAATCTCGGTGGCGGCCACGGTGACTACACAGCGCTCGACTCTCAAACCAGAAAACCGCCGTGGATGTGGGTATATGGCGCAGAAGTTTGGTTATATGACATCATTTGTAGAGAGAAGAGGGAGCAATTTCTACCTGACTGAGAATTAATTGCGAATTCTAGGCCGCGTGCCGTGCTATAATGTTTAGCTTGCAGGTTCTTGGGAGCATCTACCATAGAGTTTCCTACAATACTTACTAGAGGGAACTCTGGCGCTAGTGTCCATGGGAGCTGCAACGCATGACGCTTCAGCCAGCATGGGAATCATGGGTAGTACACAAATTTAACTTCGTTCTTTCGGCTCCGTTTGGCTGCACGTCGCCTGCATCCGCTTTGTCGCAAAACAAAGTTCAGCAAAAGTCTGCAGTTCCACATCACCACTTTAACTTTTTTAGGCTCAGCAAATCAAATCTGGTCACGAAGTTCACAACGGTCTATTCTTTTATCTGAAACGAACGCCAAAACACAGCAATAAACAAAGCCACAAGTACGTTTGAAGCTGCAAGCACAAAGACTAGGCAAATTTGTGTACTACCCATCATTCCCAAGGTAGCTGAACGATCGCAGCGCCAGAGTCCCCTCTAGTTAATTTTAGGAAACTCTATGGCCTCTACTACCGATCGGCAGCGTTTTCTGACCATGCTCAAAAAGTGTTGAAGGGTCCCTTTAAGGCGAAAATTATGAGTGAACTATCTCCACCAACAGTGGTCTTCCTAATGCCTAAGCAAGCCCACCTTTCCCTTCATGAACTGTGGCAATTAGTTGATGCGCCACTCAGCATGATGTGGACGGTTTCACCTGCTGGCAATTTTGAAGCAATGAAATTACTTTCATATAACGTAACATTAAGACCAGATTATTTGCAAGTTTTCTTTTCTTCCTTTTAGCTGAGCTCAGCCACAATATGGCCAGTTCTCGACATGGTGAGGCTTCCAACTGCGCCACCAAATTAAACATTCCGGTACAAAAAGGGATTAAGCATACTTTTCAGCATATTAAGCATGTAGCAAACTTTGCATGCAAAAAAATAAAACCGCAAGACACAAACACATAAAACACATACACTTATTAGCCAAGAACGCTCACACTTAAACGTCTAGTTCAAAAGCCAGGTCTGTTGCTTCTTTCGCTCGTGTTCAGGGGTTGCAGTTTTTTTTATATTTCTTATTACAGCCGTTTGAAGCAAGTACGAAAAGTACAGAAATACAGAAAAAATATTATCCAGTCCGAACATTGTGCAAGTGTGTAAGAGGCATTTTCTTCTTTGTCTCATTTATGGAAAGTGAATGAGCAGGCGGCACAGCTAGAAAAGAAAATCACCTAGGCATTGTAACCATTCAGGCGACTTGTGAATGTGCTACGTACACAAATACCTCTTTCCTGCTGTGCTAAAGACAAGCAGTTTCTTACACCGGCCTTGCACCAAACATTTCAGTGTAATTAACACATCTTACGTGAGCTTGTCATCGGACCGATGAAGCCAGATGCAGGTGGTATCAATGAGATGTAGTTTGAAAAGTACGCATTATTGTCAATAACGAATCTCAGTTGTACATCAGATGGCTTCTGGGTGAGCACCTGCAAAATAAACAATTCTTTTAGTGTCAGGGCTCTCTTGTGACAAGCTGTCATCGGCTTGTCACACTGTGACATTTAAGGTGCAGTTCTAGAGTGCATTCGGCAATATAATCAAAGCCCAAAGTTGTTGCTGTTAATAGCAGTAAAGTAAGGGACACACATTTCTAATCTTTATATATAAATATTAATCGCAGTGCTGTAATCATTACAAATAATATGTAGGAATTATTTATATGGTCCCATGAGCAAAAGAACGGGACACATGCACACAGGAACACAAGGACACAATTGCCATGCAGAGAAAATCTCAAAGAATGGCCGCGTTGTCAATACAAGGCTGCTTACAAGCTACCTTCAAACCTCTTGTTACTTTTTCGTGTACTGGCTACAGCTCCATATTTTCTTCCATACATTACAGCAGCCAGGCTGATTAAAATCACGGTTCCATTCAGCCCTTATAATTCACGTAAAAAGGGGTGTGTGTGTTTGTGTTCCTGTTCTAGTCCCGCCTTCATCGCGCAGTTTAAAACCTTTCTGGAACCATGAACCAACTAGCCCAACAACATGCCTAGCTTCCGGGGTAATAAGCTGATGAATAGGGGAATGTAATGAAGTAATGCACTGTCTATTAAATAAAGTTCACGTATGTAATGCAAGTGGAACATCTTCTACAAAGAGGTGAACCTCGATCATATTCCTATGTGGATGACTAATTATTTTTATACACTTAAGTGCGGGCCTTTGTACTTTCTGTAAAGGCGCGAGGCAAGGTCATGCCCACAATTCAGGACAGTGTATTCAGTGACACTGAACTCTATTAAATAACAAGAATATTGAGGTAAATACACACGCACCTTAAAGGGACACTAAAATGAAACAAAGAATCACTTGATGGGTACACTGTACTCTGAAAACACTAATGTCGTTAATTTCACCATCATAGGCACATTAGTAGAGGAGAAAAGCAAGGCGACAGTGTTATTTTTAAATTCTGCACAGAAATCTTCGTGCATGACATCACGGATTTCAAAGAGAATTTTTCATATTTTCGCGACATTGGCTAAATTAAATTAACTTAAACTTGGTATAAGTCTCTGGCCCCCTTAAAGGAACATTTAATTAACTTTCACCGATTAGTAACCACATAGGCCGTAGCAGTTGCCCTCAAAATCTGTGAAGTCATGATGCAGTATTTTAAACAGAGACCAATGCCATTATGGCAATTTTTCCCGATTGCAGTAGCTTATTCTCAAGTTCATTTTATTTTATGCTCTTTCTCTGATATTTGGTTGCGGGAATCCCGCCCACGGCGGCTTTTTTGATGGAGGCGAAAATGTTTGAGACCCGTGTACATAGATTTAGGTGCACATTAAAGATCCCCAGGTGGTCGAAATTTCCGGAGCCCTCCACTACGGCATCCCTCATAATCATATCATGGATTTGGGACGTTAAACCGCGAATATTACTATTATTTCTCTGATGTTTGTTTCTGCGATGGTTAATATGAAGTGCAAGAAGTATCTGAAAACACAGGCATGGCTTGCCACAAAAATTGATGTTCTCATTTTATATAACCTTGTCTTGTAAACTATTTATTTTGCCTGCCAAGTTACATGGACAGATAACGCCTATAGCTATAAGTATCAAAACTACAGGTTGCAAAGCGACCACAAAACACTATTTTTATGTAACTATCCTCGCATTTATTGAGAAGACTGAGCTAGTGGGTCTGTGGCTCAGAAATCCTTGGCAAAATCCCATTACTGCTCGTCACTGTATGCACGCTACACTGGCTATGAAAGGCATGGCACACAGGTTAGAAACTGAGCCAAATTTATAGTTTCAGCACATGTGTAGCTTCCATGTTTAATGTAGTGTCGTCTTCTCGACTGTTTCAGAGACTTTACAGCATGCTACCTTACGACTTATCTACTAAAGTACAGGCTGCATTAACTGTAGCCTTCATGGACGTACGCTGAAGGTTTTCGTCTTATCCTGCAGCTTTTGGAGCTTGTCTGCCGTAGGGAACGGCTGGTTTGCCTGATCTGCGGTGAACTCCTCCATTGACAAGTATGCCATCTGAAAGTAATGTCAAACATGTTACATCAACATGAGCACATGAAACCCCATACTAAAAATATGAATGCATGTCAAAGCGCCGTCGAACACACATACACGTGCGCAGGCATACGTACACACACACACACACACACCATACATACACCACATGTGGTATACGATTTGTGTTCAACACCTTTGGTCAGCAGAAATACATTTCTTGATTACAAGGCACAAAACCCTGATCTCCTTCAAAGTAGTCTCCTCGACAATGGACACACCTCTTCCAGCACTCCTACCGTTGTGGAAACATTCCTGGAATGCATTTTTTGAAAATGTGATCATCCGGCCCTTCACATTCTGCATCTACAACAGCTGGCAAAGGAGGTCGATATTACTTTGTGCAAGAGTAAAGTCGTTCGGTTTATAGACCATTTCACGAGAGAGAAGGAACACCTCCTTTCTGGACTGTGGCACAAGATTACAAAGGCCGACCTCATTGCCTCAGTAGTGAGCTCTTGGAGGATCACACCTATTTACCACGGGTCAGAGGGTATCCAGGGAGCCTTCTGTGGACCAAGCGAGCCTTCAAGAAAAGAACTTCCAATATTGTTAGACAGACTTGGCAATTGTAGCACGAAGCCACAAGACATTCTCTACGGATTTCCCAGAAAGAAAGGTTCTTAGTTGCCGAAGAATTCGTCCTGGTGCGGGTTTCGAACCCGGGACCAACGCCTTTCCGGGGTGGTTGCTCTACCAATTTATTGGTAGAGTGACCGATACTCACGAGATTTATTCTTCCTTTCTTTTACAGCGAAAGCTGTTATGAGATCATTTCAACGGCCGTTTTTGGTGCCGTAGTTGTCCGCCACCGCCGCCGGTGTCCGTAACCACTATCGCTCGAAATAAGAAAAAAAAGGAAATACGAAAAAATTTCCAGGATGGAACGAGGTTCGAACCTGGACCCTCTGCGTGGGAGCCCAGTGTTCTAACTCAGGGCCATGACTTCTTTTTTCTTTATTGCCTGTCTTTGGCCCACATAACCAATATACATATTTACAGATATTTACACAAAACAATCAAGAACATCGTTAAAAAACGACCGCTCAGATGTTGTGGCCGCACATGCGTTAAAATGTTTTCATCGTCGATAATAATTCGACGCGTGGCAACCACTGTGGAGTAAATTCCTGCAACTTTTGTTCCTCCACAAAATTCCTTATGCTTTCTTTGAAGTACTGGGTAGGCGATCGTGCATCTACATCAACGTGACTGAATGCCATTCTGGATTTCCAGATGCTATGAAGAGCCATAAGCATTATCATGTCGAATGGGGTACCGTCGTCACTTTGTATTGGCAAATAGCGGATCCCATGTGCATCAAGGGGAAAATCTTGTTTTGATTGTGCGCTGGAGCACATCCCAAAGAAAGACAGCATCCCAACAGTCCAGGAATACATGCTCAATTATCTCCTCCTTTCTGCATATTATTCAATGCGTGCCCCAAGGAACATAAAACCCCTTTTCAGCCATCCATGATTTGACAGTCAGCGTACCGGTGTGCAATTTAAATAAGAAATTCTTAACACCTGGCGGTATAAGCATCGCCTTGACGCGCTTTAGTACAGTGTGCCCATGGCCTACATTGTAAGGGGACCGATATAAAGGCACTGGTAGAAACACATCACATAGGTCCTTGTACAGTTTAACTCAGGGCCATGACGGTGCGTGAAGCTGCGTTGCAAAAAGACCCTATACAGGCTGCATGTCGGGAAGGAACCACATTAACATATGTAATGTAGTGTAGTAGAAGAGCAAAGTAACAACCAGGCGTCACACCAACGCAAATTCTGTAACCGGGCGTCACACAATGCAAATTGCGCAACGAGTGGGTTGTTGAGTGCTTCCAACCCATTACAAAGGCATCTGCGATAATTCTTCATCATCATCAGCCACAGCATCAACAAAGTACACATGATATGCCTTACAGGTGTTTAGCGAGTACTACGGTTCTCCGCAGAATGACGAAAAATTGCATAGTGTGTGCTTCCCTACTTCACATAAAATTACGATTTATAGCGTAGTGGGTTCCTCCCAAGTGCACTTCTATTGGTTGCCAAGGAAGCCCATCAGGCTCCCATGATCCATTTCCTCAGGCTCTCAATAAAGTCAATTCCTTCTCTCTCTCGCTCGCCCTTTCTCCGGTTAACGTATGTTATAAAGCGTGTTGGGACAGTTAAACAACGACCGGGCGTCACACAATATGAATTACGTAACTAGTGGGTCGTTTAAAGCTTCCAACCCATTACAAAGGGCTCAGCCATAATTCTTCATCGTCATCAACCACCGCAATAACAAAGGGCACATAATGTCTCACATATGGTACCTCGCTTCTCCGCGGAATAACAAATAATGTCGTGGTGGGTGCTTCCCAACTTCCCAAAAATTATGATTTGTGGCATAGTGGGTATGTTGCTAATGTACTAGTATTGGTAGCCATAAGAGAGTTTATAACGGGCTCTAGAAATGCCGCTCTTCCAGCTTTCGCCGTGACTGTGCTGCGCTTTCCGCGCAGGCCTCGCGTTTTTTTTACTTCTAGGCACGTAGGCACATACATATGAGTGAGTACATAATCCCACTTTGACGTTACGTGGCTGAGGTTGTTGGCTTAGTTAATAGAGCCGAGTAATGTGACTTCGCTTGTTGGCCTAGGGATGCACTGGGCCTAGTTCCAGCAGAATGAAATGTTCTTGGCAGAAAACTCCCAGGGGATATGCAAGTTTGTAACAAGAACTACACTTACCGTATTTACACGATTGTAAGTCAACTCGAATGTAGGTCCACCCCCCTAAAATCGCGCCTCAAGAGAAAAAATAAAAGTGCGAGAGCATTTCATTAAGGAAATTTATTTTCGATGTCGCTGAAAAAAAACAATCCCGAATTCCGGTGTGCAAAGCTGGCTTCACAGCTTTGCTTCGAAGCTATGCAGAAAAGCTAGCTTTGCGGCAATACGCGCGGATTTTTAGAAAGTGAGAAAGTCGACCTTACAATCACAACTAGTTTCGATTGCAAGTCGACCCCCCAACTTTGGACTTCAAATTTTGATAAAATGGGTCGACCTACAATCCTGTCAATACGGTACCTTGTCTGAGACCGTCTTTAATTTTTATGCAATACACACATGATAACAGACCACCAACTGATCCGATTGGCCGCAGTAATCATGGCCGACTGCTCCATAATTGGTGTTACAAAGAGTAAGAGTTGGAATGAAAGCCAGAATAAACCGTTACAGTAAAGGGCCTGTGATTTAACAGCGTCCATGTGTAGCAGATAACCCAAACTTCCGTAGTCAAAGGAGCAACGTCCCACCTTGTGCAGGACCTACCAAATGTCAAGCCAAAAGCAGAGTGGTATAGCATGCGACGTGTAAAATAATCATGTTCCACCCTGCTCAATGCGGCATGCAGTGTTGGCCTGAAGCAACGAAATCGATAACGCATACACGGAAAACCTAGAACGGAAATTATAATACGGAAATTATCGAAGTAACGCCTAACAGGTACTAATTGTATCGTGTTTGGTTAAGTAGAACTAGCGGATGTACACGTGGGATGCAGTGTCATTGTGTATGGATGTACGTGTTTGATATAGTACGAGTATGTGCAGTGCCATCACAGCGCACCCTCTGTGGCGCTGTGTTATCTGGCCCTTCTCCTCTTTCCTGTATGGAATGCAAGAAAGGCAGCGCTGAATAAACTGTTGCGTTCTTCGTTGCATTGAAATCAGCTTGTACATGTGTCCCGCACCGCCCCTGCACGAAACACTGTCGGTTTCATTAACTGCGGCTAAGGTGTGTATAATAGCAAATTGGACTGTTTATCGATCAAATAATGCACCGAAAGAAGCGTAGTGCAAAACGTGGCCAGTAGTCTTGCAAAACCTAAAGGAACGATATTTAGCCAAACAAAGTTGGTACTAATAGGGCTTCTTTCCACCAGGGTGCGATGCAATCATATACCCATTGTTTCATATTCTGACCGGTCACCGTCATTCAGCACGTTAGGCTTAGTAAAGTTACTGTTCAACACAACTCACCAGCACCAGTTACAAAAAGCAGCATGTAGAAACCAGAACTAATAAGAGGAGCTCTAGTCTAATCATATTGCGGGTGTGACACAGATAAATGGTTGTGCAATCTTCAAATTGGCATGAGCACAAGCGATTACTCAAATGTGCAGTGACACACATAAATGGTGGACCAACTTGACCTTTGAGATCAGATTCAATGAATGTTCCTCATGCTGGCGACTGTCAACACTTGAACGTTGATTTTCATTCTGAGCATTGGCTAGCACAATAAGGTACAGTACTAATGAATCGGAAAGCTACATCGTTTCTTGCCCACACTGTAAACGAAAGTGTGGGCATTATTAGCCCTAAATTTTTGCATTTGAATCTGCGAATACTCTACATTCTTTATTCATGCTTTCCAGAGGTCATTCAACTTCCCCGCTGTGAAAAGACCAGTGGCAAAACAGCGACACCGGTGAGTGTCGCAGGTGTCGCGACAGCCAGTAAGTGACATACTGGGTTGCAAGTGCCTCTTAAAGGTGACTTGAGTCGGTTCCACCTCCAGGGTGGGGTGGGACCTGTTGACAGCTTTATAAAGTAATGTGTCCACTCTATCGTTCTGTTGCCAATGCTTACTAAACCTAATACGAAGACTATTCTGCACTAAGCAATTCCCTCCATTGCGAGTCGTAGGTCTTTTCAAATCGAATCTGCTTAGCCACATTGACAGTAAAGATGATAGTGCATGCAGATTTTTTTTATTTTAATAGTTAAATCCCGACTGCACTGGCAACATGAATGCTTTCTTGGTGTTTTTAACTCTGCCTTGGTTGCCCTTGCGGCACCGAGGAGCAATGTTGCCATGATAAAGTACTGGAAAATCGAGTTTTAGGAATCTTGCAGAGATCCCTGGGCAGATGAGGCATTCCTACAATAGTCTAGTAGCAGCACTTACTGTGCAAGGAGTCTAGCTACGCCAAAGAAACTGCAAAAACAAGACTATAGTGGTGAGTCTTGCCTCGCAATTCCTGCACCATAGAGCTACATGAAACTTCTAGTCAAATTGTTTGTCAATAAAGAAAAAAAATCACACCATCTCCTGCTAAAGGGGACCTGAGGCGATGCGAAGCAGCGCTTCGGCATGTAGAGCCCGCGTTTCAGAGGGGGAGTGGAGAGGGGAGGGAGGCAAAGGGGAGAGAAGTGGAGAACGGGAGGGGAGAGAGGTAAATGGGAGAGTGGAAGTGGAGATGAGACGGGGAGGGGAGAGGAAATGGGAAGTGGAGAGGGAGAGGTGTGTGAAAGGGCTTGCGCATGCGCAGTAATGGTGGTCACGCAACACACACACCACCACCACCGGATTGAACTCCGCTATAAGATGCTTCACATCTAAAAAAATTAAGGCAGCTTTGCACAAGTGGCGCCAAGCCTGAAGGAAGTGCAGGGCTGAGCGGCCTTCTTTGTTTCTGTTTATTTTTCTCTCTTCTATTTCTCCATGTCCTTTTTCTCTCTATTTCTTTCGTGCTCTCTCCATATATATATTTTTCTTCCTTTGCTCCTTCTGCCTTTGTTTCTTTTCCTTCCCTTTCTTTCTGTCTCTCTATTTCTCGCTTCCTCTTTCTGTCTATATTTTCACTCTCTTTATTTCGTTCTCTGTTTTTTGTCGTTCTTTCTCATCCTGTATTTCTTCCTTTTCTCTTTCTCAATCTTTCTATGCTATGCTTTCCTCCCTCACCTACTCCTTTCTCTCCTCCTCACCCGCACTTCTCTTCCCCACCCCCTTGCGATGCTATACTATACAACACTACGCTATGCTAGTGTGCCTGGATAGCCGAGTGGTTACGATGTTCTCTTTTCGATCGTAGATACTCGGGTTCAAATCCCACCTCGCCAAGAATTTCTCTCTCTGTACTCATTCTCTCACTTATCATAGATATTGCAGCTCATGTTAGACAAATCGGTGCACGTGTTCTGGGAGCGAAGCAGATGAGGATGAAGAGAGCGCGTGCCGGTTCGTGATGATGTTCATGTCTGTTTACCCGTCACGGACCAATGCTCGGCTTAAACAGCTCCGCTGTTAAGACTCTATTACAATGCCAAGATACTACAGACTCAGTGTAGTAGTAGTAGTAGTAAACTTTTACTGCATGAAGGGGATTCAAGGGTCTGTGGGTGTGGTCCTCAGTCAGGGGCTCCACTGGCCTTCCCGCTGCTCGCTAGGCTTAATCGAGGAGGACCAGTTGGCTATCCCTTTCCGTGATAGCAAGCCAGGTACCCCCATTGCCCGTCTCTCGGTATTTTCTCGAATTTCGGAAAATCGTTAGCTAGGGGGGGAGCACGAATTTCATTCACGCGTAATGTGGGCAAGAGCGGGCTCTTCTCCTGGCTATGGTCAGATGTCCACGTTGTGTTGGGCTTGTCTGGTGGTGCATGCGTGCAAATATTTCTGCTTGCGTTTGTTTTTAGTTGGCACCAATTGTGAGCCAGCGTTCTCTCGTAAGGTCTAAGCGTGGTTATCCTATTAGCAAAACCCTTATGTGTCTCATCAGATGCTGGCCTTGAAAAAACACAGCATGTGGTACAAAAGCTCACAAGTCTTTAAATCACATAATAAATAATTGTACTGCGCAATATCAATGCATGTTAAGGAACACCAGATGGTCAAAGTTTCCAGAGCCCTCGGCCACTACAGCGTGCCTCTAACATATTGTCACGGGTATGGAAAGGTGACTCAGGCACGGGCGCTGAAATGACACCTAGTGGAGGAAGACGACAACGTTGTTGTGAGTTTGAGTCAGAGGCTGCCCTGTTGTCCTACGATCCTGTCCACTCTGTGCAGCATTAACTCGATCAGTATTAACTGAATAAATCATCCCCGTAACATCTTTTTGGTGAATGTCACGGGTATGCAAAGGTGACTATATTGTGGTTTTGAGACGTATAACACTGGATGTTATTACACAGTGAAAATTGATGTTCGAGCCAGAATCGAAACCCAGATATTCTGCATGGCAGTCGACTGTTCCACCACAGAGCGACGCCACCACTTGAAACTGCTTTGGAAAAAGACCCTATACAATTGTCAGGTCAGGCAAGGAGTCATGCTGGCTGATGCAATATTGCATGGCAGAAGCACAGGATCGCACCATGTGAATTGCTTAAACAAAGTATAAATGAAATACAAACATGGTCAATAATTGTTTTCCCTCAAAATGGCCCCGGTGAATGAGCAGTTAGGTCTAGCTTTTAATGCAACCCTAACAAGCACTTTCTTCGCAAGGACGCTCAGTTCTAGAGATAACAGTTTTTTACACTGCAAATTCATCTGAGAGCTGCACCGCTGTTGTGTATTCACCAGTGAATAAGGTCGGCAACCATGAGCGGCCGTGGCGCCACCCTTGGGTTGCGTGCAGCTGGTAGGAGTTCTCGATCGGGTTGCGTGCAGCTGGTAGGACTTCTCGACTGGAACTTTTGGAAGCTGGAGCTCCGCTGAGCTGGTGCAGTCCCTCCAGTGTTATGCCTAGCGGTCGGAACCAGTCTCTCCCCAGGATGCTGACTCGCGACCCTTTCGTGACGAGCAGGGGTAGTTTGCCCTCTCTACTGTTGTACTTTACAGGAACTTCCACTTCGCCCACGACACAAACAGGCTGCTGTGTGTACGTCCGCACTCCCTTGGAACTTGGTCGGAGCGCCTTCTTCGAGATTCCCAGCTTGCTCAATGTCCTCAAGTTGACAATAGAACAAACGGATCCAGAGTCCACTTCCATCGACACCTGGTGTCCGTTCACAATGACGTTAGCCATAAACGCTGGCAATCCACTAGCAATGTGGTAAAGTCCGTACACTCCTGAGTGACCCAAGTTGCCTGGGCGCTTATTGCCACTCTTTGCCTTGCTTCTTGCCTCTTCCTTTTGACGGCAGGCACGAACAATGTGACCTTTCCGCTTGCAGAAATGACACACTGCAGAGCGAAAACCACAGCTCGTAGCGTCGTGGTCACCGCTGCAGCGCGAACACCGCCCGGTTCTTGATTCCTTGGAACGCTCTTGTTTACCGCCCGGCTTGTCCGCCTTTGGTGCTTGACCCATCCGATGTAACTCGGACGCTGCCGGCAACGCTCCCCTGATGGTTTCCGTTTGCCTCGTCGCATACTCGGCAGCGACGGCCTTTTCGTACGCCTTCTTGAAATCCAACGCAGTCTCAGCCAGGAGACGCCGTTGCAGCCCTTCGTCACGAACGCCGCAGACTAGACGATCGCGGAGCATGTCCTCCAGGGTGACACCGAACTCGCAGTGCTCGGAGAGTCGGCGCAAGTCCGCAACAAAATCCGCGATACTTTCACCCGGCTGCTGACAGCGTTTGTGAAACGTAAAACGCTGTACAATCACCGAAGGCGTTGGCGTGAAGTGGTGCGTGAGCTTGGAAACAATGTCCACAAACGGCGTCTCAGCCGGCGTCGCCAGTCGTCTCCCCATCAACAGTTCAGCGGGACTACATTCCATAAGGGGGAAGGGATGTTGTGTATTCACCAGTGAATAAGGTCGGCAACCATGAGTGGCCGTGGCGCCGCCCTTGGGTTGCGTGCAGCTGGTAGGACTTCTCGACTGGAACTTTTGGAAGCTGGAGCTCCGCTGAGCTGGTGCAGTCCCTCCAGTGTTATGCCTAGCGGTCGGAACCAGTCTCTCCCCAGGATGCTGACTCCCGACCCTTTCGTGACGAGCAGGGGTAGTTTGCCCTCTCTACTGTTGTACTTTACAGGAACTTCCACTTCGCCCACGACACAAACAGGCTGCTGTGTGTACGTCCGCACTCAGGATGTGCAGTGTTTTCTCGGCTGGACTTGGATCAAGCTTATCAGCAACTCTGTGTCGATGAGGACACCGCCATGCTGCAGACCGTGACAACGCACAAGGGCCTGTTCAAGGTGACGCGATTGCAGTTTGGTGTGGCAGTCGCCGTAGCCATCTTTCAACGTTATATGGAAGGACTGTTGAACGGACTGGAAGGGGTTCAGTGCTTTCTGGATGACATCCTAATTGGCGGAAGAACAGTTGCTGAGCATGACGAATGGCTGCGCAAAGTGCTGCAGCGTATCCAAGACGACGGGCTTAGCCTGAACGCCGAGAAGTGTGCATTCAGGGACAAGGAAGTGACGTACCTGGGGTACCGTGTCAACAAGGACGGAGTAAGTCCTTTGCGTGAAAAAGTGGAAGCCATCAAGCAAGCTCCGGAACCGAAGAACAAGAAGGAGCTGCAGTCGTTCTTGGGAGCCTTAAATTTTTATGGCCGTTTCTTGAAAGGAGCGTCACATGTGTTGGAACCACTTCACCGCCTCCTGGACAAGGACAAGGCATGGAGTTGGACCGAGACGGAAGCGAAGGCATACCAAGATGCCAAGAGCCTGCTGGAATCATCAGCCGTCTTAGCACACTATGATGTGACACGTCCCATAAGGCTGGCCTGCGATGCGTCTCCGTGCGGGCTGGGTGCGGTACTGAGCCAAGTGGGTGAAGATGGTGTGGAAAGACCAGTGGCCTTCGCCTCGAGAAGTCCTACCAGCTGCACGCAACCCAAGGACGGCGCCACGGCCGCTCATGGTTGCCGACCTTATTCACTGGTGAATACACAACAACCGCTATCTTCTGAAAGTCTTGCATCAAGTGAGTGCATTCCAATCAGTCCCTACTCAACAGGTCTCCGATGTTAACAAGGCAAACCAAGCATGCAACACCCTATTTGTGAATGTCTAAGAGAACATTGCTATCGCTGTAAAAATAAAAAAATTGACAACACTCATAATATAGGGATACAACATTCTCAAAATCCAACATCTTTCAGTATTATCAAAAGCATGATCTGTTGGACACAATCGACAACAGCATGAACATTTAAGACACCATCTGGAAACAACAGCATCAGCACATGCAGCATGGAGACTGCCTTATTTTCACACGTATAACCGACGTTATGCCCAGGTTGTGCTATCACCACTCCACAAAGAAACGATATAGTGAGTGCACAATCTATGCTGTGATAATATGGCTAATTGCAATTGGGAGGAAGCAAAATTAAGAAAAAATATATTTTCGGTGTTTGGCCATCACGAGTTTACCAAGTGCAGAAGCACAATGAATTGACACACAGTGTGCTGCTGTGAAGCCAAAAAGCAAGGCGTCATTCTCACATAGCCTGCGTTTCCAGTTTGCGTCTTAACTTCTTGGAATTTTCGCAGAAAGCAGTGGAAAAGAAAATATGGTGTGTATACATGTATGCTATGTGCTGAATTAAAGCTGTATAAAATAATTTGAAAGACCTGACAGTGATACAACTGATATGCTGTAGCTTTCGCGTTCACAAATCACAAGAATATAAACGAAGGTGTGAACGCAGCAAAAAGATTATGCAAGGCAGACTGCATTCGAATGGCTGCATGGCGGAATGATGTGAAGTAACCTCGAAATACCTGAAAACAAATACAAAAAAAGAGAGAAAGGGGAGGCTAGGTCACTCAAAGCAAAGTGAGCCCCAGGCAGCATACATTTGTGTGCACAATGCACGTGTGATACACAAGTTCCTTTCTGATGGTTAGTCATTACGCTGCCAGTATGAGTGAAGCAGACTGGTACAAAGCGACATCTGTCGACATGTTCACTCGGCAGTCAGCCGGAGTGCGCACTAGTTGGCACAAGTGCAGTGCGATAAAAACATACACGAATGCTCCCAATGTAAAAACTGGCAGCCCACAAAGCCCTATACTTTGAGTATCCCCTGAAGTCGGCCACTCTCGTGGGGACAATGCAATGACCAAGCAAGCCGCCACACGACCTGCCACGTCCGCGGTGCGACCATCCCACATCTTGCTAGTGCAAGCACCCCACTAAATCTTGAAAACAGTAAGAATGAAAGCAGTTTCTGCTTTTTCTTAAAGAAACATCAAATGCAAGTCTGTAACACATCCAGTTACAGTAGCAGATTGTAAGAGTTCTGTACCACAGCTGATGAGAAAATTTCACGAGAAGACATCATGTTTCCCAAAGATGGCAGGCTTAAAAAAGGGGGGGAGGGGGGAATGTAAATTTACACGGAGCACGAAGTGAGTGTGGGTGAAGAGGTAGTGTAACTGGGCCTTCCTGCATGGCCTTTCAACTAGGGGTGTGCGAATATTCGAAGTTTCGAATATTTTTCGAATAGTGTTTGCTATTCGATTCGATTCGCACTGAAATTTTACTATTCGAACTATTCGAACTTCCCAAAATCAAATGCAGTCAACGTCCGATTGAAAGTGACCCCTTCAGATTTTCAATATACTTCACCTCATTACACTCTCGTATTGCGGCAAAGCTGCCTTTCACGCTCCGTTACAGTCGAACTTAGCCAAGACACAGTCAACGTCCAATTAGACGTGGTCCCTAGATTTTCAATATGCTTCACCTCATCACACCCCCGTATTGCGGCAAAGCCGCCTTTTCAGCTCCGTTACGGTCGAACTTGGGCAAGAGACAGTCAACGTCTGATTGGAAGTGGTCCCTAGATTTTCAATGTGCTTCACCTCCTCACACCCCCGTATTGCGGCAAAGCTGCCTTTCAAGGTCCGTTATGGTCGAACTTAAGAGACAGTCAACGTTCGTTTGGAAGTGGTCCCTAAATTTTCAATATGCTTCACCTCATCACACCCCCGTATTGCGGCAAAGCTGCCTTTCAAGCTCTGCTGCGGTCGCAAATGTATTAACACTAGAAAACGCTGGTTCCAATATGGAGATGAAAGATGTGGCAGAGTTGGGGGCTCATTTAATGCTGTTTTGGACCTGAAATTTGGGCAGGAAGTCCGAAAAATCGGACGCCGAAGCTTTTTAGCATCGAAAATTTCAGATGTTCTTATATATCAACGTCTACGAGGCAGATTTGGAACTCCGGACTTGAAGGGAGCACACCCTTGTCCACCACATCAGTTGGCCTTCCACAGCAGTTGAAAGAGGAGGAGAGGCTGAGGAAATGGCATCACTGCCTATCACGTGTAAAGTGTTGTCGGCAGCACTTTGGTTGCACCAAATCATGTACATAAATACAATTCGGCCTCTACATTGCCTCACTCTTGATAAGAAAGACAACTATGAAATATTACCCCACCAGCGCTTCATCAACCTAGCGAAAAGAAACACTTTCATGTTGCTATCTCACAAGAACATACTTAGGGATTCTCTGCAACTTTTTCTGTAATTTCACTTCGAATTATTCGAAAATTTTTTGAGAAATATTCGAAAATTATTCGAAATTATTCGATTCGATTCGCACTCAATCTTTATTATTCGAATTCGCTTCGCACCCAAAATTTTGCTATTCGCACAGCTCTACTTTCAACAGATCTAGACCAATATTTAAGTTTTTCATTTTTTTTATCAAAAATTGTTTGGAATGTGTACCAGTAAAAAAACGAGATATAAAACATCATCAGACGATGGTTTTGCATGTGTGCAACAGTGGTGCTCATCTTGACATGTTTACGTAAATTTCTCACAAAGTTCATGCTCTAGAAAACAGCTATGCTTCAAAGATTTCATGATATAGTGTGACAACTTGCGCTAACATATGTCTGTACTGGTTCTTCAAGGTATGTACACCCGTCAGCAAAAGTTTACGGGACGCGAAATTTTCGAAACAGCTATATTTTCGATTTATTTGGGAACAATCAAATCTTAATAAATACTCCAGACTGTAGTTCGTATTGTAACTGATACAGTCACCGGCTCAAGTAGAGGCGTTGCGCAATAACAGACCAGAAATTCGCATTTGTAGTGGGGCCAGCGTCCCATAAACTTTTGCTGATGGGTGTACATCAGGCAGAGCGAAAATTTGTGATTTCACGGGTTTACCTTAATGAACCCTTGGCGGAATTGCTGCAACAATTTGGGGGAAAAAGAAACACAAATACTGCCGTGACCTTTGTCATCATAAATCCACCATGTGCCTAACAAACCACCACAAACATGATATGGCTAACTCATGGTGCACAGGTGCCAACAAGAAAATCCATACTGCACAAAAGCTGTGAGCCGTGGTTCTCTGATAGCAGAGTGACAGCTTCAGCAAAGGCAACAGCATCGCAGAACGAAAAGGTATCAACAGTGACCTCTTTGAGACGTGATTGTAGGCGGTGTGATGGCACAAAGACACTGCAGTTAAAGTGGCAGTGCCCTGCCGGAGATGAGTCTCTGTTACGGTCTGTACCAAGCAGCAGAAATTCAATGCTGCACAGCGTTCACCACACATAGTCCAGGAAAGCTCAGTTTGATGAGGAAATGAAGTGGTCTTGTGGGAGAAATTAAGGCAAACATAAAACAATACGCGTGTAGAGTGTACGCAGTTCCAGATAATCACAAAGAAGGCGAAAATATCAATAACGCATGCTAAACACAATAGCACCATACCTGGGCCCAAATATGCTGAACTGAAATGTACGACTCTGAGGGAACTGAAGTTAATGCGCATAGTAAAAAATTCCGAATAATTAATTTCGTTGATGACGATCACGAGCAATGTTGTCCGAGTATGCAGCACGAAATGTTGGGATGTGTTCCTATATTACAGTGAGGTGGTGCGTCCTAATAAAGCACGCAAAACAAGGAGGCACGTACATGTTTCACAATGATGTGGAGTTCAGACACAAGACATGGCAATGCTATCCGCCAGGTGCAGTGGCACTGCCATAGGAGCAGTGGCACTACTACCGCTTTGCGTGCCTGGCTAAATTACTTGAGCTTGCTCCGAAATGCCTCAATACCAAGGGAAGGTCGTTCATATACAACGCATACAACAATGTAGCAGATGCCCAATGTCAACATGCACTTTGTTATTTTGTCAGAAAAGTGGTCAAATACTAGCTTTATCTATTGAGATAACCACTCACCTCAGTAAGTCGCTAGGGTTCGATTCACCCATGTTAGTAGCTTTCGTGCAGACAGCATGTTTGACTGCGAGCTGACCACAGTCACCTCAGTGACACCCTGCTGCCCGGTGGCATAGGTGAACTCTATTGTAGAGTTCCAGTAGTCCACTGCTTCTGGAAAACAGAAGTTCAGCAAGCAGCAACATAAGCCAGCTGGTAGAAAATGCAGCACAGGTGGAGATATTTTTTTTTCTAATGAAAGATATTTCAGTAAAGGTAATCAAATGCAGTATGTTTTATTATTCCACCTTTTACAACTCTGCGGCTAGTTCCACCAGAATTACGTACTTCAGAACGTCACTTGCCCATTCTCATGAGGTAGTAACACAACAAAAACATTCACATAGTTAATATTTAGAGGAACTAAGGGGCACGCTAGGACTGCTAAGCAGTCAAATTTTGAAGGTGCAATTGTTCCGTCAGTCCTCAGACGTTTTTCGTCATATTAAGGCAATCTTTCTTTTTTTTTTTCATAGGGTATTTATTACCTATAAGGTACTTAATTCCTGGGAGTGTTAGCGCCACCCGTAGCCCACTTGCCACTTCGGCCACCGGTGGCCTTGGCTAACACTCCCAAGTATTAAGCAGACAAATACCCTACAAAAAAAAAAGTGGACAGGGGAGCCGCCACCGTTGTAGCTGAAATGGTAAAGCATATCGGGCGCATAATTTGAAGGTTGTGGATATGAATCCCACCAACGGAAAGGGGGATTTTTCGTCCACTTTACTTTCTTTCATTTTAAGTGAGATTAATTACAATGCAGCTAAGAAACCACAAATAATGCCCCCTACGGTTGCCTTGGCTTAATTCTCTCTCGGTTTCATTAGATGAGTATAATACAGAAAAACAAGCCCCTTGGACAATTCCCCTACTTTCTCTCCTAAATCCATTAGACATTTATAGCATGCTATGGCTCTCTTGTGAACATTTGTGGTTTTCTGCAACTTACGTAGCAAAGATAATTTACAGCTATTGGCTGGTTTTGTGATCACGACATCGTTGTAATGGCATTGCCGATTTTGTATTAGAGGGGCCCTAGACACTTTTCTGAGTTATAATGGAAAAGCCTCATTATTAGCGCATAACGCTTCACGAATCACATGCCGCAAACACTTCTATAATCCGTCAAGCACGAGCAGAGTTACAGAGATTTGTCGCATGCTTCAAGTGCTTTGTCTCTGCTGTTAGGAATGAGGTTGCGTGGCCCATCACTACCGCCACCGTTATGGTCCGATGTCGTCCCTCAGGCTCGCTGCTGCGAATACGCGTCGTTGTATCCCACCTCTTGAACCGCTGTTGGGACTCGGGTTGCGTGGCCGGTGCGAACACGGGTGTGCATCATGCTCGAAGTAGTCAGTAAGGACAAGGTGAAGAAGGGAATATTTTATGTACAGACTATTTACATGTTTTCGCTCTCAGTCAACACGACTGCCACCCCGACCACGTCGGCTGGTTCGACTCGGTTCGACTCCCTAACCACGGACCGGCACGGCCTTAAATCGTGTAGCCGTCCATTGTCTTGTTGACCCTCCGCTGGTTGCAGACATTGGCTCCTCTCCATGTTCTCCGAACGGGGATGCGCGCGTATGAGCAGCACATAGACGTTGGCCCCTCTCCATGTTCTCCGAACGGGGATGCGCGGGTATGAGCAGCACATAGACGTTGGCCCCTCTCCATGTTCTCCGAACGGGTATGCGCTGCTAAGAACAGCACGCAGGTATTCACTCGCCTCCATGTTC
The DNA here is from genome assembly GCF_013339695.2 of Rhipicephalus sanguineus. Lineage (NCBI taxonomy): Eukaryota > Metazoa > Arthropoda > Arachnida > Ixodida > Ixodidae > Rhipicephalus > Rhipicephalus sanguineus. The sequence continues at coordinate 61,744,866 of NC_051178.1, forward strand.
TCCGAACTGGGACACGCTGCTATGCGCAGCACGCAGGTGTTGACTCCCCTCCATGTTTGTCTCTGCCATCCCTCACGGGGCCGGCTGGGCGAAGACTCCGTTTTCCAGCATCCTTCTTTATTGGAAAGTAGACGACATTGTGGCATTTGTGCTGAGGCACAACAGCACCCCCGCCGCCAAACAATGCATCTCGAGGACGAGCTGCTCCACGTAGCTCGGCTGAACTGATGCGGCCGGACACCAGGCTCATCCATGGGTCTCGAGGCGAAGCTCCAAGGAACACTGCTCTCGTTCGTGGCATTCCACACGAACACGCAGCTCAGACGGTCTCGGGGTTCCTGTAGATAAGCCGAACTTGACAGAGCAACCATTGTCAAACTACACCTAACGCTGCAAGTGCCATCCGCACCCCCTCGAATGGCCAGACGTGAATGAAACAAATCCTACTGACAACTAACGTTCCCGCTTTCAATAAAACGAGGAGAAGTGCGTATCTCATGGCGACGAGTTCAACAACAGACCTCAATTTCAGGTGTTGTTATAGAAACAACTTCGAGGTAATACCAGAATTGTAATTGTACTATAGCTGCTTAGGCATGGAAGATAAACCACCAAGGAAGCCAACGAAAGCTCAAAGGCTTCGCTAAATCCCCCTAAACGCTCTGGGCGTAAGCGTAACGCAATAAGAACACGACATGGTTCTACTAACTATGAACTGAAATTGAAAATAAAGCTTACACCGTTCATATAAAACAATGTTGAACTACCTTTCGCCCTAAATGCTCATGCTAACTAGTACAAAAACAAAACTCAACCTACAGGTAGCTCAGTTGACACAGTTTTCAATTACAACGCTAGAAGATTACCCTCCAAAATATAGACACTACATAGATCAAAGCTTCTGCCTCTGCAGTAAACACAAATAAGTAAAATTTGGTTACGCTGCACAAACACCACTCTTTCACAATTAGCGGTCGTACAAATCTTTACTCACGGCTAACGTGTATTATTTTACGCCGTCAGCTCACTCCCATGCGGGTTATACTGCTTGCGCATGTTATTCTCAATATTGCGCCACTAAAGCTAGACATGTTCCTGTGAGCACTCTGTCACGCTGCACCCACATCAGGAAATGAATTCGCAAATGACATCCGTAATTGCACGTACTAGTGCCACTGCGAGCTTCTACTCCGCGGATGTACGACTAACCTAGCTCTACTCTTGCGGTCACAATTCTTACAAACAACCGAGCGACTCTCGCGATAACCTTTCCCTCCTATACAGAACGCACGCGAAAAGAACAACAAACATAAGTAATTTTTGCGTGGCTCTGCCAAAACTCGCACAAAGTCTAGACTTGTTTATCCTTCCCGCAAGCTCCCAGCTTAACGCCTAAGCTTCTGCTAAACAACACGTTGGTCACCCTGACTTATTAGGGAGCTCCCGAACGGCGCACGCTAAGTCCTGCGTTGGCCTTTCGTGCAACTGCGCAGGTGTCACACGCCAACCGCTTGCGGGCTCCCGCTAAGTGACGGAAACAGCGGGCCTCAAGCGCCAACGCTAACTCAGCGCACGCCACTCGAAAACTGCCCAATGTTTCCTTGCGTCCACGCATGACACGCAACGGAAACGCCACAAGCTCTTTTCATAGTCAGCTGTCGTAACACTATTCAAGGCGCTCATCTCTTAAAGCCTTCGACTCGCTCTGATGCGAGTCACTAACCTTCAGATAGCTAACTGCACAACGCATATCGGCTAACAAACAAAACCACAGAGCGCTTAAAGAAAACAAAGTTGAATAACAGTTAACTAAGCCCTCAACACTCGCGGAAATAACAAGGAATACTAATTACTAGCTAAAATCAATAGTCAAAATTCCTTCCAACAAATCCGGAGTCGATATTCCATGAAAAGCCAACAGCTGTCCTCAACAACTTTTCAGGCGCACTCGCGGTGGTCGCGCCTAGAAGGCTTTTCTCGACAAGTGGGCTGTACGACACGCCAGAAAGTTAATCACCCCCTCGTCGATCCCCACTACGTTCCTTGAAGCGGACTTGCCTTTGTCGCCTCCTGCTACTTCGCGAAAATCACCGACCACGCGGTTTCGCACCTGAACGAACGTTCCGCGAAAGAAACAACAGGGAGTTCCTTTGCCCGCTGACCCTTCTCGCGAACCATGCGCTTCTCTCCTCCCTTTCTCTCGGCGGTTCGGACGCATGCTGTAGAAACCTGTCAATAATGACAATCGCGCCTCTCTCGCAATTTCGCGCCGACGTCCGAACTTCTTCCTCAAACGCGTCGCGACCTTTGCCGCATTTCTGTCTTGCGGACGTTTTCTTCTTTTTGCACGTCTCTTGGTGCATACTTTTGAGCCTTTATCGCGATTCCTGTGTGCGTGACATCTCGCTACGCTCCTGCCTCTACTTGGCAGTGAAAAAGATGAGAGCAGACGGATACCTCGGCGTCTGAATCTCATTGACATTCGTTTCCTCGCGATGCGCTTAGCGCCCAATCTAGATCCCCGCGGGACTCTCAACTTGGGACTTGTGCTAGCACGCCTTTTTGGGATTTCAGGCCAAGCCTTCAACTTGGCGTCTCGAGAGATGCGGTCGTCAAGTGTTGCTGGTGCTTTAGCAGGCTTACCGCTACTGGTCTCTTTTACGTTCCCCTTTCGTTTTCGCCGGCGCCTTTTTCTCACTGAACAGCACGGAATGCTGGCAGCTTCAACGCACGCACTCGCAAGTACGCTACCTTGGATATTCACCGCCAAAACCTCAGGCAGCTCAACTAGCCTATCCTCGGTGTCGTCGCTACGTGTCTGTACTTCTGACATAGCGACAGTCCCGACACTCTCTAAGTCAGACAGCTCACCTCGAGATGTCTCTCTAATTTCGGGCGATCTATCACTATCGTGGATAGCCCCTTTTCTCAGCCCTTCGAAGGCGACCTCTGCGTCCTGCGCTTCGCGACGTACCTCTACCTCTTGGTCTCCACGGCGCGCCTCGTCTTGCGCTTTCCGACGCGCTTCGTCCTCACGCGCCTCAGCGTCTTGCGCTATGCGAAGTGCCTCTTCCGCGTTCGCCCTTCGAAGCGCCTCAGTCTTTCCCTCTCTCTGATGCGCCTCCTCCTCTAGCGCCTTGTGATGCGCCTCGTCGTCCTCAAGCGCCTCACGACGGGCCTCAGCCTCCAGTGCCCCGCGACACTTCTCGACCTCTGGGTCTATGCAGCGCGCCTCGCCCTCTTGCGCCTCGAAGCGGCTCGCAACACTAGGCGCTTCATCCCTCGTACTCACATGTACGGAACTTTGTGGAGTCAAAGCTCCAAACGGCTGAACTGAGCTACTCTCGCGGTCATCGTCAGTTATGGCCTGTGACTGAACGACAGCCGCGATGCTAGTCAGCTTGCTCTGAAGAGTCTCTTCCTTTACTCGGGCTTTATCACTACCCTGCAGAGACCCCTCTCTTTGGCCTTTGAATTCGGCCGGACCTACATTACCACAGTGGCTGAAGAACGTATCCCTAACCTCAGTTACTTCCTGCAGGCCGTCTGACACTAAAGCTAAAACTGAGTCTTTCCCACGTCCGAGGCACTCTGCGTACCTGTTGGCCATCTTTCCTCTTCCCCCATGCGTGCCCTCCTCCGATGCCCTAGCTTTGTGCGTATGACTCAAACGCTGTCGGAATGCTTTTGCTGATAAGCGACATTTGCGCAACAGCGCCTCTTTGACCTTGTCATACGATACAGCGTCCTTCCTACTGAGTCTAGCTATTACATCGGCGGCCTCGTCCGGAAGAAGAGTTAGCAACTCTTGCGGCCAACTTTCGAGGAAGAATCCTGCCTTCTCACACGTTCGCTCAAAATTAACAACAGTGCGATGTCCTCGCCAATTTTGAACGGCTGTAACAGGTCTTCCATCTTTACCGCCTCCCTCACTATGGGAACCTGTCTTGCGGCGGATATACGAAGTTCCAGCTCCCTTACGTTCAACTCATGTTCCTGCTCGGCAGCTTTTTCTTTATCCCTTTCCTCCTTTCTAGCTCGAATCTCCTCATGAGCTTCCTCGGCCTCCTCGACAGTCACCTTCTCTGCCTCCATAATCGGGAGGATCTGTCGTTTCCGCTTGGCCGAGCCAACCGAAATGCCCAACTCCTTGCAAATTTCAAGGAGGTCCTGCACACTGAACTTGTCAATACTGACACTGCACTTCGCCTCGTTTACCCTCTACTGAAACTAAGCGGTCAAACCACCCAATTCATGGCTGACCAAACAAAGTTACAAGTCTACAACAAAAGTCAAAACCTGCTAACAAAGACTTGGGCTAGCTAGGTATGGCAATAAGAGGAGTAAACTTCAGGCAGTCACCACACCAGGGTAGCTGACGCTGGCCGATCCCACCGTGCTGCCATCCACTGTTAGGAATGAGGTTGCGTGGCCCATCGCTACCGCCACCGTTATGGTCCGATGTCGTCCCTCAGGCTCGCCGCTGGGAATACGCGTCGTTGTATCCCACCTCTGGAACCGCTGTTAGGACTCGGGTTGCGTGGCCGGTGCGAACACGGGTGTGCATCATGCTTGGAGTAGTCAGTAAGGACAAGGTGAAGAGGGGAATATTTTATGTACAGACTATTTACATGTTTTCGTTCTCAGTCAACATGACTGCCAGCCCGACCACGTCGGCTGGTTCGACTCGGTTCGACTCCCTAACCACGGACAGGCACGGCCTTAAATCGTGTAGCCGTCTATTGTCTTGTTGACCCTCCGCCGGTTGCAGACATTGGCTCCTCTCCCTGTTCTCCGAACGGGGATGCGTGGGTATGAGCAGCACGTACACGTTGGCTCCTCTCCATGTTCTCCGAACTGGGATGCGCTGCTAAGAACAGCACTCAGGTGTTGACTCCCCTCCAGGTTCTCCGAACTGGGACGCGCTGGTGTGCGCAGCACGCAGGTGTTGCCTCCCCTCCATGTTTGTCTCTGCCATCCCCCACGGGGCCGGCTGGGCGAAGACTCCATTTTCCAGTATCCTTCTTTATTGGAAAGTCGACGACATTGTGGCCTTTGTGCTGAGGCACAACACTGCTTTCGTGTCAGCAAGCGCGCTGAAAGCTACGCAGGGAGGGGGATGACAAGGGTGTAAGAAGATGGGTTCCTTCGTCAGTGCGCGTCACGACCTCGAGCACTTTTTTTCTTGTTTTTCTTCGAATGCGCGGCTTACTTTCAGTGCGATCGCGGGCACGTGGCGGAATCTCGTGGCGGCCACGGTGACTACACAGCCCTCGACTCTCGAACCAGAAAACCGCCGCGGACGTGGGTATATGGCGCAGAAGTTTGGTTATATGACATCATTTGTAGAGAGAAGAGGGAGCAATTTCTAGCTGACTGAGAATTATTTGTGAATTCTAGGCCGCATACCGTGCTATAATGTTTAACTTCCAGGTTATCGGGAGCCTCTACCATAGTTTCCTACAATACCTACTAGAGGGAACTCTGGCGCTAGTGTCTATGGGAGCTGCAACGCATGACGCTGCAGCCAACATGGGAATCATGGGTAGTACACAAATTTAACTTCGTTCTTTCGGCTCCGTTTGGCTGCACGTCGCCTGCATCCGCTTTGTCGCAAAACAAAGTTCAGCAAAAGTCTGCAGTTCCGCATCACCATTTTAACTTTTTTAGGCTCAGCAAATCAAATCTGGTCACAAAGTTCAGAACAGTCTATTCTTTTGTCCGAAACGAACGCCAAAACACAGCAATAAACAAAGCCACAAGTACGTTTGAAGCCGCAAGCACGAAGACAAGGCAAATTTGGGTACTACCCGTCATTCCAAAGGTAGCTGAACGATCGCAGCGCCAGAATCCCCTCTAGTTAATTTTAGGAAACTATATGGCCTCTACTACCGATCGGCGGCGTTTTCTGACCATGCTCTAAAAGTGTTGAAGGGCCCCTTTAAGGCGAAAATTATCAGTGAACTATCTCCACCAACAGTGGTCTTCCTAATGCCTAAGCAAGCCCACCTTTCCCTTCATGAACTGTGAGAATTAACTGATGCGCCACCCAGCATGATGTGGACGGTTTCACCTGCTGGCAATTTTGAAGCAATGAAATTACTTTCATATAACGTAACATTAAGACCAGATTATTTGCAAGTTTTCTTTTCTTCCCTTTAGCTGAGCTCGGCCACAATATGGCAAGTTCTCGACATGGTGAGACTTCCAACTGCGCCACCAAATTAAACATTCCGGTACAAAAAGGGATTAAGTATACTTTTCAGCATATTAAGCATGTAGCAAACTTTGCATGCAAAAAAATTGGCCGCGTATCTGCGTGCTTCGCTGCAAATGTCGTGTAAAGACGATAGAAGAGGCGCTGTGTGAGATATGGACGCCATCTGGCAATATGTCGGGAAACATGAGTGCTGTGTTGCGTGCTGGTAGTCCCGGCGCAGCAGCAGGCGAAGACCGGCGGTGACCAACGCGACCGGCGGGGACGCCAGCCAGCCCGAAAACGCGGTTTGGCGCGAAGCGCTGAAGCAGAGAAACGTCCGCACTCAACGAGTACTCTCCACACACTCTTTTATTTACACGTCGCCTGGGTAAAACAGGAACGCCAGAGCGGCGCCCACAACAGGCAGCCTGAAGGCCGCCCACAACGCTGCTTTTTCATTTTTTAAATATTTTTTTTTCACCTTCTTGGCCTTCTCAAAACTAAAGTTTTTCAACACCAACCCATGGCATTCGTACAGTGCAATACAGAACCGAAACCGAAACACAACAATGAGCTCGTGCGAAGGGCACGGAGGAAGGCAAATTTCAGCGCAGTCGCATTTTCAGCTTTGTTGAAACAGCGCTCACTAGACGACGACGAAGTAAAAGAAGGCACAGGACAGGCGCTTACTTCGTCGTCGTCTAGTGAGCGCTGTTTCAACAAAGATGAACGCATACCAACTCGCTCAAGCTTCCATTCTTATGCATTTTCAGCGCAGCTTAAGAAACTAGGGTCCTTAAAATTACGTATGTATGCATTTTCTATTAAAGGAACACGCCACCTAATACTTACCTAGTGATGTTGCACCTCAGATATGCATGATATTTACTTTTTGATCGACAACGTTCACAAGTATGAACAGCCGTACCAGTTCAAGACGGCTGGCCCTTGTACAAGTGGTTCAACTTTGGCCGAGTGGCTGAATCGAGGGACGTGCCGACAAACAGAAAGACAGACAGAAAGACAGACCAAAATTTCTGCGTTTAAGCTCCCCAAGAAAGACTATCGTCTTTAAAAATAAAATCGCAAGACACAAACACATAAAACACATACACTTATTAGCCAAGGACGCTCACACTTAAACGTCTAGTTCAAAAGCCGGTCTGTTGCTTCTTTCGCTCGTGTTCAGGGGTTGCAGTTTTTTTTATATTCCTTATTACAGCCGTTTGAAGCAAGTACGAAAAGTACAGAAATACAGAAAAAATATTATCCAGTCCGAACATTGTGCAAGTGTGTAAGAGGCATTTTCTTGTTTGTCTCATTTATGGAAAGTGAATGAGCAGGCGGCACAGCTAGAAAAGAAAGTCACCTAGGCACTGTAACCATTCAGGCGACTTGTGCATGTGCTACGTACACAAATACCTCTTTCCTGCTGTGCTAAAGACAAGCAGTTTCTTACACCGGCCTTGCACCAAACATTTCAGTGTAATTAACACATCTTACGTGAGCTTGTCATCGGACCGATGAAGCCAGACGCAGGTGGTATCAATGAGATGTAGTTGGAAAAGTATGCATTGTTGTCAATAACGAATCTGAGTTGTACATCAGATGGCTTCTGGGTGAGCACCTGCAAAATAAACAATTCTTTTAGTGTCAGGGCTCTCTTGTGACAAGCTGTCATCGGCTTGTCACACTGTGACATCTAAGGTGCAGTTCTAGAGTGCATTCGGCAATATAATCAAAGCCCGAAGTTGTTGTTGTTAATAGCAGTAAAGTAAGGGACACACATTTCTAATCTTTATATACAAATATTAATCGCAGTGCTGTAATCATTACAAATAATATGTAGGAATTATTTATATGGTCCCATGAGCAAAAGAACGGGACACATGCACACAGGAACACAAGGACACTATTGCCACGCAGAGAAAATCTCAAAGAATGGCCGCGTTGTCAATACAAGGCTGCTTACAAGCTACCTTCAAACCTCTTGTTACTTTTTCGTGTACTGGCTACAGCTCCATATTTTCTTCCATACATTACAGCAGCCAGGCTGATTAAAATCACGGTTCCATTCAGCCCTTATAATTCACGTAAAAAGGGGTGTGTGTGTTTGTGTTCCTGTTGTAGTCCCGCCTTCATCGCGCAGTTTAAAACCTTTCTGGAACCATGAACCAACTAGCCTAACAACATGCCTAGCTTCCGGGGTAATAAGCTGATGAATAGGGGAATGTAATGAAGTAATGCACTGTCTATTAAATAAAGTTCACGGGTATGTAATGCAAGTGGAACATCTTCTACAAACAGGTGAACCTCGATCATATTCTTATGTGGATGACTTATTACTTTTATACGCTTAAGCACGGGCCTTTGTACCTTCTGTAAAGGCGCGAGGCACGTGCGTGCCCACAATTCAGCAGAGTGTATCCAGTGACACTGAATTCTATTAAATAACAAGAATATTGAGGTAAATACACACGCACCTTAAAGGGACACTAAAATGAAACAATGAATCACTTGATGGGTACACTGTATTCTGAAAACACTAATGTCGTTAATTTCACCATCATACGCATATTAGTAGAGGAGAAAAGCAAGGCGAGAGTGTTATTTTTAAATTGTGCACAGAAATCTCTGTGCATGACATCACGAATTTCAAAGAGAATTTTTCATATTTTCGCGACATTGGCTAAATTAAATTAACTTAAACTTGGTATAAGTCTCTGGCCCCTCCTTAAAGGATAATTAACTTTCACCGATTAGTAACCACGTAGGCCGCAGCAGATGCCATCAAAATCTGTGAAGTCATGATATAGTATTTTAAACAGAGACCAATGCCTTTATGGCAATTTTCCCCGATTGCAGCAGCTTATTCTCAAGTTCACTTTATTTTATGCTCTTTCTCTGATATTTGGTTGTGGGATCGAATTCCGGCCGCGGTGGCTGCATTTTTGATGGAGGCGAAAATGTTTGAGGCTCGTGTACGTAGATTTAGGTGCACATTAAAGATCCCCAGGTGGTCGAAATTGCCGGAGCCCTCCAATACGGCATCCCTCATAATCATATCATGGATTTGGGACGTTAAACCCCGAATATTACCATTATTTCTCTGATGTTTCTTTCTGCGCTGGTTAATATGAAGTGCAAGAAGTATCTGAAAACACAGGCATGGCTTGCCACGAAAATTGATGTTCTCATTTTATATAACCTTGTCTTGTAACCTATTTATTTTGCCCGCCAAGTTACATGGACAGATAATGCCTATAGCTATAGTATCAAATTTACAGGTTGCAAAGCGGCCACAAAACACTATTTTTATGTCACTATCCTCGCATTTATTGAGAAGACTGAGCTAGTAGGTCTGTGGCTCAGAAATCCTTGGCAAAATCCCGTTACTGTTCGTCACTCTATGCACGCTACAGTGGCTATGAAAGGTATGGCACACAGGTTAGAAACTGAGCCAAATTTATTGTTTCAGCACATGTGTAGCTTCCATGTTTAATGTAGTGTCGTGTTCTCGACTGTTTCAGAGACTTTACAGCATGCTACCTTACCAGACAAGCTTTCATCGACTTATCTACTAAAGTACAGGCTGCATTAACTGTAGCTTTCATGGACGTACGTTGAATGTCTTTGTCTTTTCTTGTAGCTTCTGGAGCCTGTCCGCGGTAGTGAAAGGCTGGTTCGCCTGGTTGGTGGTGAACTTCTCCATAGAAACATAGTATGCCATCTGAAAGTAATGTCAAACATGTTACATCAACATGAGCACATGAAACCCCATACTAAAAATATGAATGCATGTCAAAGCGCCGTCGAACACACATACACGTGCGCAGGCATACGTACACACACACACAGCATACATACACCACATCTGGTATACGATTTGTGTTCAAAACCTTTGGTCAGCAGAAATACATTTCTTGATTATAAGGCACAAAACCCTAATCTCCTTCAAAGTAGTCTCCTCGACAATGGACACACCTCTTCCAGCACTCCTATCATTGTGGAAACATTTCTGGAATGCATTTTTGGAAAATGTGATCATCCGGCCCTTCACATTCTGCATGATGTCTCCTCTTAACTCGAATCCGTTTTCTTTCAGCTGACTTTTAAGCATGGGCAACAACCAAAAGTCACCTGAATAATCTTGTGGGGGTACGAGGTCTGAAAAATTACAGTAATGTTGTGTTCGGTGCAAAAAGCCGGGATCAAATGTGCAGAATGGACGAATGTACTATGATGGAGTTGTGAAGTTTTTGCTTCAGGTTCTGTAGTTTGCACTGCACAGCATCACGAAAAATTGTGTGTAGCAATCCAATGTTTATCGCTATCTCATTCACAGTTCTCAGCCTGTGAGGAGACAGAACTTTGTGACGAAAGTCCGCTCTTGCTCAGCAAAATTCTCATTTTGCCTTGTTGAGGGTCTGCCTGAACACTGTTTGCTGCCCACTGATGTGCGGCCATCATTGAAGAGGTTCCACCACTCAAATCTGAGAGGTGCTCATGGCATCCTCATCAAAAGCTTGCTTAACCTCTCCAATGGTATCGCCAAGCGTTTGGCAAAATTTGATGCAATATCGGTGCTCATGTTTTCAGTCATTTGAAAGCTTGCTGGAATGCGACAAGCGCTCACTACAAATTCTCACTCATGGGTGGACTGCCAGCAAGTGATGGTTTCTACGAGCACTAAAAAAACTCGTGCACCGGCATGAATGTCCCCTCCATGTCTCCACAAAAGGAAGCTTCCCACACTGTAGTGGTTTATTTGGGGAAAAAAGGCTTGATACCTTTTGCACAGACCTTTTATATGGTGGATCACTTGCAGAACCAGGAACACAGACAATGCCGTCTAGGAGAATACGGATGAGCGATCATTACATTCTGTTACTGTACCCTTCACCGCCCACTAATGAAAAAGCAAAACATAAAGCGCACTAGAATGGACCACTTCCCGTATGTTTCAAATAGACGCCAATCCGCACCCATTACAAAGCTTGAAGAGTGGATTTCCGCTCTTTTCAGAGTCACTTCTAACAATCACGGAGGTAGACCAGCTTGAGGACTGCCAGGTATTGATGCTATATGTGATGACAGGTACGAGGAATAATGATGTTCTTGAGGCTGTACCCTTTAAGCTACTTTTAATGAAAGCAAAATAAATGAATAACCCTTTTGGAACACACCCAAAGTGTGCCGGAATGGCAGGCTTGGCTCAAGCTTATAATATTGTCCAGAGACCCTGGTTGACTTTTAGCGCCTTCTTTCGCTGTCAGCAAATCACCTGTGTGGACTAGGACTCGGCTTCAATGCCAGGAAATTAGCGGTGGTGGTGCTCTCAGGCGCAGACGCATCTACGTTTGCGTCATTCCACCTGAGGGGGGACAGATGCCGAGGAAGACAGAGTGCAGATTCCTCGCTGTGCACCTGAGCACATCCAGCCGCATCTCAGACGCCCACAAGGAAGGATTTAAGCATCGCGCGAAGCAGCGAACGAGTTGCAGAAGAAGTGGTAGCTGGGCTAGTTTGTAATAGTACATGGACGTCTTGAAAACAGCGCAAAAAACGACGCGGACAAAAGATACGGGGACACACCCTCTCCTTTTTTTGGTGTGTCCCCGTATCTTGTATTTTCCATGTCGTTTTTTGCGCTGTTTTCAAGATGTTCAAGAACGTGTTGCGTATGAGGAGTCTCTAGGGCTGCAACCGCTCCCTGCTGGTTCGGGAAATGTCGAAGTGTCATATCCCAGGCCCCTCGTTTGTCAATGGTGCGCCCTGTCGAATCAAATACCAGACAGTGGCTGAAACGAGGGCAGCGCAAGGTCGGATCGACTGGCACTACTGCTTTAGCTGTCATGGCCGAAGGGCCATAGATGCCATTGAGGGCGACGTTGGCTCGTACTACGAGAAGCCAGAAGCAAGCTAGAATACGAGGGCCGCTTACGTCTGATGAACGACAGCAAATGGGCCCAGCGCGTTCAGATACACCAGTCACACAAAACGTGCTATCGGAGTGCGCACCAATCGCTAAATATTTCCGCCTTTCAACCATGCACACATAAGAGCTACATGAAATCAAGCTAGAGCCAAGTCAACGTCATATAAAAGTTCATCGAACACCCAAGAAGTTTGATGCTCGGTGTACATTTTGTTTCAGCGCATCCTGATCATCAGCGTATATTTCCATATAAGAAAGTAACTCAGTAGCAGTAGTAGAGTTTATTGTGGAAATGATCTTTTATTCTGCAGCCAATAAGGAGCACAGCGCCGTGTCAGGGGAAATAAAGAGGATCGCACAAGAGAGAAATAGAGGATAAAAAAATTCACCCCACCTCCCCTAAGGGAATCGTGAGGAAATGCGAATGCATTTCTTTGGGTGCGAGTGTGCGGCGAAGTAATTATATAATGAATGACGAGACGGTGATTTGTAGGGTAACCATTTATTTAACACCTGTTTGTGTCATCGTTGCACTTGACGGCCACGATCACTGCCTTGTGGTCGGTAAAGTGCACGGTCAGAGGGTCTTTGAGAAGCATGCGGGCGTCACAGTTTCGGGTAAAGACTAGATCAATGCAAGTACCGTGAATGGTTGTGCGACAGAGTTCGGATGCGGTAGAGGCACACTGCATAGAGTGCTTGGTGCGCATGTACTCGACAAGCCACTGTCCACTCGTCTTTCGCACGTCAACGTTAAAAGTCAGCAACCAAGACAACGGGGTCAGAACTTTTGGAGCGTGCACAGACACTTTCCATGATCGCATCGAGCTGCGCGGCAACGGCGTCTCGGGCGAGGTTGGGCGCGAGGTACACGGTCACCACAAGGACTCCGTCTCCGGTGTAGGCGAGCATGTACATGTCCTCGCACGGAGCGAAAGCCGGCGAACGGGTCGAGAGACAGTAGAGAGTAATAGCTAACGCCTCAGCGGGCCACGGCCCAGCGCACGAGCGGAGATGCCAACTGCGCCTGCGCGGCACGCCGGGGCAGCGAGCGTTTTTACTTAGAGAGTCGCTCACCCCTCATTCGTCTCCTCAGCGAAGTGCCCCAGCGGACGAGCGTCGAGCGTTTTCAAAGGCAGCCCCCAACACAAGCGGCGGCGGCATGTCTTCGGCGGCACCTCCAAGCGCGGCGCAGGTTCGGCTGCAGGCGAAAAGGCCCCGGCGCTGTTTCACTACCGAAGAATACCTACCCATTTATAGAATGGCAGCGAGCAAGCCATTTAACGACGACTTGCAGTGGATCATGTGATCGAAAACTTGAAAGGTGTGCTTGGCCGGGAGCTCACGCTAAGAATCCTGAAGGACCGTGTCGATCTTTTAATCGTTACTGGAGCAAGAAGATACAAAAAACTTAAGAAAGTAAGTACCACTTTTTTATGTATTGTCCTCGCGATAGCATTTAATTCCGCGCGAGAGCTGTCCACGCGGTGCGCGTTAAGCTTCGCCGGCGACGCTTTAAAGCCGTTCGCGTCTCCGACAAACAGATTCCACTGTGAAAGCCACTGTTGTCGTCCACCTCGAATCTATCAGTGGCCGCCGTGCGCTCTTAGCTTGTAAGCTCCGAATCGATGCTTCCACTTGCTTTAGATTCATGTCCTTAAGCTTCTACAGCATGTATTCGTCCCGATGTCGGCATCGTTTTTGAGAGCCATCGCCGTGCGCTAGAGTGAGCGGGTATTTACCCTGTATTCAAAACGCTCCTCAGTTGAACTTGACTTAGCCACCGCCTTGGCAGCGCGTTCGAAGAGCGTCGTGCGGCTTGCACCGCCAAAGGCAGCGCCGTTCGAAACGCGTTGAAGCGTGGCAAGTGGAAGTTCAAAGTGAAGGAGCGTTTTTGAATACGGGGTTAGAGACGTGTTTTAGAGAGCAGCAAGCCTGCTGTAAACAGCACGCATTTCTCTTGCAGGTCCGGGAACGGAGGAACAATATGCGAGAAGGCAAATATTACGGACCTCTCTGATTATTAAGGTCGATAAATTACGTGCCCAGAGTAGCACCTAGAAGTTCAAACAGCTGGGCCGCAAAGAAGTCACGCTGCTGCGTCCTGTCTGGCGACGCCGCCAGAACAAGTTCTGCAGATGAAGATCAAGTGAGTGCAGCAGTAAAGCCCACATCTCTCTGAAATTGATACATTGTTCTACGATCATAGTCATGTGTATGCAATTTCTTGCGCCTGATTTTAAATGTGGCATGCGGGAATAAAAACGACACTTGAGTATCTCGCATTGTGTTAACGTGCTTGCACATCTGCAACAGCCGAAAAGGAAATGAAGCACTCTTTTCTGCCCTGCCTGCGACTCTATTGGTTCCTATAGTGAAGCATGAAAGCAATAATTTGCAGTGATCCCGAGCAGCAGGTGCATTATCATGTTCGAGGTAACTCATTAATGATGTTGTCAATGCATGAAGTTGCATTACAACAACAGTGCGAAAAGTTCATTTGTGGTTTTTGAGTAAAAAAGTCACAAATGTGTTTTACTATTTCACATTACCATAACATGCAAGTAAACTATCAAAGTGTGTTAACATGTGAGCTCACAATATTATTTCATTCATCAGTTAGCATTTTTTGATGGCTTTGTAACATTGTAATACAAGAAAGTTATTCTCTACTGGTGGGTTCCCAATGTGCCAGAGTTGTAATGGAATGTGCTAGTGTGCTATTATCTGACATCTCCCTGTTTTCCATTATGCATTACAATCAGGACAACAAGCTACACAACTCCTGCTCTCAATGACCGCGCCGTGCAGTCCCGCTGCTGTTGAACTCACTGGAGAGCAGTGCCACGAGGAGGAGGAAGAACAGCAACACCAGCAGCAGCATCAGCAACGACAACAACAACAGCAGCAGCAGCAACAACAACAGCAGCAGCAACAACAACAGCAGCAGCAGCAACAAGAGCAGCTGCAGCTGCAGCGGCAGCCACAACCGCCGCCTGCAGCTAGGCAACGAGTTCCTGTGACGGCGAGTAGAGGTAAATCTTGAAGGACTCTTTATGCCACGTTGGAACATGGTGCAATATTGCCACAAGGAGCAGTACAAATGGGCAACGTGATGTCCCTGTAGAGTCTAGTACATTGGGCTGCTTTGGGCTTACTCGGACTCACTCACCAATATTTTCTTCAACTGGACTCACTCAGACTCACTAAAATAGTACTCACCCGGACTCACTCACACTCGCGGGCCGATCTGAGTCTGAGTGAGTTTGCCGAGCTGTGGACAAGTGTCACACCTCTCAAAAGTAACTTAGGACAAGACTGTGATGCGAGTCATGGCCATGCTTTACCATATGTATGTACAAGGAAGGTGAAAAGAATGATTGCTTTCTTTACCACGAATAAGTGGGAGTTTTGGATAAGGTTAGCATACGACAACTTGGAAATTTTGAACCTCTCTTTACATTGAACACTTGTAAATAGCAGTACCAGAACAGTTCTTATTTTGTTATTACACTAAATGTCAGGATCCAAGCAACGGCTGCGATGTTATCAGTCTTCGAGGATCACCCTGCTGAAGCATAAAATAGGTCATCACTAAATGATGTGTGATAGCATAGAGTTGAAGGCTTGTGTTTGTGTTACGAGTTCATCAAGTGAGCTTTCTATGACACGTGATATGCGTATGTGAACCGACTAACTGAATGGCCTGATTTCCCAAAATTTCCAGGAATCAGAGGCCTCCAAAGCATGGGCTTACAGTTGTTGACTATGCGCCAAACGCATGAATTCGAGCTCCGACAAAAGGAACTTCAAGTCGAAGCCAGAAAATTGGACATTGAAGAGAGACGGCTAGCTCTGGAGGAGCGCAAGCTGGCGCTTGCCGAAAGAAAGCACGAACATGAGGTGACAAGTCGCCAGCAGGAACAGCTGGACTTTATTAAGCGTGTGGAACAGATGTTTGAGAAACTCAGCCAAGAGGTGACAGACCTATCAACAAGAATGTCTGGAAATAGGTGAATAATAAAAAAGTGGTTTGTTGCACACTTTATTCTTTTAATAAGCAAAGGTATTCACCAGTGCCACATTGCAAGCTGTCACTAAAGTTAACGGGCATTCAGGTACACTTCCAAGGATGGTGGTTGCAGGTCAAAGTATTGCGAGACCTGTGCACCATACAGGCAAGTATGGCAGTTTGCCAGCAATGCACTCGCTTTGTACAGTATGGTCCACTCTTAGAGGGAACACGCGAGCGCGTGGCCGGCTGTCCGCGGAGCGCTAACTGCTGGCGAGATTTGTAAATGCAGCGCACGCGTATAGATTCATTACGGCGTTCGGGTGCGCGCCGCTCTTACAAGTGTATGCGCATGCGCCGAATTTACAAATCTCGCCGCTAGTCAGCGCCGCGCGGGCTGTCAGCCACGCGCTCGCGTGTTCCCTGTAAGAGTGGACCGTACTGTACATCCTTGCAACATTCTGGCGGAAGATCTTCTGGTTTTTTTTGAAATCTACAAAGGCAAAGAGTCCAGAAATTTTTCCGAAGCCCCATTCCACGGCCTGCCTCACGCTGCTCATTGCCTTGTTAAACGCGCATTGCTCCGGTGTCAAAGATGCACCGCCGTAAGGTTTCAACAGTAGTGGCCGCATTGGGTAAGCAGGGTCCCCGTAGAGGCAGTAGTGGTGTCCCTGCACGAGCTTTTCCAGCTTTGTGTATGCCTGGCTGTTGCCAAAGTTGCCTGAAAAAAATTGAAATGAGATACTGCGTTAGCACCACTGCGCCTGCTGATCAAACATTGGGTGCAGGTGTGCTACAGAATATAAAAGTAGCAACAGAATAGGCGA
The DNA here is from genome assembly GCF_013339695.2 of Rhipicephalus sanguineus. Lineage (NCBI taxonomy): Eukaryota > Metazoa > Arthropoda > Arachnida > Ixodida > Ixodidae > Rhipicephalus > Rhipicephalus sanguineus. The sequence continues at coordinate 61,761,842 of NC_051178.1, forward strand.
GATGCCCTAGCAGGCTTTCAATGCGTCTCCTTATTTAACTAAATTTTATTTTTTTCATCTTACATGATGGATGCTCAGCAGGGAGGAAGCAGTAAAGCTATATATAGAATTTAAAACAGAGAAGTCCGCAAAGGGAACACCAAAGAATACAGAATACTAGGAATTTGACCTATTTTGTTTGATACTTGGTGTACATGACAGTCCCATGGCTACTTGGAGGGAAATGTAACTTCCAGGTATATGAACTACCCTTTACTCACCAGCATCGTGCTTGCTGCCTGGATAACATCCATCCAATTGGCAAATGATGCCATTCGGGCACATTATTGACTGATACTTCAGGGCATGAAATCTTTGTGCCCGCTAAAGTACAGCTGCTGCTGCCTGGTTGGTCGGCATATAGCACGCGCAGTGCCATCAATGAAGCCCCAGCAGTTGGTAAGTGGGGCTCCTTTAGCGTAAATGGCCTGAAAAACAAACAAAGAAATGTCAACAGGTATACCACAATCTCCAATTTGCACAGCTTCCATTCCGCTGTCATTGCTTCTTACCTTCGAGAAATTCTCCAGCATGTCGATGGTCAGCCAGCTGTGGTTATTCACATCGTCCAGCAGGTGGAAGAATTTCTCATCAATGTGCCTCAGCACCTCTATCGTCAAGGACGATATCGTCGAACTATGTCGGCCGAAGAAGTTCTCAAGGTCCTTTAGTCGGTTTGGGTATGCCAGCCGCCGAAGCGTAATGCAGAGGGCTTCGTCTCCAGGGATCGGCACTCTTTGAGCAGTCATAACCGTTTCCGGAATGCGCAAGGCTACTCGCAGCTTCGGTACGTCCTCTTTCTCAAAACGAAACATGTCCTGAACATGCCGTTGTCCATGGCGTCGATGTTTAGCAGGCCACGGAAGGAGAGTGGGTCACGGCGAGTCTCGCCTAACACCTCTAGTGCTAAGAGATCTTCTATCTCTGACCATTTTAGCTCAGAGAGAAGCAAATGGTCTTGCAGTATGCTTCGCGGCATAGCGCTAACGGCAACGAAGAGCAAAACTAGCAAAACACACTGCAACAACGATGCCACTAAAAACACACACTTGATTGCTTGGCTTGGCTTCACCTGCAACCTTTCAGCGCCGACTGTTTTATTCGAACGTAGAACAGTCCGTCATGCATTCTAACCACTGCAAACATCAAGCTATGTAACAAAAACGAAAATGTGTTTCTACTTAACACATGCGATGTTATAAAAAATCCCTTTCGTAATATTCTTTTCGCAGTAACTTCAATTTTATTCGGCAGGTGACGCAGCAAAGGCTCTGCTCGATCGGGAGTAACTTCAACCTTGTTCAACAGATGGCGCAGCAATGCAATCCGCTGAAACGAGAGAGGCGACGCTTAGCTATTACTCTTCTTTTCGTCTTGCGCTCCGCTGCCCTCTCCCTTCGTCCGCTGGCACGCCGGTCCGCTGAGCCGCGTAGCTATTACTCGCTAGTAGAGCGCGCGCTCCGCTCCATTTTATACGCTTGCGAGCGAGCGAACGGGAGAGTGGGGCGCACGCCGAGAGGAGAAGCGCCGAAGCACGCGCCTACCCTCGCCCACACTCTCCCACAGACGCGGGAGCTCCGCCGAGCTCTCGCGATGCGAGCGCCCTCACGCGCCCGAGCGCGCTCCTCCTCTCCACTCACTCTCCGCTGATCCGCCCGCACCACCTGCTCCGGTTGCTAGGGGCGAGGAGGAGCGCGCGCGTTCGCAGCTGTTGCTATGGGAGAGGGGGGCGGGAGCGGAGAGATCGCGAACGCCGCGCGGCGCCTGACATAGCTCGACTAAGAAATGCATTCGCATTTAAAAGCCGGGGTCTCGTCCATTCATGGGAGAGGCCGATGGTGAAGGGAGTGTCCAGCAAGCAAGTTGCGGGTGCTTAACGGTAGGCGGTGATTCCGGTTGCTTCCACAAACTCCAAGAGGCTGTGGAGAGCCCGGGGGTTGGGAGGCGATGGGAACAGGAGGTCGTCGGTAGTCGTAGCAGGGATGCCCTGTTGCCTGTAAGCAGTAGTCAGCATTGAGCGTTCCAGCGCCAACGCTGGGCAAGCACAGAGAAGGTGCTCAAGAGTCTCGGGGTCGTCGCAACGTTCGCAGGCTGGTGAGGGGGAGCGTCCCTTGGCGCCGAACGTACAAGCGCGCCGCTGTCCACACACGGCAAGTGCGGAGGCGAAGGAGCGTGGCGCGCTCCCGCCTAGCGATGCCATCCTCTGGGAGAGGCTTGGGACTCTTGCCATTGGCCACTCTGGCAGCCGGGTGGAGGGTCGTAAACAATTCTTTCAAGCGCTGCCTCGATGAATCAGAGGCAGCAACTGCTCGTGTAAGCGGCACACCACGGTGATGGGCGGTTGTGGCAAGGGTGTCCACTTGCTCATTACCGGTGATGTGCCGGCATCCAATGAAAGGCATCCAAACCCCCGCGGCAGCCAATGCGGAGAACTTGGACCTCAGCAAGGACCCCGTAAGCCCAGATATTCGGTGGCCGACGAGGCTCTGGAGGGCTGGCTTCGAGTCGCAGAGGACTGCCACTGGTTGCTCAGGACGGTCCTCAGCTAAGACGTCAGTGGCTAGGTGGAGGCCCGCTAGCTCGCCACGAACGGCAGCCGGCATTGCCGGTTCACCGCCCTAGCCTGTATGGTGCAGGCCAGAGCATCGGAGCCGTTAGCCCGCACTGAGCCATCTGTGAACACCAGCAGCCTTCCTCCTAGTTTCTCGTGGAGCATGCAGGCAGCAGCCTGTTGTAGAGCAGCAGCTGGTGTCCGCTGTTTGGTCGCCCTACCGAGCGACAGGTAGACGTCCGCTGGGCGGTGTTGTGGTGGAGGGCGAGGGACAGCCACAGGCGGGTCCGTGATCATCTGCTCATACAGTAGGCAGAGACCTCCCATCCGTGAGGACGGCTGGCTGCGGAGTCTGGTCAGCAGGGCTCCTCCATCCTGAGCACGGTGAAGACGGTCGATGGGCTTCAGGGCTCGTTCGAACATCTTCAGAGCTAGAGAGCGGCCATTCTCCAGCCTCTGCCAGCATTTCAGCGATCGGCGAGTGCTTTGGAAGCCCCAGGATACTTCTGATTGCATCTTTGTGCAGTTCCTCCAGCTGCTCCCTCCTGGCCGGTGTGAGAGTGACCAATGCTCCCTCCTGGCCGGTCTGAGAGTGACCAATGGGAGGGCATTCAGCAGTACGGACGTTGCTACGGCTTGGTTGAGTCGGAGCGCGAACTTAGTCAAAGCAGTCACGACCATATGTTGCTGCAGCTTGCTGAAAGCTCCCTGCACTCGGCGCACCTTCGAAGTGGCTGCCTTGACTGCAGGAATCCACGTGAGCCGGTGGTCAATGGCGAGTCCTAGGTAAGTGACCACCTTCTGCCAAAGTAGCGCGCGACCGGCGAGCTTCAGCGGCTTGGTATAGCACCGAGCGGAGGCCAGTGGAAAAACCAACATGGCATCGGTCTTCGCTGCGGACACGGTAAGACCAATGCTGCCAAAGAAATCTCACTGCGTGTAGCGCCGGTTGCAGCGAGCACCGAATGCAAGGCATGGACATCCTCGGCCCCCGGGTCCATAGCGCCACGTCATCGGCATAAATGGAACAGCAAACAGGGAACCGAGAGTCCACGGGGAGGGATGCGGGAAGGCCCGCGAGAGCCACGTTAAACGGGAATGTGCTCAGCACCGAGCCCTGCGAGTCCAACACGTGCCCGGAAGGTCCTCCCGGCCATAAAGGCCGAAATGAATCCCCTGAGATGGCCGTTCATTCTGAGCTGGTTTAGGCAGGCCTCGATGACCGCGTGGGGAAGTCCGTCAAAGGAAATCCGGACGTCCAGGAGCACCAGCAGTGCCAGATCTCCCGCGACTTTCGCATCCTCAAGGGTAGCCACCACGTCGGAGCTGAAGTCAGCCGTGCAGCGATGGTGCCTGAAGCCAGTCTGCTGCTCAGGGAAGTACTGCAGTTGGGCCGCTATCCACTCCATCCGAGCTAGCGCCACCCTCACCATCGCCTTGCAGGCGGCAGAGGTGAGGGACACCGGCCTGTATGAAGATAGGGATATGGCAGGCTTCCACGGTTTCAAGACCGGAGTCACCACTGCAACCAGCCAGCTCTCCAGGAGCGCACTGGTGCCCCAGATGACTCGCCCAAATGTCAGTTCTTCTGCCCCAGATGATGTTGAAGCACTCGAGGAGCCGCTCCTACTCGGCATCAGCCAAGTTACGCAGCATATGGACCGTGATGCCGCCAGCTCTACGGGCACTGCATCACCTCGTGTGCTCGAGAGCAGCCTTGAGCTCGTGCATATGGATGGTTCATTGCAGAGTGCTTGAATGTGCCCAGCCACCCAGTCCGCGTTATGGCAAGATGATGGAATTGGCCGGACGGTTGCCGCCAAGGTGGAGCTCGCACGACGGGGAGTCTGTCGGCAAACTGGTTCGCGAGGAGTTCTGCTAAGGCTCCCGCGCTGATGCCTATGTGGACCGCCACAGACAACACGGCGTTGTGCACAGGGCCCCAGTAGTAGTGACGTCAGAAGCCGCCAAGCGTGTTGTCCTTAGGGAGAGCGGCTGAAAGAGCAGCACACGCCCAGCCAGCTCTGGTTCCGACGTCGCCGGGCATGGCGCCTGCAGACGGCGTCCACACGGCGAAACGCTGACCAGTTTTCAGGCAAAGTGGTGCGCAACGCTACACGTTCTGCATGACGCCGAGCAGCTCGCAGCTCCAGGTGCTGGATGTCTGGCACTGGCTGGCCCACTTGGGCCGTCGAACGGACGGTGGCCATTCTTGCGCCCTCTGCTACCAGCTGTACGAACGTCCCGGAGTCAGCGTCTTTCTGACAGTGCATACGAAATGAAATGAATGAAAGACCTTCCAGCCGACACTATGGCACACCTTGCTCCTGGCGGTCATGCCTATGATCGGGTTTATCAGGAGGGGCAGGTGGTCTGACCCCAAGGTGTCCGGCAGCGGTCTTCATTTATGACAGCCCTCTGTGGCCAGGCTGACGTCTGTGATGAAGGACCGCCCGGACCGCGCGCCGCACGAAAGTAGGAGTGCCGGTATTGAGGATGGACAGGCCTAGTTGGTTGTAGACGTCCCACAGTCGCTGGCTGCGTGGACAGCAGCGACGGCTTCCCCAGGCGGTGTGGTGGGCGTTAAACCGCACAGGAGGAAATCTTTGTCGAGGCGTTGGGCGAGTGAGATGAGGCTGGCTGGGTTCCGTGGTCTGCTCGGACGGACATATATACTGGCTACGGTTGTCAGACGAACCCAGTCGTACTCCAACGGCACAGCATTCGACAGGACCGCTTAGCAGGTCAGTCACGTGAACTTCTGCCTGTAGTATTTCACGCCGCACGTAGACCGCACATGCGGTGCGCCCTGCTCGTGGCCCTCATCAAGGCAGGGGGCAGACTGGCAGGCCTCCCAGGTGCACGAAGTGCGGCTACTAGCCAACATATCCGAGAAGGCGCCAGTCAATTGCTGCCACATAAACTTCCTGCACAGCAAGCACGTCATAGTCATGAGGTGCAAGGAGAGATCGGTCTGCTGCCGCCGCAACGAGTTTGCGTTCCACTGGGGCAACTCGGGCGGCGGCAGCGACAATATCCTGCTGCTGGCGGGTCTGGACTAGCCATGTTGACTACTGGGGAGGAGCGCGCCACCTGCCTGGAGGCAAATGGAACGCAACTGCTGGTTGTCGGGTGGCAGCACGTCGGCGACCACACGCAAGAAAAGTCGAAGGTTCTTGTTCTCCTCATTGCTGGCAGACTGAAGAGCCTTCTTCTGGAAGGTAGGCTTGGCGCCGCCCCGTTTCTCGGCGCTTGCCTGATGTCCACGCTGCTGCAAGGAGGCTTGAGGATGGCTAGCAGAGTTCGTAAGCTCCGTGGCAGGAGCGCCTCGTCGAAGGTACAACCACTCGTACCTCCGACGAAGCATTGGCCAGGAGATCGTCGTTGGCGCAGTTGCCGTGTACACCCTGCACCACGCCGCTGCTCTGGGAGCGGTCAGCAGGAAGGCGCGCAATCACAGACATATCCCGATAATCTCCTATGTGGCCAGTAGGCGTTCCGTCCACTCCTGATACCGCGTCTGCCGCGACAGTGTTCCTCGTGTTAACGCGCACCTCTTTTACACCAGGCATCGAGGAGAGCACCTGCGCGATGGCCAGGCGAGAGGTACGGAGAAAGGCGGCACCGCTATGTGCCGGTCGAAACAGCACCGTGCAGGCTTTCGGCGGTGGGGCAGGTACAGCAGTTTCAGGAGTCCCGGAAGTAGCAGCAAGAACCACGGCAGAAATTACAACAGGAGAACTGCAGCGGGCTGGAGGTCGCGAAGCAGAGGTGGTGGCAGGCCCGATTCCGGGAGGCGGGGCGCTGTTCCCGGTCACGCCTTGTGGCGTCTCAGCACGGTGGCGGCGTTTCTGCGCCTTTGACAGGACTGGCCGAAACTCGCTCTCGTTGTTACTAAGACCAGCAGTGGGAGACGGATGCTCGACCGCACCCGCAACACATGAAGGTACGTTTGGCGTCGGTTCCGACTGTAGCGAAGGCCCTACTACTTGTAGCTTACGCGAGGCGCCCTCATCATCACTGCCGGGCTCGCTCGGACGCAGCAAGGAGGTTATACTAAAACTTCTGGAGTGGCGGTCCCGCATACGCGAACATGTATTCAAGTGAAGCCGCAGAAACCGGGCGGCGGCCATATTGCTCAGGGCAGAAGGAGGCGGCGTTTGCCTTGTGCCGCTGTAGTGTCCCTGTGCGCTTGCAGCCGTGCGTTCCGTTATAGCAATGAAAGCGCCTGTTACTTTTCGTGGAGAGGGGGGGGGAACGTTGGAGTGATCTGAATATCTTTAGATGCGAAGCATCTTATGGCGGAGTTCAAACCGGTGGTGGTGGTGGTGGTGTGCGGCATGACCACCTTTACTGTGCATGCGCGAACCCTCTCCACACAACTCCTCTTCCACTCCCCCTCTCCCACATTTCCCCTCTCTACACACACATCCTCTCCCACTAGTTCGCACTATATGTTTACACAGTTGCCTCATTGCTGAAGTACCGCGTAAGAAGATAGAGCGGAAATAAATTTTGAGGGAGTATGAAGTTGTAAAACGCTAGCTGGTGACGAAAATAACAATATGTAAAATATCATGCAATAAAGGCAACAAAACGGATGTTTAAAACTGCGCTAGTGCAAAGTGAAAGTGCACGGAACAAATATCTTTTTATTCACTTGTCGCGCACACTGCGCCAGATATATTATAAAGACTAAACGGAACGTTGAATCTTGCAACGAAAATACAGTAACACAAACAACAAGTTACATAAAACCGAAACACGTCAAACAATGTGTTCCACTTCACAGATTTTTGAAAACGATCTCTCTAGTTAGCAACGTGCGCACGTTTTTGTTGTAATTCTCTTGGTTCATTCCCTTAGAAATGTGGTGAATTCTTGTTCTGATGTACAGACTAGCAATTTTCTTCAGTTTCTGTTTATTGATTTCAAAAGGTAATACAAAATTAGCGAATATACAGGCGCCTGTTAAAAAAGGAGGAGGATGACCTTATTTTTAGGTCTGGCGGTCCCATGCCGCCAATTTCCCAAGGGTGGGGCCCACCCAAGCGACTATGAACTTTGTTCTGCCGAGCACCAGGCCGGAAGTGCGCATGTCCCTATTTTACCGGTAGGTACACGGCGGCAGTAATTCTCTGCCTCCCACAGCAGCGGCGGATGTTCAACTATTTCACCAAGGCTGTGGTGGGTTAAGGTGCGCCCAGGGGCCTTTTACAGAACCTTATGGGGCCACCTTTCGAGATGAGTACCCATTAACAACCGAGCGCCACGTAGGTGTACTCCTCTACCCCTTTGGAAAAACCGGCGGGTTCCCGGTCGGCACTGGGAATCGAACCCCGTACCTCCGGCATTGGAAGCGGACGCTCAACCATGTAGCCACCGAAGCGAGCAAGCGAAGCATGCGTATACGTACACGTGGAAAGTTATGCCTGGTGTTTGCTTCACGCGATTCGCGCAGCCCAATGCTGTGCAAGAGCCCACCATTGTCTCGAAAGTGATCACAGCCGTCTACCAGAGCCGTCTTGTCCGATTAGAGTCACCACACGCAACATCACTAGCAGAAAAAGAACGCAAAAGCCATACACGCAACAATGCGCCCGTCCGCTGTCTGCCCTGGGCAATATGGCGGCGCGTCGGCGTCAGCCACGGAGCGCCTCCGCCACTCCAGAAGATTTAGTATAACCTCCTTGGGACGCAGACGATTGCGCGTGGTTGTGGTGTCCATATCTTCAAAGTCTGAGGCTGGCGGCAAAGGGACATTCTGCGGTTGGAGGACGCGCACTGCAACCCTGATACAGCAAGCAGCACATTTGAGGTATTTGTGGGGGCTGTCGAGAGCTCACTAGCATAGAGTGCCTCGATGCGCGCGCCCCCGCTTAGAGTGGTGTCAGCTTTTGAAAGGGCAGGTGCCGCCTCCTCGGCCTTGGCGGCAGCGTGGCCGCCATTTTGAATCCCCCGCCCGGTCACTTGTGCGTGGCGCGCGTGCTCTTTTTAGGTCGGTGCTCGTTTCCCTCCAGTTTTATGCGCTCGCTACCGTCACCATGGCCGGGTGTTGCGTGCCACAGTGCAGCAATCATTCCAGAAACGCTGGGAGCTGTATCGTTTTAGAAGGTACGAGGTTTCTTTGGACAGTAAAAATCAAACGTGACAAGCGGCATCCGAAGAACACATTATGCACTTGCAGCGTAAGTTTCCGGCCGGTATTTCCAATGCACATGCAAGGATAACCTGCCGGTGTTAACCTTGCGTAATAAATGGACACACTGATATCAGCTACATGCTTAAAATGCTTTGGTTCACGTGTGCATGAATCCTGCATTTTTCTTCCCAAACATTCTTTACTGCACTTGGTTGGTCCTGTATCTGCCTTTGATTTTTGCTGTCGCTATTTTTGTGATTTGAAATGTATCATGGAATATATTGTGCGTGTTTGTGTACAGATCAGAACCTTCTTTTTTCCCAATAAGAATTATTTGTGAGAATTTACGTCCCAAGAACCCCGATATGATTATGAGAGGCGCCGTATATAGTAAAAGGCTCCCGAAATTTTGACCATCTGTTGTTCTTTAACGTGCACCTAAATCTGAGTACGCGGGCCTCTGTCACTTCACCTCCATCGAAATGGGGCCGCTGCGGCCGGGATTCGATCCCGCAACCTTCGGATCACCAGTCAAGCACCATAGTTAAAACCACGGCAGGTTCTTGTTTTTTATATTCCTTTCCGTGTTTCAAGTACGCCTTCTGCGCTGGTCTGATGCCCATGCATGTATGTGTCCAGTTAAATGTTTTTTATCCTTCCCTGTTTTTGTGTTTCAAGGTTGCATTTTCGTCCTGTCTTAAATAATTACGCAGTTTCTGTTTTTTTAATCATTTACGATCACTGTGAATCGACTAGTGGCAGTTGTGTTTTATTGTGTAATTTGCGTTTTATTGCTTCTGTCAGCGCAGCATTAATGCGCAAAAATAAATGGCCTGTACACTGGATATTAACACACACACACACACACACACACACACACACACACACACACACACACATTCAGTATCTTATTTCTTTCAGCAAGCATAATTTATTTATTAATAATGTAAGAGCTGAAGGCTCATACAAGAATGCGCATACAAACAGTTCTCGCGAAGCGTCTATACAAAGAAGACGCATGAAAACAACAACAAGACGGGGAAGCATTGTGTACAGTAGACACGCTATGTCAATAAAAAAATACAAGAAGCAAAGTCAAGTTGTACAATGAGTACGTCATGGAAAACCAGTTAATGAAATAAAAACTCATAGGCTCCCTTATGCGTTCGCTTAAGACGGCTCGAAAGCGAAAGCCATCTTCTTCTCAGCTTTTTGCGCACAAAGCGCGGTTTTGCATTGCCTCCAAGATCGGAGGCACCTCACCTGGTTTTGCACTGCCTCCGTGATCTGCCCACTTTTGACCAAGCTACGATGTCATGTGATAACGGCATCATATGACGTCACGCCAAAATTTGTGAAGCCATGATGACGTCATATGGTGACGTCATCACGTGACCATTTTTTCGTCCCTCGTCCTCAACGTCGTGGTATGCTGACGCCGTAGACGCTGGACGCCGACGGTCAAATTTCGCGTTTGATGAGGCATTTAAGGCTTTCGCTTTAAAAATACGTCCGCCACGGTGGTATGGTGGTGACGGAGCTCGGCTGCTGACCCGAAAGTCACGGGTTCGATCCCGGCCGCGGTGGTCGAATTTAGGTCGAGGCGAAATGCTAGAGGCCCGTGTACTGTGCGATGTCAGTGCAGGTTAAAGAACACCAGATGGTCATAATTCATGGAGCCCTCCACTACGGTGTGCCTCATAATCATATCATGGTTCTGGCAAGTAAAACCCCAGATATTATTATTAATAAAAGAGACAAATAACCGACGCCGAGCATCTGCCGCACAAAGTGTAATACAGTACTGGAAACACTCAATATTATGTGCATGCAATTGGGCATGCGAGAAAACCTGCAGATACAGAAAAAGAAACTGCAGATACAAAAAGAAAAAGGAAAAGCGCACTGATACTGCGCGCATGCAAAGTTTTACGGCATACTACTCAACAACGTATTCATCGTTTTGATAAGGACTCAAGGTGCAACTCGAGTGCCGATACAGTAGCGGCTACAGATTGTGAGCAAGAAACAATAATGATAAAGAAGCTTTCGTTTCATTTTAGCAGGATAATCGCACCATACTTCCCCTCGGCCCTTTATTCTGTGTACAATATGTATGCTGCCATTTATAATAAACGAGTAAATTGTTTGCAAACTTAGCAAAATGAGCCACCTTAATCGCGCTTAGGTAGCTTCGCAACACTAAATTGTGTGTGTGTTCATATACATATACTGCTGCTGCTGCTGACATGTATACAAATACTTTAAACGATTGTTTGTGTATTTGGAATGCAGAGCTTACGAGAAAATTAAGTATGGCTTTAGACTCTGTCGTTTCCGGCGTAAGGAAGAGGATTGGTTTTCAATATAACGGAGTCTACGTCTACCTCTAGCGCATAACACATGCACAGGCCGTCAGCTTACATGAATTACATGCTTCCTTAATAAAAATTTAGGCAAAAACAGCAATAAAAGCTGCCCAAGCCTCAAAAAAGAAAAGAAAAAGAGAAAGCTCACTAGCGTGCACTTATTTCGGGACGTATCCGCGCACCGCAAGCGCTTTGTGTAGCGCGTTTCCCATGCTGCCGAGCGGCGGCGGGATTCGCAATGGCGGCCTTCATAGCAGACGACGCGCCTGTCCTCACCCTCAGCGGAGCGCGCGGGCATCAAGGCACCCTACACTAGCAGCACCAGGGGTGCCGGTCGAAGGCGTCTGCAGAGTAGGCGCCGTGGCCAGAGAACAGCGACGACGGTGGTGGTGTGGTGTCGTGGCTAACGACGTCCCACGAAGAAGCAGGAACGCGTGCCTTCAACTTGACTTGAGCAAGTCGGCCCGAAGCAAGCAGCGGACTTGAAAACCCCCAAGTCGGCCTTCTCAAGCTGTCTTGCTTGGTCAAGTCAAGAACGAGCTTCAATGCAGAAACACGTTGCTCGCCTGGTACCGAGGTTAATAACGAAGTTGTTGGCATAAGGCACGCGTTACAGCAAGAAAAGTTCGTATATTTCAAAAGAACTATCACATGAAAGTGCTACAAGCATATTTTTGTCATTTTACTGTTAACGAGCGGCACGTGGTTCCCGCCGCCGCAGCGATGCGCAGTGTTGCTTGTGTAAAGCGTCCGTTGCCCGCTGGTTTCAGTGGCCGCCCTAGCGCGGCGCGTTACTAGCGTTACTCCAAGCTTGCTTGTTTTGGCCTGCGCGGTAATAGAATTTTGCATAAAGATGCGAAACAAGGCATGGTTTGCGTTGTGTCCTTTCGTCGTTTTTTTTTTTTTTTCTTATCGAACGCGGAGTGTATATGCGCTGCCCTGGCTCGCAAGTTTTAAGCGAGGTATCGCGAATTTTCAAGGTACTAGCCTTTCTATTCGCCTATGGACATGCTTATAGCGAGCTAGGTCGCAGTTATATATGAATAAATAAAAAATGCAACAAGTTCTGGAAACAAAGTGTACAAAGCCCTTGTTCAGGCCCATGTGGGTGCCGCCACCCAACAAAAGAAGCTAAAGAATAGAACTGGAAATGCTAATTATTTGTCTGCTTTCGTTGAACATCTGATTCTTGGTAAGCAAGACAAGATGCGGGGGTCGGGATCATGGGCCGCGGCGGAATTTTGCCTCGCGGGGTGCAGCAATGCCGCGCTGCATGTTGGTGAGGGGAGGGGCGGGACGCACATGGTCAGGATATGTTATCTGCTGGAAGCTTTGTCGCGAACAACGAAAAAGACACAGGCCTTCCATGTGCGTCCTGCGAGGTGAACGAAGAGCTAATCCACGTATTTGTACGAGAGCACCTGTTTGTAATACAAAGCTACGAGGAAGTCCCAAGAAAAGCTTCGCCTTATCACCAAAAAATTTGTGCTGGTTCGTGGATTAAACCCGCACTAGGGGAAGCTCTTTTCTTCTGAGAAAAGCTTAAGGAATTTTTCGTATCGTTGCGCTGCACACTGATGCCTGCCAAGTTTCTCAATCCCACACAGCTGCACCGAACGAGACAAAAACGACGCAAAATATTGTGTACTATGAAAACATTTTTCGGCTCATGCTATGTCCCCCACGTCACTTTTCGAAGCGAAGTCGTGGAATCAAGGAGAAAGAACCATTCGCTGAGATGTCGCAGCAAGGCACGTTGTGGTCCCAAGAGACACCTCAGCGCAAGGCGGCCCCGCGCTTCACTGAGGACGAAAAAAGTGTGCTGATCGACCTTGTGAGGCATTTCAGGCACATTATCGAGTGGGAAAAAAACTGATGTTGCGTCAGTGGCGAAAAAAAAAATGAAACGTGGAAAGAAATAGCCAAGCGCTACAACGCCAACCACGGGATTACCAGGCGCCATCACCTGCAGCTCAAGAAATTCTGGAATTATCTCAATCAGAAATGGAAAGAGGAAGCTGCAAGAGAAAAGTGAGAGCGCCACAAAACTGGTAAGAACAACATTTTTTTTGTATGACTGGTTCACTTGAGCTATTATTTGTGTGACCTTCCACATGTTTTGTATTCGGGAGATGAGTGATTCGTGAGCGTAAATACAACGGGGCTATTAATGCGCACGTGTGTGCAGTCGACACATCCTGTAACGCCAGGGAATTCGGCCACTTCATAAAAGTCCCGCATAACTTTAGGAAATCTCGCCGGCTGCGGGAAGCGCATGCACTAGCATCGAGTACAAGTGCTTTGCGATGAGTAGGGTCACTTTTCCGACTGCGCGGCACACTGTCGACTGCGGAATGCGGACGAGATCCCCGGTGACTGTCTGGAATGTGCCAGTGCCATAAAACCTGAGCGCCATCAGTAGATGCAACATGGGAGGAACAGGCTGTCCTCTGTTGTCCCCGCTTTCTTGGAGCGGCAACATAGCCAGAAGCTGCCGCACGGCGTTCTTGGTGAACCAGTAGCGAGCGTGGAATTGTTCCTCGTCGTACAACTCCATCGGATTTCCTCGGTCACGTAAGGCGGGTCGCGGAATCTTCGGCAGGCAATCTACTTCCGAAAATGCTACGTCCATAGCGTGGCAAGCAAATTCAAAAGCGGACAACCTCCGCGCGACGTCCATTCGAGAGGCGGCCATGTTGGAATAACGCATCAAGACTGTTTCAAGCTAGCCCCGCAGCAGACTTGAAACTCGTCCTGACTTCGACCGAGCCAAGTCGCCCGCAAGTCGTCCGCAAGTTCGAGAACGATTTATGGCGAGCGGCAAAGCTGTTTTGAGTCAAGTACGAGTCAAGTACGAGACAAGTAACATCTCTGCATTCGGGGGTAAGAAAGCAACCGGACTCCTCTGCTCGTCACTCTCTTCAAAACTATTTTACATGTCGCCTAGAGCGCCCCTAACGGCACCTACATAGCATCGGAGCCCAGTGAGGCGCCACCCAGCAACACCATGTTGATACCGAAACTCGCGAAGAAACGTCGCGACACAACAGCATCCCCTCCTGGGCAAAGACAGTTCCTAAACATCAATTTTGTGGCTAAGGCACGAAACAGTTTAGCACGGACACCACGCCAGGAGAATCGCAAGCGTTCACTGTATACAAACTCTTGTATATGGCATAAGAAATTCTTAACAATGCAAGCAGAGTATATCACATAAGCATAATACACATTGACTGCATACATTTAAAGAATGCGTAAACAAATACACAGTGTACACGCTGCTTATGGGCATGAAAAACTGCACAAGGCATACGTAAATTCACACCATGCACTGTATACATATTTGCAAAATGCATAAGAAAATTCAGTTCTTTTACTACTTACGAAACTGGAACACTGCAGAAGGCGCAAGAATTCACGCAATGTTTTCAGCACTAACAACCAGTTATGAAAGAACTGAACTATGTGGCGTAATCTGCAAAACGACTTGGCTTCTGCCGCTTCCGCTTGGAGCGGCGCCTCTGAGATGTAGAAGGGTGATTGCCTTCCTCATGCTGAGATGTAGAACTTGTGGTAGATGTAGCAACTACGCTGACTGGAAAGTCCTCCCCCCCCCCCCCCTGCGAAAGAATGGTCCCGTTGTAGGGAGACGCAGGCGGAGGCGCACACGCTGAATGAAGTACAGCTGGGGCAGGCCTGAGTGGCAGACGCACCCCCGAAGTACACTGAAGCGCAGGCGCACGCACAGCGGTAGGCCTCACTGGCGGATGCAGCGCCGGAGTACGCAGCATCAGGCATCGACGAAGCAGATGTCTAGAACGAAGTCGGTGCCGCAAGGATCGTTGACATAGTGGACGGTGCAGATGTCCTTGGAACGAAAGTCGGCGAAGCAAGAATCGTTGACACAATGGACGAAGCAGGTGGGGTTGGAGCTGATGTCGGTGAAGCAGGCATCGCCCCATTTGGTACCGGAAGAACTGGCTTGATTCTTGAAGAAAAACACTGCATCGTGGCGCCGCAGATGGTGATGCCGAACAACTGAATGGCATCGCGGCCAAGAAGGGATGGGCCACTTGGGGTCACGTAGAATGTCATCAGAGCCGTCATGAACGGTGGCCGTGAATTGGCCGAAGTGTTCATTGATCCCCTTTAAATAAGATTGAAGAATGTTGGACAAGCGTGCCAACTGAATGCCAGGAAAACAACAATGAAAGTCATCGGCGCTGATTAAGGAGACTGAGGCACCATTGTCCACCAGAAAAGACGAGGGCACATTGCCCACTAAGGCTACAATACGTGGCTCGGAAAAAGTGTGGAGACCATCCACGTTTAACACAGTGACCGCATTGGTCTGGCCGCTGCTCTAATGAGCAGACGAAGGGACTGCTTCAGGAAGATTTGAAGGACGAGAGTTGCACATTGACTGAAAATGTCCGATTTTTCCGCACGCCAGACAAGTGCGGTTCCGAGCGGGACAGTGTGCAAAATTGTTAAACGGAGAGTACATCCGCAGCGGAAACAATGCGCGGTCGAACTCTGCGACGCAAACTGCTGACGCGAGCTAAAAGCTCGGTGTTGTTCTTGAAAAGATGGATTTGGCGGCATGGGGTCGCCATTTTGACGGCTTCCTCGCCCCCACGAAGCGGAGGGGCCGCCATGTTGACCGCCGCAGAAGGACTGCGCCGGCGGGCGGCCATGTTGACCGCCGCGCCGAGACGAAGATGGGCCGCCATGTTGGCGCGTCCCGTGAAACAAAGAATGGCCGCCTTGTGACCCCGCAGCGGAAAGCTGCTGCACCGAATGCGGAGCGAACTGCTCCAACTGTGAGCGAATGAGATCATCCTCCGGCGCAATGGAGAGGGCTTCTCATAAAGAAATAGAGGAGCCTTTTCGCAAAAGTCGGCAACGGACATTTTGAGAAGCGATCCCGGTGAACAGTTGATGCTGGATCATATCGCTCTCTAGCGCGCCGAACCCGCACGACGCGGCGAGAGATCTCGGGCTTGTGATGAAGTCGGCAACTGGCTCGCTCGGAAGCTGTCGTCGGTCTTGGAACTTCGAACGTGCGATGTAGTCGCACGAGGCGTCTCGTCGAATAAGGCGACGGCGTCCTGGAAACATCCTATGGCGGCGTCGACGCAGACGCGTTGGCGGCGTTCAAAGTATAGCAGAGCTTCAGTCCGGCGTCGCCCAAAAAGGGCCCCTCACCAGGTGACATCACGAATTTTAGTTAGACATTGGAAGTTATTGCGAGCCCAATAAGGAGCATTATGCCACAAGAATTTTTCTAATCGGTCCGTTAGAAGCTGAGAAAAACAATAATTTGTAGCGGCGCGAAACCATGATGCAAGGAGGCGAGCTGCAAACACTTGCCGCTCGCCCCTGCAGCCTTCGCAAGCCAAATCCCTTCCCTGCCCTCTTGGGCACGCGAGCAGTAGGATTACAAAACGCATACGCGTGAACACGTCATGCGCACACAATGGACAGATTTAGTTGAGCGTCCGCAACAACGTACGGACGCAGCCTGCCATAGGAAATGGCTGGCAGGCTGCGTCCGTACGTTGTTGCGGACGCCCAACTAAATCTATCTAATGTCACGAGCGCATGACGTGCCCGAACCAGCCCGAACCCCCGAGACGCGAGCGGTGTTGTGGCGGCGTTCTTTGCGCTTCATATCTGCAAGTTATGCCGAATGCGCCCTCGCCGATCACTTGGTTTTCAACCTATTACTGAGCACGAAAGCTGCGACATTTGTACAGACGCGAGACTAGCGGTGTGCCGCGTGAACGTCTAGTTAGACGCGGGAGGATAAATGAGCCTAATGAGCATTGGAACGCGGTGAAACATTAGTTTTGTGGTAAGGGGTAGCGTCTACACGATGCGCGAAGAAAAAACCAGAAAACGGTGCATAACAAGAACGCCAACGAGTCGAGAAAGTCAAAAGGAAAAGCCCACAAGAAGACAGAGCCGCCGCTCCGCACAGACAAAGAACGGAAGAGGAGCGACGCGGCGTTCGGCGTGCCGAACAAAGAACAAGCAGAGGCGGAATGAACGATAACCGTCAAAGAATGGCACAGAACACGTAGTAGAACAAGTCTTGTATTTACCTCGCCGCCATTGTGGTGTCGTGGCTACAGACGTCCCACGAAGCAGCAGGAACGCGGCAACGACGGCCGACGCGGCCGGCGGTGACGCCAGCAAGCCACGTGCACGGAATGGCACGGAGCACCGAAGAATGCAACCAGACTCTTCGTCTGCTCGTCACACATTCTTCAAAACTTTATTTTACATGTTGCCTTAGAGCGCCCCTAACGGCGCCTACATAGCATCGGAGCCGAGTGAGGCGCCACCCGGCAAGGCGATGTTGAAACCGAAACTCGCGAAGAAACATCACGACGCAACAGGGGGGCAGAAGGCGCCAGAAGTAGGCGGTGTCGCCAACATCCCCGCGTCGGAAGTGGTCATCAACGAGGCACGGAGTAGGGTGGTGACCGTCACCTTGGCGAAGGCAAGTCGGTGGAGTTGAGCCTCGAGCGTTTGCCGACGTCGCCGTTCGTGGCGGCGTGATAGACATCTAGTACATTTTGTTTGTTACCTGAAGTAATTCCTGATTGAATAAAGTGATGTATTCTACAGGGGCGTAGCCAGGGGTGGCGGAGGGGGCGTTCAACCCCCCCCCCCGAAATTTTTCAGTTTTGCTTGCGTATATATACACGCGCACATACAAACGCACGCACGAACATACATATGGTTGAACCATCCCCCCCCCCCCCCCCGAAAAAAATTTCTGGCTACGCCCCTGGTATTCTAGACGACGTCCGGTACGACAGTAGAAAGGTTATATTTCAACGCAGTCCCGCGAGGCGAATGTGACGCAGCCCGCGAGGCAAATGTGACGCAGCCCGCGTGACAAAAGATACTGATGATTACGATATTTTGTATATACAGATTAAGACGATGAACTGCATAGTCATAGCTCACAATATTTTCCCCCCTTCGCGAAAGTGGTCAGCAAGTTATCAACGGTAGGAACGCCGGATATATGGTTTCAGGCGCGAGGCATGAGCGATCTCGGTGCTGCGGCGACGACGATCAGTAGCCGCGCTGACAGGAGCGACGCGATAGTTCACGGCAGATGTCCTTTCCAGCACGGTGTATGGAGCGAGATATCTATGCAGAATTTTTTCACAGAGCCCAGGCGTACGAACGGTGTCCACAGCAGCACCTTGTCGCCTGGGTGGAACGAAACAACTCCACGTTTCGCACCAAAACCAACTTTCCTCTTTCATGAATGGTAGCGGTGTTGGCACGGGCAATTTCACGGCAGTGGGCGACGCGACGAGCGAACTCTTCTGGGAGGGACGTAGATGGAGCAGAGGGCGTGAACAAAACGGTGGTGTACAGAACAAAAGACGGTGCACGGCCATACACGAGGAAAAACGGGCTCAATTAGACGTGTGTTGTACGGCAGTATTATAGGTAAACGTGACTAAATGAGGTATAGTATCCTAGTTCTTGTGATCTGGTTGAACATACATGGAGGTCATGTCGGACAAAGTTCGGTGAAAACGCTTTGTAAGACCATTTGTTTGCCAGTGATATGTTGCTGTGGTCTTATGGATGGTGTTGGAGGCCTGGAGGACTTCGGCAAGGGCATGGGAAAGAAACGTCTTGCCACGGCCGCTAAGGAAAACACGAGGGGCGCCGTGGCGCAAGGTAATGGCGCGCAGGACGAAATCAGCGACTTCAGAGGCCGCACCAGAGGGAAGAGCTGCCGTCTCCGCGTAGCGAGTTAGGTGGGCCATGGCATTAGTAATAATCCAACGGTGACCGTCGGGCGTGAGCGGAGGGGTCCGTATAAGTCTATGTCCATAAATTCAGAGGAAGCGATGGGCATGGCAGAGGTTGTAAAGGCCCAGCGCGCGCGGCCCACGGCCATTTCATCGTTTTATAGCCCTGACACAAGGGCACTCTAATGTATTTTACGTGAGTGGACATCTTCCGCAAAGGAATGTGCAGTGACACTGTTACAAGTTGCCACTCTAGCATAGCCAGCGCGAAGTCGGCGGCGGGAATGACAGCACGCTAGGTTGTTCCGTACGCAAGCAAACACAGCAATGAGATCAGAGACGTGTTTGGAAAACAAAAAACCAACTTTAATCTAGTGGTATAGCAGATCAAGGAATCTCAGCAGCACAACACTTAAAGCAAACGAACATACGTATTTTTGCGTCATAAAACCCAACATAACAAACTAACGTACACGTATCAAATCTGTAGCGACAGAGAAGCGACCGACACCCGTGTTGCCCTGGTTCAACACTTCTTCTTTCTTTATTGCGTTCTCTCGAGCAGCCCCGCCTCAGGCCCGCTTCGCGCGTCTTGTGCGCGGCATGGCGTTTCCCGCCAACGTTTTGCCGCGGTAAACTCAACATCCTCCCGGGGCCGCGCTGTGCTCGCTTGCCTCCAAAGGGTACAACCGTTGAGCGGCGCGACGTACCAACGCGCAGCTGGGATGAAGACGACGGCGGGCAGTGATGAGCGGAGCGCAGGAGAAGCAGATTTTCCTTCTTCCACCGTTTCCACAATCGGTGCAGAAGCTCGTCTCTGTATTTCACCCGCCTTCGCAAGTCAGGCGCGGTAGAACTAGGCAAACAGCCGTTGGTCTTTGCTGGTAGCCCCACGACACGCTTGCCAATTAAGAAGTGCGATGGCGTCAGCGCCTCTGCATCCTCCGTGTCCTCGCAGAGTTGCGTCAGGGGGCGACAGTTTACTATCGCTTCTACCTCAGCCAACAAAGTGAGCAGTTCTTCGTAACTGAGGCTGCTTCGTCCAAGGCAGCGCTTCAGCGCATCCTTAATTGTCCTGATGACGCGCTCCCAGAAACCTCCCCACCACGGAGCTCGTTCGGCGATGAACTTCCACTTGATTCGGTGGGCACTTGCGTGGTCTTGGACGCTCTCGCTGAGCAGCGATCCCAGTTGTTCGGAACAGCCGAGGAATGTCCTGGCGTTGTCCGAGTAAACTGTAGATGGAATGCCACGCCTGGATGTAAACCGACGAAAGGCAAGGATGAATGCTCGTGCTGTCATGTCCGAGGTTAATTCTAGGTGCACCGCCCGTGTCACCGCACAGGAGAAGACGGCAATATAAAGCTTCGCAGACTGTCGAGTAGACCGAGAATAAAGAGGGCTGCAAAAGTCGACTCCCACGACGTCGAACGGTGACGTCTCCATTATGCGGTCTTTCGGTAGTGGTGTCACTGGGACTGACGCTGGATGCAAACGTAGGCGGCGACATGCCAAGCACGACTGAAGCACTTTCTTAACGGTTCGTCTTCCCTTTAAAATCCAAAATTTTGATCGGAGGTCCAGAAGCGTAACGAGAACTCCGGCATGTAGAAGACGGACATGTGTAGCGGATATCAAGAGCCGTGTAAACACGTGGTCACTTGGTAATAGGATGGGTTTTTTAAGCTCCTCTAGCCCCTGAAGTTCCTGTAAGCGGCTTCCAACTCTGAGCAACCCATCCTGGTCAATATCCGGCCGCAGTGCTAGGACACTTGAACGTGCTGGCAACGGCTGGCCCGCGTGACGTGCAGCGACCTCTGCTGGGAAAGCGGTTTTCTGAACAAACTTAATCCAGTATCTCTCCGCGTGATCTAATTCCAGGGACGTCAGCGGCTCAGACAAGGATGCCTGCCTTCGGGAGGCGTTGCAGAAAAACCTCAAACTCCAGGCGGTTACTCTGAGAAGCCTGGAGAGTGAGCTGTACTTCTCGAGGTCCAGTAGCGGTGTGTGTGGATGTATAGCTTGCGGTGAGACTGCGGTTGGACACACGGACGCAAGTTCGCTGTTCAGTTCGATCAGATCGATCAATCAGCTTACAAGATGCAAGCATCACACAATTAATAAACAGTAGAAGATATTAACAAACGCTGCACATCTAGGTTAACAGCGGACATTAATCGAGTTAACGGCAACTAAATATGTGAATGTTCGAAAGTATAAACAGGTGAAGGCATACGTGCGAGGACCGGAAGCGTTGAGTCCCCGACGATTGGATGCGAGAAGTCACAGAGGTCTGGCACTACTGCGATCTCGCCGGAGTTTCGACGTTGATCTTTCCGGAGGATAGTGCTTGAAGGCGATATCAGGCAGGTTGAGCTACATTGTGATTGAAGTTCCGATGCCTGCGTTGCAGACATTAATTACGCGTCTCAACTAGACGAACGGCTAAGTTTAGGTGGCCAGCCGATGCAGAGCCACACTTCTAGAAGGGATATTTTCTGATCTGCTTCTACACCATGTTAGACAAGCAACTAGACTGATTAGCAGGGCGATAACCCTTCGTGTGCCCTGCTTCTCTTCCTGGGGAAAAGGGACCGCCACATGGGTCCCATTATGCGCGTTTCATTGTTACCAACTCCGCCCAAAAAATATGTTGACCACGCCCCTTTATAATTATGGGAGGGTACTTAACAGAGCGAGAGTGACAACCTGTTAATGCGATCGCATACGGCTTGCCCACCTGCAGTTTTCACCGTGAGAAATGTCCGTTTACTTGGCTCTCAGCCGGTGCGTCTTGCAGTCTATACCTTATTCGGGGTACATCGCGGCTTTCAACGACCCTGTTGTCGCCGCCAGTGCAGGTACAAAGGATCAAACGTCAGCAGCGAACGTTCGAAGAACACCTCTTCGGCTCTAAAGACAACCCTCTCATAATCAAGTGGTCCCGCCGGTCAGCGGGGGATCGCGGCGTCCGTTAATCGGCGTGACACCGGGTCGCAAAAATGGCAATCCGTGACACACACACGACAAAGGAGTAACTCCCTCCCCGTAATGTTACTTATCGGGAAAGCAGATCCCGCATCGACTTTTCGAGCGTAAAGAGTGCTCTCGCACACAACGTCCACAACTCAACAATGCAGCCTTTCAGCGAATCCCCCGTGGGTGGCGCCTAATCCCCTCTGCGGTGTTGTAAATATGCGTGACTCCCCGAAAATGCACTGCCGAGGCAGTGACGTCACCCTTTGTACGCCCGCATCAACTCGCTAGCGCCCTCATGTTGAATTCCGGCAGTGTCATTTGCTTTGTAAATAGTGTGGTGCGTCATAGTCTGCACAGTGGGCGCCGTTAACAAAAAGCCGCAACTACAACAGCGTGTTTTGTATTAATGTTTTCTCTCCTGCTGATCTAACGAACAGAGCCTGTCTTTTTCCTTTCTCTCATTCTCTTTTTTTTGTGTGGCGCTCATCTGAGCAACCGCTCATCTGAGGCCACGAACCACCTATAGTCGGTGACAAGGTAAGATTAAAAGGTAAACTGTATCAATCAATCAATCAATCAGTTTTATTGCGTAACATACAAATAATGGCTGGTTATTATTATACAGGTAGTACACCAGAGCCCAGTGAAAGGCAGTTGCAGGGGTCCGTTTGTATACAAATGGACCGCTGTCCATTTGTATTATGCGCGTTCAATTAAGGCCGCTCGTTATCATGACATAACGGTTAAGACGAACCAATCAAAAATGCAACATGGCGCCGTTCGCGATGAGAGGCGAGGTACCGCTGCACCGAGACCGACAGCCGTCAATTCGAATATCCTGTGGGGTTTGTTTCTCCCAGAGGAAACTCTTTCCTACTGTTATACGTTGTTACGAATGGGGGTTGCGTGTCGTTGTAAGCCT
This sequence comes from Rhipicephalus sanguineus, assembly GCF_013339695.2. Lineage (NCBI taxonomy): Eukaryota > Metazoa > Arthropoda > Arachnida > Ixodida > Ixodidae > Rhipicephalus > Rhipicephalus sanguineus. The sequence continues at coordinate 61,784,634 of NC_051178.1, forward strand.
GGCGAGCCGGTGTAGCCGAAGATCGGCTTTCGCTTAGGATCAGAGCAAGGAGGCAGACGTTCAGAAAACAGTAACAACGTTTATAGCAGGTATAGCAGGTTAAATCAGTACAGAGCCTGCCAGCACGACCAAGTTAGCTGGGGCGACTCCTCTAACAACGGACAGGCACGGCCATAAATCAGGTATCAGTCCATTGTGACCTGTCCTCTCCAGGCAGGTGCTGACCCTCTCCACGTTCCCTGATCGTAGGTGCTCTGGCACACGGCGTGCAGGTGCTGACTCCTCTCCACGTTGCCCGATCGCAGATGCTCTGGCACAACAGCACGCAAGTGCTGACACCTCTCCACGTTGCTTGATCGCGCATGCTCTGGCACAACAGTACGCAGGTGCTGACTCCTCCACACGTTGCCTGATCGCAGATTCCCTGGCACAACAGCAAGCAGGTGCCGACTCCTCTCCACGCTGCCTGATCGCAGATGCTCTGGCACAACAGCACGCAGGTGCTGACTCCTCTCCACGTTGCCTGTCGCAGATGCTCTGGCACAACAGCACGCAGGTGCTGACTCCTCTCCACGTTGCCTGATCGCAGATGCTCTGACACAACAGCACGCAGGTGCTGACTCCTTTCTACGTTGCCTGTCGCAGATGCTCAGGCACAAGAGCGCACAAGTGCTGACTCCTCTCCACGTTGCCTGATCGTAGATGTTCTGGCACAACAGCACGCAGACGAACTGCGTCAGTGAGAGCACGGAAGAATACTCTATAGTTGTGCGCCCATCCGGAAAGCAAAACGATGAAAAAGCTGCAGCATTCCTTCGTTTTATCGCCAACAAGACGTAGTAAGTTTTTCCGAGACCCGAAAACAGGAAACGCAATGACGGCGGCGTCGTTTGTGTAATTTAGCGACGCACGGACACAGATGTAATCGCGCCCCGCGGAGCAATAAAGGAGAAAGTAACAAGTGGTCACCCCTTGAGAGATTAGAAACCAAACAGCCATCGGCTTTGCGGGCGCAAGAAGCGAAAACGACCCGAAGAACGAAACCGAAACCAGCCGGAGCGCGTGCGCACTTTCTGATGCGCAACTGAAAGCCGCCACGCCGCTTTTGAAAGCAAAAAAAGAAAAGACGGAGACGCATCGGCGAACGGAGGTGCATCGGCGCATTAAAAAAAATCACAGCACATCCACGGAGTGAATGATGATGAGTGGGCGAAGCTGCGGAGGTTCATCGGTAAACCGTGAATCTTCCGTGAATTCTGCCCAGTACATCATCACCGACGTGAGATCGGGCGCGTTTATACTAAAGGTTCGATGAGTTATGACGACTTGCAGCTCACTTTAATTTTACATGTACGCTGTGAATTTTCATTGTTTAGAAAACCATTGCTTTAGAAAACATCTGGCGTCTTTCGTTAAGCAGCTGGCGTCTTTTCGTTTTGCTTTAGAAACATCTGGCGTTCTTTCGTTTTGCTTTTACAAAACATCTGGCGTCTTTCGTTGGTTTATTTCATCAATCAACGGCGTTTTGAACAAAATTTTTATTGTTTAATCACGCACAGGAGAAATCTCACCAGGCACTACCTTGGAGGTAAACAATGGCTGCTAATGGGAATGAGAGACAGAAGAAGTCGGCTTTTAGCTAACACTTACACTTCTACTTCTACTAACGTTTCCTACTGGAACATGCCAATGGCTGCTAATGGGGAATGAGAGACAGGAGAATTCGGCTTTTAGTTAACGCGCACGCTGCGAATTTTTTGTTGTTCAACAACGCACAGGAAAAATCTCCCATCGGCACCACCTTGGAGGTCAAAGCGTAAGACTGGTTACGCACTACGACTACGACTACGAGGGACGAATGGGTGCCGCCTTAAGGAGCTTCGCCCCTAAAATCCTACGTATTCCCGAAGCGTAGCAGCACATTCCAAGCAAGAGAAATTATCGAAGAAGGCGAGCGTTTGAAACCAACCGCTCCGCGTGCGCGCTCGGTTGCGCAAGCGATAGCCGGCGCGCCGTTTTGCGAAGCTTAAAAAAAGCAACAACGGAGAGACATCGGCGCAAAGCAAGAGAAATGATCGAAAAAGGCGCGCACTTTAAACCAGCTGCACCGCGAACACACTCGGATGGGCAAGTGCGCGCCGTTTTGGGAAGCAAAAAAGATACAATGGAGATATCGACGCATGAAAAAAAAATTTCACGTATTCCCGAAGTGTGGCAACACAGGCCAAGCAAGAGAAATGATCGAAAAAGGCGCGCGTTTTAAAAATAAACGCTATGCCGTACATGTACGACGAAAACCCTTTGGTACCAGGAAGCTTCTGCCGTACATGTACGGCGAAAACCCTGAAGGGGTTAGTAAGATTTCGCAAATATTATCGTGCAGCTTAAAAAGTACAGTCCAATTTAACTTGATCACCTAAGTATTCCATCTGCAAACTTCACAGTCTCAGCTTTGCGTTGTAAATACGATGAGTATGAAGACCTGCTATGACTCTAGTACCTTAAATTAGCACTTATAAACAAAACATGTGGCTGACAAAGCAAGGTACTTCGCAGAAGTCCTCAGGATAATCCGAGTGCCAATTTCTTTATGTTAGAGCGCTCTAATTTAAAGTCTTTCTGAAGAAGAATACCAAGTTCAGTCGATTAATACTTAAGGAAACCACATTGCAGATTATGAATGATTACGAATTTACATACTAGGTGTCGTTCCTTGCCCACCTACTTTTTCCAGCTTCGGGGGGGCGGGGGTGTGAACGGAAAACGGTGAAGTGGCCCTTTACTCTTCCCCTCCAGTTTCTCCAAGTAAATAGCCGGCGTAAAATGTGTAAGCTCAAATTTCCTTTGCAAAAATTTAGGCGGTTATAACGTTAAACTACCCCGCATTGTTTCCTTCCGTATAGGTCGTTAGGTGTTAATGATTGGTCGAAATTTCCTGGGTCATGCTCACAGCACCTGCTCGTAAAACAACGCAACAAATGACGCGTAAGTGACTACCATTTACGCATGACGGTGTAAAAAATAATAATGAACTATTTTCAATACGGCGTATTGTTTGTCATTGGTTCTTCGCTATTAGTCAAAAATTTTCAATGTGCCATAAAATCGCCTCCTTGTTACGCGACGCCACAAGTCCGCGAAAACTCGCGGCGTTAAAACGAAGTGTGCACACTAAGCAGCACATTACTGTGCTGAGCAATAACTTATTTTTTTCGCGATATCCTGAGAGTGTCTCTTTCTGAAAGTAATTTAAGAAGGCCGCCCGCCAATCACATTGGCAGCGGCTGCTTGTGAGGAGCGGGCGAGATGGATTCATATGTGTATAACAGATAATTTCAGTTGTAGTATAACGATGTTGAGTTGTTATTGCACCTTTACAACTCTGTGAACTCATCGTTGCTGACAGGGAGGTAGAGAGATAAATAAACATAATTAGGAACAGCCACAATCCTTTGCAGGGTGGGCAGCCTTCTTAGTCCAGAAAACCGTGGACGCTGATCATCTCCCTGATGAGGTAGATCAAGTAACGGGGCAAACTTGAAAGCTGGGCTTCTTTTTTTTTCGAAAGTCTGCCCTTAGGCATAATAGTTATTCAGAAATACACATATAAATTTGCTTCGTGTATGAAGTCCAGTAACGAGCGGTGGTGAGGTCCACTAATCCAGCGGTCAAGGTCGGGTGGTCGGCCAGGCCTGAGGCCTGTTGCACGTAGGTGACGACGACGGCTTAATTGTAGACCCGTGCATATCCACAATAGGTGTGTGACAGTTACATCGCTGATTGGGGCGTCGCAAAATGGGCACGATGTACCATACGGGCCGCGGTACTTTTGCGCCCAAAGGGTGGTCACGGATGGGGTAAGCGCAACCCCAACACGAAGCCTTCGCAACGTAACCTCCTCTCGGCGGGTTAAACCACCAGGGAGGTCTGACCCACACGGAGGTATAAGAGCTCGTGTGGTACGTCGGAGGCTTTCTTTTTCCCGTAGCATCTGTCCTTGAGCGTCCTCAGGAAAATGCGGTAGTGGGTGCGGTGTGACTTGTGGGTGGGTTGCCAAATCAGCTTTGACAAGGTCCGGCAAAGCGGCCCCAGGCACCCACTGAACACGTATCCGCACAGATGCGGAGGCAGCAAGATGGTGAATACTATCCGAGAGTGACGTAGACCGATACACTCGTCGTATCGTGGATAGCTTGCGTCGAGTCCGTACGAATGATGAGCTGAGAGCATCTGTCAGGTATAAGAAAAGGTATCAGTGCTGCCAATCCGTCACGTATGGCAGCCAGCTCAGCAAGGTGAGCCGGTGGTGCGGGATCCGCAAAATACGAGCATGTCTGGCAAGCCTCTGGTATTGATGGGCATACAAGAGCGGTGTGAATGGTGGTGCCACTCACACTGGCATCAGTATAGGCGACGAGAGTGGCGGTATCTTGTTGATCGGCACGAAGCAAACGGGAAACTTGGGCGTTCGCCTGGCGTGGAACCGGGTTGTAAAGGCGACCAAGAGGTTTGTTTTCAGTGAGTTGCATTTTGTTCCACGGGGCAATAGTGCTCGTCTCTGAAGGGGAATGGTGAACTTCTTGGCCCATGTACCGCGCCAATGCAGCAACCGAACAGAACTTTGATGGCTTGAGGTTGCGCGCACAGCGACGCTGGTGTACTAACTCGTCAATGGTATTTAGTTGGGACTCCTGCTGCACTTCTCAATGTGCTCGAGTCCACTGCCTTGTTACAAGCCACCGCGATCGCTGCAGGCTACCATATGATAAGCAAAGTGAAGCAGGCTAATGGGAGACCAAAGTAGGAATCTGTTTTAGCAGTCTTGGCTAGCCTCAAATAAAATACTGCACACTTTTGCACACTCATCAACTCGCAGCAGCTTGGATATGGAGCAGTGGCGATGCTATTCGTTTTCAAAAAAAGAAACTAAATTTTCTGAAAAAGGAAAGCGTTTGATCGGGCTATAAAACGTTTACTTGTTCCCGCGCATATTTTTGCCGCCGATTACACAAATTTCAGACCAGGCAGAACAAAATAATGTCGTGACAGATTGATCTAATGTTATAGAGCCCCTGCTGAGCGATAGCCTCCTCTGCAATGCTCGAGCTCAAGGCGCGCAAGCATGGAATAGGCAGCACGCACCCCAGGTAGCCTACAGTGAGTGGTCATGACTTACGGAGGACAGTCGTAGCAGCAGAACCGTAGAACAAATTTTATTTGTAGCGAAGAGGAATGTCCGGCGCTGCAGCCACATCGCCAGCCCGGCGCGAGGCACGAGCTGGAGCTGCCTAGCCCGTGTTTTTGCTGCAACGCTGTCCGCGCCCGTCCATTTCCTGCTGCTACTGTTACGACGCAACCACCGCTTGTAGCCCGGTGTTTTCATTATATTTTGGTGGAGGCTGCTACGGTTTTCCCCGGCCCTGGAATTGCGTAGCCGAAAGCTCCCGTCCGTCATGCCTGACGACGCCGTCTCGACACCCCCACCGGCTTCACCGTCCATGTGTCCCGGTGCCGAGCGTCTGCGGGAGCCCGAGATCTTCACCGGCACCGATGAAAAAGACGTTGAGGATTGGCTCGAATCCTATGAACGCGCGAGCGCTAGCAACAAATGGGGCGATCCCATGAAGCTCTGCATCGTTATGTTTTACTTAACGGATGTCGCCAAGCTGAGGCACAAAAACCACGAGGCCGATATCCCCACTTGGACGACCTTTAAAACCAACGTCGTAGCTGTTTTTAGACGCCCTGGTGTGCGCAAACTTCGGGCAGAACAACGACTCCGAAGCCGGTCCCAGCAAACTGGCGAAACATTCACCAGCTACATCGAGGACATCCTCGACCTCTGCCGGCGTGTCAACCCGAGCATGGCGGAAGCGGACAAGGTACGCCACATCATGAAGGGCATTTCCGATGATGCCTTTCAAATGCTGCTCTCGAAGAGCCCTGACACTGTCTCGGAACTTATCGAGCTTTGCCAGAGTTTAGACGAGCTCCGCAGACAGCGTCTTCTCACGCGGCGCCAGCACGTTTCGGACGAAACCATTTCGAGCGTGGCTACCGCTCCTGACCTTGAGTCACTGCTGTCCCAGATCAAAGATTTCGTCCGTGCTGAGGTTGCTCGTCAGCTTTCTCTGCTATCACCAGCCGGGCAACCACCGTCGCCTTTGCCAGCAAACATTCGCCAGGTGATCCAAGAGCAAGTTTGCGCGGCCCTGCCTTCTGCCCGCGACACTCCGCCGTTGCCGACCCCTGTTGTCTGTGCCGAGGTGAATAATGCGCCTCTCAGCTATGCCGAAGTTGCCGCACGGCCACCGCCTCAGACGTTTGCGTCATTACCACCACCCGTGCCAGTGCGACCAACTGCCCGCTTCGATCAGGCAAGGTACCTACAGAGTAGTGGCCAATGGCGCACTCACGACAACCGACCGATCTGTTTTGCGTGTGGCCTGCCTGGCCACGTCGCGCGATATTGCCGTCGGCGCGTACCTCCCTACCACCAGACCTTCGAATCTGACTCGTATGTGTCACCGCGCCCACCGTTCTCAGCATCGCGGAACCCCGGCCAGACGTCTTCTTACACCGACCACCGCCCTCCTGTTAACCGCCGTTCGCCATCGCCTCGACGCCGCTCGCTATCGCCGATGCGTCGTCGTTCATCCACACCGGAGCAGGAAAACTAATTGCCGCAGTTCCAGACGCAGGAACTGCGTCACCCGCGAAACGACCAAGACCTCTCCCTTCACCGACGAATGTTGTTGATGTATCTGTGGACGGCGTCGCTGCACTCGCCCTTGTCGACACTGGTGCCGCAGTTTCAGTTATGAGTGCCAAACTCTGCCGCTTGCTAAAAAAAGTTACGACGCCGCTATCGAACATATCTCTTCGTACCGCCAGCGCAGATCGCATCACGCCAGCCGCTGCATGTACTGCTCGCGTTGTGATAAATGGCCTGCTCTGTGTCGTCGAATTGTTAGTGCTGCATTCGTGCTCCCACAACCTCATTTTGGGCTGGGACTTTCTCTCCGCTAATAAGGCCGTCATCGACTGCTCTCGCGCTGAGGTGGCATTTGAAGTGCTTTGCGGCGCCCCGTAATTTGACGCTCCTGAAACCGAGGACAAACTATTTGTTGCGGAAGACGTTTCAATACCGCCGCACTCTTTTGCCCTTGCCACGGTGTCCTGCAACAGCATCGCCGAGTCCAGCGCCCTTTTTACGCCATCTGCCATTTTCGCTCGTCGCAAATGCTCCCCGCTGCCTTTTGCCCTTTTGGAAATTCATGACGGCGTTAGCAGACTGCTTGTCTCGAACCTGCTGTCATGTCCGTTAACACTGCTACGTGGCGAGTGCGTCGGGCGTGTCCACACTGTCGACCCTTCTACCATCATTGACCTGCCAACTGGTTCTACCGCCGAACACGAAGTCGCCGGAGTGTCCTGTGTCCCCTCGCAGCAGACTAATACGCCTGACGTACTGAGCAGCTCCATCGCCGACACGCTAACCGTTTCTCAACGCGCCCAGCTTCTACGCCTCCTCGACAAGTACCGCTCTTCCTTCAACTGCCAGCATGCTTCTCTCGGCCGCACGTCAGCTGTAAGTCACCGCATCGACACGGGTACCAGTGCGCCACTGCGACAAAGACCCTATCGTGTGTCCGCGACAGAGCGCCAGGTTATCGACGACCAAGTAGCTGACATGCTGAAGCGCGGCGTCATCCAGCCTTCGCATAGCCCCTGGGCATCTCCAGTTGTTCTCGTTAAGAAGAAGGATGGGTCAATTCAGTGTTGATTACCATCGTCTTAACAAGATAACTCGAAAAGACGTTTACCCCTTACCGAGAATTGACGATGCCCTTGACTGCCTCCAAGGCGCGGAGTTCTTCTCTTCTTTCGACATACGGAGCGGCTATTGGCAAGTCCCCATGGCACCTGACGACCAACCTAAAACGGCTTTCGTCACACCTGATGGCCTTTACGAATTCCGCGTCATGCCTTTTGGTCTTTGCAACGCGCCCGCAACATTCGAGCGGATGATGGGCAATCTCTTGCGTGGTCTGAAGTGGAAAACGTGTCTGTGCTACTTAGATGACGTGGTTATATTTTCACCAGATTTTCCCACGCATCTCTGCAGGCTAGAGGAAGTACTGCAGTGCCTAACTGACGCCGGCATTCAGCTCAACCTGAAGAAATACCGCTTTGGCGCAAGTCAGCTCACCATCCTCGGCCATGTTGTGTCCAACGACGGCATTCTTCCCGACACCGCCAAGCTTCGGGCAGTTGCTGACTTTCCTCGACCTGCGTCTCTAAAAGAACTTCGCAGCTTCCTTGGCCTCTCTTCGTACTTTCGCCGCTTCATTCGTAATTTTGCTACCATCACCGCTCCCTTGAATCGGCTCCTACGAAGCGACTCGAAAACTTACGTTTGGTCGCCCGCCTGAGACGATGCCTTCCAAGAGTTGCGCTGTTTGCTAATCTCACCGCCAATTCACTTCGATCCTTCCGCTCCGACTAAGGTACACACCGACGCCAGTGGTGTTGGACTCGGCGCCGTGCTCGCGCAGCGCAAATCGGGATTCCAAGAGTACGTCGTCGCATACGCAAGCCGTACCCTCACCAAAGCCGAGAAGAATTATTCTGTTACAGAGAAAGAATGTCTGGACAATAATTTGGGCGCTTGGTAAATTTAGACCTTATCTCTATGGCCGCCCCTTCGACGTCGTGACAGATCACCATGCTCTTTGCTGGTTATCCACGTTGAAGGACCCCTCCGGCCGTTTAGCTCGCTGGGCTTTGCGGTTGCAAGATTTTGACATGCGTGTCGCCTACAGGTGTGGCCGCCGCCACACCGACGCCGACGCCCTATCACGCTCCCCTGTGTCAACCGAAACCGCTGCCTGCCTATCTGCCGTAGACGAAACACTTCCGTTCCCAGCAGGCTGCGACATGGCGTCTGAGCAACGCAAGGATGCCTGGATCAGCGCCCTTCTGCGATTCCTCTCCGACCCGTCGACTTTTTCTTCAGCTTCTCGAGCATTGCGCCGTCAAGCTTCCCACTTTGAAATCCGCGATGGTCTCTTCTATCGCCGGAACTTAACGTCTGACGGCCGCAAGTGGTTACTGGTCATACCTCGCCATCTTCGTGCAAAAATATGTTCAGCCTTCCACGCTGACCCACAGTGCGCACACGCGGGCGTCTTCAAAACATACACCCGACTTTCCTCCAGGTTTCATTGGCGAGGCATGTACACCTTTGTGCGCAAGTACATTCGGTCCTTCCCACAGTGCCAACGACGCAAAGCTCCTCCTCAGCACGCCTCTGGTCCGCTCCAGCCAATCCCGTGCCCGGCCAGGCCCTTCGACCGCATTGGCATTGACCTGTATGGGCCTCTTCCATCCACGGCTTCTGGAAACCGCTGGGTAGTTGTCGCTGTCGACCACCTGACGCGATACGCAGAAACAGCCGCTCTGCCTGCTGCCCGCGACATATCATCTTTCCTCCTGCGGAACTTCATTCTCCGTCACGGCGCACCACGCGAACTTCTGAGCGATAGGGGACGCGTGTTTCTTTCCTAAGTCGTGAACGCACTCCTTGCCGAATGTCGTATCGTTCATCGTACTACTACCGCCTACCATCCTCAAACTAAAGGCTTAACGGAAAGATTCAACCGCACCCTTGGCGACATGATTTCTAAATCTGTTGCCTCAGATCACTCTGACTGGGATCTAATTTTGCCCTTTGTGACGTACGCCTACAACACTGCTCCACAGGCGACTACAGGCTTTTCGCCATTTTTCCTCGTATATGGCCGAGAACCCTCGACCACACTCGAGACCATTCTGCCGTACCGACCCGATGCCTCCGAATCTACGCCCATCTCTGAAGCTGCCCGCCGCGCCGAGGAATGCCGTCAGCTCGCCCGGTCGTTCACAACTGTCGACCAATGGAGACAAAAATCTCGGCGCGACGATGACCACCCGTATCCTCACTTTCTTCCGGACTCCCTTGTGTGGCTTTGGGTTCCAGCTGTCCCTACTGGTCTCTCCTCCAACCTTGTTTCCAAGTATCAGGGACCCTACCGTGTTGTTGCACAGACGTCACCTGTGAACTATATCGTCGAACCAGTTACACCATCTACAGACCAACGCTTTCGGGGTCGTGAAACCGTTCACGTACAGCGTCTGAAGCCCTATTACGATCCGCTCGTAATATGTTCACCGTGAGTCGTCAGGATGGCTCCTTTCCGACGGAGGACGAATTGTAGTGAAGAGGAATGTCCGGCGCTGCAGCCACATCGCCAGCCCTGCGCGAGGCAGGAGCTGGAGCTGCCTAGCCCGTGTTTTTGCTGCAACGCTGTCCGCGCCCGTCCAGTTCCTGCTGCTACTGTTACGACGCAACCACCGCTTGTAGCCCAGTGTTTTCATTATATATTACATAATTACGTTATTGCTGCGTTCAAGTAAAACTTTGCATGACTTGTTAGTTCCCCAGTCTGCAGCCGACAATAACCACTGTCGAAATTGCGGGGCCCCGCCCCTCTAACATTTCTCAGTGGGGAGGTTAGCGCCCCCCTTGCACCCCCCCCCCCCCGATATAGATAGGCCTATGTCTCGACGGGTTTTTGCCGTCGCCGTTGCCGTCGCTGTCATGTCCTTCCGGTATGAAGTCCAAATTAATAAGATCCCCCGCGCATTGTATGTTCTACCGCGGGTAAAAGCGCTCGAGCGGGGGAGATGAACGCGGCCGCAGCAGAGTTCAAACAAGCCGGCCGATTGCTCGGAGGGTGCATGCGATAACATCACCCCGCTCGGGGGAGGCCTGCCGTCGAAGCAGACAGGAAACGCCCGGCCTTCTTTAACGAGTCTTAAAAGACGCGAGGGGGAGGGGGGGGGGGGCAGGTTGCAAAATGTTGCTCATTGTGCAGCGGAAGCGCCTCAGAAAGACCAACGGAGAGTACTAAGAGCTCGTTCAAGCACGTAAACGGTGAGATTTCAGCGGGTGACACGAAGAACTAGCCGCCAACACAAACATCACAGCACCCACGCATTTGACGGCTCGCTTTCCATGCCCTCACGATGGCGCTGGCTATCCCACGCTCCTTTGCGAAGCGAAACTGACGAAAAGCCCACCGTCAGGTGGCGTATTTATGAAAAGGGTCTATAGGAGTGAAAAATTTCACGCTGACGCATCCGCTGTTAGTGCGTGCTTTTTTTTTGTAGTACAATTTGTTGCTATCGCATTCATTGCTTCGCCCTTGCGGTGAAACCGTGACTTTTTTTTGGTATAGTGGAGGTGTACTTCACTAATATGAGAAAAATCGTTTCGCTCTTTAGTGTCCCTTTAACGGAATTCAGTTCCACCAGCCCAGAATGATGTGCTAGGTTGAAGTGCCAGTCGTGGAAGTCTCACGCTCGATGCACGAACGTCTTTAATGAAAAAACGCCAGGCCTGCGCTGAAACCGCAGCACAGTCACAGCGAAAGCTGGAAGAGCGGCGTTTCTTGAGCTCGTTGTAAGCTCTCTTGGGGCTACAATACAAGTACACTAGAAAGATACCCACTACGCCATAAATCACAATTTTTGTGAAGTTGGGAAGCACCTACTAAGCCATTATTCGTCATTCTGCGGAGAAACGAGGCACCAGCTACACGTCTGTAAGGCATTATGTGCACTTTGTTGAGACTTTATTGAGACCCCGAGGAAATGATTCATGCGCTTATGGGCTTCCTTGGCAACCAATACAAGTGCACTTGCGAGGAACCCACTACGCTATGAATCATTGTAATTTTACTGAGACCCCGATGAAATGGATCATGCGCTTATGGGCTTCCTTGGCAACCAATACAAGTGCACTTGCGAGGAACCCACTACCACGGTGTTAGAAGTATTATAGGTGGACCGACGGCGCCTCCGGAAGCGGCGAACTTCTGTCCGCAGTTTGTGGCGTCTTGTTCACAGGCCCCTAGATGGCGCTACACTACTGGTGGCTCAAGAGCGGTATCAGGCGTGGTCGCTTCGGAGCCGCGACCGCCCCTCGAAATGAATAAAAAAACTGTGCGTTCGCACTATAACGAGCGCAAAAATAAATAAATAAATAATAGCTTCGAATAAATCGAAATTTGGACGATACAGCCGCTACCTGTTGAATATGTTGAATTTGCCACCGCGAAGGTTGGCGGTGGGAAATTCAACATATGCTTTCCTCGTTCGGACAATTAAAGATATGAGAGTGACGTCACGCTGAAATATGACAAAAATTAGTTCTATTTGTAGAAGTATAGTTTAGATAGTTAGAAAAAATACCGCATTAGCCGTAGTATTACAACAGAAAATGCACACTGTCTTTGCTGTCGCGAACATTCGAAGTAATTTGCGGTCGTTGATCGCGGATAAAGAAATGTGTCACGAATACGACTTTTTAGCTGGTCGTGCATAAAACACTGAATTTTAGCGAATGCCAGCAGCTAAGTTTGAGGCACCGACGAAGGATATGAAAAAGCATCCTGGTTTGGCACTGCGAGAAGGGGAGACATTATGAATGGTGGATATATGTTCCCGATTCTTCTCTGTTGCCAACTGAGGAATATATTTCACTGTTTATGTCTCGCATAGTCACCCGAAGACAGCGTTACTACTTCGTCTTTCAAGGAACACGTCGATCACGGTGTGCGGAGTCTTTACGAGCGTAGCCAGTCAACCGCGATGGTACACCGGTTACGGTACTCGGCTGCTGACCGAAGTTCCCTAGTTCGATCCCAGCCGCGGCGGTCGCATTTTGATGGAGGCGGCATGCTAGAGACCCGTGTACTCTACGATGTCAGTGCATGTTAAAGAACACCACATTGCCGAAATTTGTGGAGCTCTGCTACGGCGTGCCTCATAATCATAACGTGGTTTCAGCACGTAAAACCCCAGATATTCTCATTGTTAACAAGCGTAGCTTTCGCATGGAGAGAGAAAGACTGCACACGCACGTAGGTGTTAAAAAACACTGGCCAACTCACGGCGTGGATGAACTCAAGACGATGAACTCAAAACGAACTCAATACTTCGTCGGCACGGCGTCATTAGCCAGGGCCGCCTTTCGTGATGTGCTCACACAAACGTGCCCTTTGTACACTGCTTCCCACGTCTTCGTTATGTACCTCGGCTCGAAGTGCTTCTCGCACACGTAATCAGTCGACTGCAGCACGCGGTCCTTGCGCGGAATCGCATGGCGCCAAACATTCAGGCGTTCCGCATCTCGGGGTGCAGAAAAATCGACTTTTCAGTGCAGGTCTTGTACACAGAGTTGCACCGCGGCACGAAACACTTTTTGCCCATTTCACGGCTTTCTCACTCGAATAGCATGACCTGCCATCGCACAAGAAGAATTAAACGAGGAAGCAATGTGGCGACAACTGCTTCGTCACCGTGGCTTTGTCGGGAGAGAGGCCGGCGCGCGCCGCTGTGAGCCTCTTGACTGCTCCTGCCATCTCGCGGCGTGACGGCGCGGAGGAACCGAAGTTCGACGCAGCGAGCGCATGGCGCCGGTGCTGCGTCGTTCCACCTGTACTTCTAACACCGTGCCCACTACGCTCTAAATCAATGTAATTTTACTGAGACCCCGAGGAAATGGATCATGCGCTTATGGGCTTCCTTGGCAACCAATACAAGTGCACTTGCGAGGAACCCACTACGTTATAAATCATTGTAATTTTTGAGAAGTAAGGCAGCAGGCACTGTGCCATTTTTCGTCATTCTACGGAGAGCCGTGGTACCTGCTAAACGCATGTAAGGCATTATGCGCACTTCGTTGATGCTGTGCCTGATGACGACGAAGAATTATGGCAGAGGCCTATGTAATGGGTTGGAAGTATTCAACAACCTACTCGTGGCGCAGTTCGCATTGTGTGACGCCTGTTTACAGAATTCGCGTTGTGCGACGCTTGGTGCTTATTTTACTCTACTGCCACGGTATATTGCATATGCACGGCCGCGGCGGCTGCATTTTCGATGGAGGCGAAAATGTTTGAGGCCCGTGTACTTCGATTTAGGTGCACGTTAAAGAATCCCAGGTGGTCGAAATTTCCGGAGCCCTCCACTACGGCGTCTCTCATAATCATATCGTGGTTTTGGGACGTTAAACCCCAGATATTATTATTGCATATGCAAATGTGGTTCCTTCCCGACATGAAGCCTGTATAGGACCTTTTTGCAAAGCAGTTTCAAGCACCGGCATGGCTCAGAGATTGAATGCTGGTCTCCCACGCAGAGGGCCCAGGTTCGAATCTCGTTCCATCCTGGAATTTTTTTCTTATTTCGTTTTTTTTCTTATTTAGAGCGATACTGGTTACGGACACCTGCGGCGGCGGCGGCGGCGGCGGCGGCGGACAACTACGGCGCCAAAAACGGCCGGTGAAATGATCTCATAACAGCTTTCGCTGTAAAACGCCGTGCGAGATAATCGTTGTCTACAAACCGCGGAATGATGCGCACTACATAATATCGCTGTGATACATGGACTTTCGATTGCATTGATCGTGATCGTAACTGCAGTGACTCCACAAAGACTATTATAGAGTGAAAAGAAAAAAAGCTTTTGTTATTAATGGCGTTGCATCATACTTCGCGATGTCATATTTGGCAATCTTGTTTTTGTATAACGTGCGTTTTCTTGCATTTCGCGCGTGTACTGTGTGCATGTATTACGCAGTGATAATTTGTTCACATTAAACTACAGCAGACTCTCGTGAAGCTTATAGTCCGTAGACCCTTTTTTAAACGCTTATCCCTTCTTGCGAAGCCTCACCCCCTCACTATGCCTCACCAACAAATGACGAGGGCGGAGCCGGAGAAGTGGGGCTTGACAATGGACGAAAGGAATGTACTTACTGACTGTGTCGACCTATGTATACATTTATATGTTTTCTTTTTATTTCCTCGAGGATGCACGTGTTCTTTGTATGTCCGAGTGTATACGCGTGGTCTTTTGGCTACTAATATTTTGTGTTTTTTACTTTTTTTCTTTTATTTTTTGTTCTTTCTCACACTGCTTGGAGAATGATGCTATAAAAGTGCATCTAAGACCCGTAAATTTTGCCTTGATAAAGATTGGTCTGCGATCGAAACGTTGGAAAATAAACTGGCTGTTTTAGAAGCGTATATCCTTTTCCTATTTGTCTTACGGCTACCGAAGACAGCCTCTTTACAATATATATATATATATATATATATATATATATATATATATATATATATATATATATATATATATATATATTACAGACACACACATACATAGAAGGTCGGGGCCCCTCTACCAGCAAAACTGTGCCTCCCTGCTGTAATGCCCACTGAGGCGATGCAGGTATGTAATAAATAAATAATAAATAGATAAAGAAGTTGGATGTTCAAGGGCTGAAGCGGTCGTGGCAGTGCCAGTGCAAGTTGTCGAAGCGACAAACAATCCCACGTAAGGCTTTTAACACTTTAGCCGCGTACATCGCCTAGTCGTTAACGTTACGGCAACGTATGCAATGACTCCCACAGTTAAACACCAAGCGCGCTACGCGTTTTTATTTCGTTGAAACAAGACGTCATATGAAGACTTGGCGTTTACCTCAAACACGATGACAAGCACGGCGACAAGAGACGCAAATGCGGTATTTACGGCAACGCAAGAGTCGAAATTCACGAAGGCAATCTCAGGCCACTTCGCCATACTTCGCTTTGAGTCACACTTGCTATAGTTACAGCAGACAGTGAAGAAAACTGGCATCGAAAGTTGCGTAAAAAAAATTACAAATGACCTTATTAAATGGGATTAATGTCCCTGTTTTCTCTTGTGAAAGGGTAAAAAACGATTCCTTTATTCTAAATTTTACGTTAAATCTGGCATTCTTTGTTTTACTACCATAAAAGGTACTGCACAAAAACATTAAACTCCGAGTTGACCATGGCGGGGGTGCGATTTAAACAACAGATATATCGTTAAGCTGACGCTGAACTCCGTTGCTTCACATTTTTTTCTATCTTTGCTTTCTCTATTTCAATATCAACGCAGAATTGCAAGATAATGTTTATATGCGTGAAAATTATTGCTTTTGTTTAGGAACTACTTCCCTTGTAGCGCGGAGGCATGCAAAATACGAGCAATGCGGCCTCGTGGGAGCAGCACATATTTATTCTTAGGCTGTCGCCGACTATTCGCCGCGTATACAAATGTACGTAGCGGCGCTTCGCCGTAGGCGGTTTGATTCGATTGTCGCCGAATAAAGCGCGTTGACTGCAGCCCAATGGTAATGTATACGCCCTTCATTGCCGCATTAATGCGCGAAACCGGCCTAACGTTCCTATTACGTGTGAGAGAAGCGCAATGTGCCAATCGATGGGGTACTGGCCTTCGGTCACATTCGTGTTTTGCACTGTGCTCCATGTTTTTCTTGCTTTATTTGAACGTGTTTAAATTGCATTTTGTCTATACCACAATACAAATAGTGCTGCGTGGCTGCGCCAATTAAGTATCTACTTCTTGCTCTAGCGGCTACAAAAAATGAGAGCCTGTATTTCGGCCTAAATAGATGAAGTAAATCTTTGTGCACTTTGCTTCTGTGCTTGTATGAATACGCGTACTGTAATATAAATGCGTAGCTTCAGGTCTTCATTACCGCTAACCGGCCTCTGCAGACGCTAGTTCATGCTTTGCCGCATCACAAGGATTTCCATATCGCCAACACTTCACGAGGTGGTGTCGCCAAAATTCTGCCATTCACACGTCGACATTCAGTACTTTTTTTTTTGTTTAGGACGACGCCAAATGAACTATTTGATGTGCTTGAACGACAAAGTGCTACCCACATTGAAATGATTTTGGCGAATGGACGGTACGATGGTTAGATATAACACCATAACGACACGTGCATGCATGCACTCACTTACTAGAGTGCATACAAGTCTCGTAAGGCGAAATGCTTATGTATATCTTGTAGGCGTACGTACAAGCATTCGATACAGTGCTAGCACAACGGAATAAGCTGTAATCTGGGGACGTGCATGACGTTCGCACACATGCGAACACGGTGTGGCTAGCAAACGACGCAAGGAGCCATCCACACCATGGGGTTTCGTCCGCTCGCCGCTAGGTGCCGACTCTGCTCGATCTCGCGGCCAATAAGGAACTTAGTGTGGTGCCGTGTGGTATAGGCGCAACTTTTCTGCAAAGGGTCCTTCAGAGCAACGAAATGGGCTTACTGTGAAGTACTGTACTTTTTGGCCGGGTGTGAGGGGTATTAGTTAAAAAGACGAGGAGATTGTCGAAAACAACTCCACGCTCTCCGTACAGGGGAAGAGCACGAAACGCCCCTGGACAGCTGTCAATGATGACCAGCCCATTTTTGGGCCCTCCGCTAGCACAATATAATGCTTTCAGTTCAAGACGTTGCGCCGCAACGGTGTATGCATAATACCTTCTCTACAGCTCTACAGACAGACAGACAGACAGACAGACAGACAGACAGACAGACAGACAGACAGACAGACAGACAGACAGACAGACAGACAGACAGACAGACAGACAGACAGACAGACAGACAGAGAACTCTATTCAGGTCCTGGGTAACTGCTTTGTGAAGCCCCCTTTTAGGGGGAATTCGTTGCAGTCGCGGCCCGCTCCCACGTAGGGACCGGAAGACCGTGGCGCTTCGCCTTCTCGCAGGCCCTCTGGACAGCCCCAACAATATTTACTCATTCGCGGTAGCACGGCTCAGCGTGGGAGATCGGAGCCTGTTAATCAGCGTGTCGCTGCGTCGCAAAATGGCAATCCATGGCACTACGCCTTTGTTCGCAAGGTATTTCTGACAGTCATATGCGCTGCGCAGCCAGCATGGCAGCCAATTACAGGGCCGCCATGGGCGTAGCGAGGACAGCCAGCCCAAATCAGCAATGTTCGAACAACGATATCTAAATGTCAACACATCTTACGATTTTCGACATAAACACTGACTTCCATACAACATGAACAAATTATGGCCTTCAGAAACTTTCGGTTATCATACCTCGTACCTTGAATGTTTATCCACAAATTGATTTTCTAATAAGGGAATATTCAAACTGTAACATTCCTTCAAATGTGCTAAAGAGTTTGCTATTAGCAGAAATGTAGAAAAAGCTTTATAATCTTGTCTTGTCTTCTTTAGGTAATTTTGTCATGATCTTTTTATGTCCAATAAATATTTGCCAGCTATTCATTGATGTCTTAAACTACTGTTATCTACACGGGATTGATTGGGATGTACTTTATTTTGTATTTGTTATTTTTGCGTTTATACTTTGATTCGAGGCAGTGACTTTATGCATTGTATAACATTGTATAATATTGTATCATCACTGTGTAACACTTCGGTGAAATTCATGCTGCAACATGTGCCTGAACTACCGAAGGGAAGTTGGGCCCTCGTCAGGTGTATTAACACACCTTTAGCCCAATTTCCTCGGTATACAGTGTTCGCTGTACACCGGAATAACAATTTGATTTGATTTGATTTGAAGTGTCTTTTCGACTGTGGGAAGGCATTCTATAACAAATCCAGATAATTTCCGGCGCAGGTGGCTGTTTTGGTCGGCGGTACATGACAGTACGAAAAAATTTCGGGGGGAGGGGGGGGGGGGTCTGTAGTCCGGCCAGCCCCGGCCCCCTCGCTACGCCACTACTGCTGCTACAGCAGGTGTAAATTGGCCATTTTTGCTGCCTAAACCCTACGATGAGACATCAGGCAGGCTATACCAGCGTTCCTAGATTAGGTTGGGCTATACCACTTACGCGTGCCCCCAAATTAAGGAAATCGAGTGCGCAACACCTAAAGAACAAGGCTCAAAGTTCCTACACGTCATAATATAGCAAGCATCTCAGGCCTGCCTTGATGCTACGCAGGAAGCACGCCGACATCAACACTACGAAAATTTCGATTTTGCCCGCCCCTGTGGTACAGTGGTTACGGTGCTTGGATGCTGACGCTGCGGCGGTCGCATTTTGATGCGGTGAAATGCTATATGCATGCGTACTGTGCAATTTCAGAACCCCAGCTGGCCAAGATTACCCGGAACCCTCCACTAAGGCGTCTCTCGTAGCTTGTACAGGGATGCAACAGCTGCGCCAATTGCGCCAATTTGATACAATTCCTTATTTTTGCGCCAAGCTGAGCCAAAACCGTGAAATTGGTTAAAATTGCGCCACGCTGCGCCAAAATGCCCGACCAGCTTAAAATTTTCTCAATTGCGCAAATTTGAGCGAGAAATGGAGGCCGCGTTGGTCATCCGCAGTGTGGGCATCGTCATCCAATACAGACGCGCAGAACCTAACCCTAACCCTTCGCGAAAGAAAAAAAAAAAAGCTGTTTCACCGCAAGGACGAAGCAATGAATGCGATAGCTACAAATTGTAATGTTATACAAAGTGAGGCTGGCAGCAAATTCTTTTGTATCCGATCTCGCGTAACCCTACAAAACGTTGATGCAAGAGAATACGGCCGCTCCAGGGAATGATGTTCTTTCTGCACAGTGTCTTCGTACTGAGAGCGCAGCACGTAGCAGGATGTACGAGCCGCCCGCTGATGGCTGCCGAGATAGCGCGCGCGTCAGTGATCGCAACCGCGACCTTAAAATCAAAGTTCAAAGTTGCT
The DNA here is from genome assembly GCF_013339695.2 of Rhipicephalus sanguineus. Taxonomy (NCBI): domain Eukaryota; kingdom Metazoa; phylum Arthropoda; class Arachnida; order Ixodida; family Ixodidae; genus Rhipicephalus; species Rhipicephalus sanguineus. Next base: position 61,804,285 of record NC_051178.1, read on the forward strand.
ACTCGAGCGACAGCCCCCCCCCCCCCGCCCCCCTCTCTCGTCTTTTCATGCTCGTTCAAGACGAGCGGGGCGTTTCCTCTATGCTTTGATGGCAGGCTTCCCGAGCGGAGTGGTGTTATCGCATACGCCCTCCGAGCGACGGTGATGGGCTGGCTCGTGTGATATCTGCTTCAGCCGCGTTCGTCGCCTGCATTCGCGTGCTTTTACCCGCGGTAGAACATACTATGCACAGGGATATGTTATCAATTTGCACTTTATACGGGAGATGACGGCAAAAACTCGTCGAGAGTGTCCATATAGTTGCTATCGCAATAGAAAAGGACAGTAGTTCTCAAATTTCCTGATGCTTGTTTTATTGCGTGGAGAACGCTTTTTAAGCCACTTTTGCCGCAGTACACTGTTGTCCTGCGGAAAAGCATAGTGGGATTTAGAAGGGGCTATTAGTACTAGCCAACGTTTATAGACGTTGGTACTAGCTGTCAGGGACACAGCACATTTTGTTCCTTAATTACTCATTCGTGCACGCGCCGTGCAATTACGAGTACTAGTATGATTGCTGACGTCTAAAAAATTATTGGCAATCATTTGGAGCTGCTGTGTATGGCGTTTCTGCGGCCTTGAGGAACAATAGACAAAAACGTATGCCAGTTTTCTTTTTTCGCTATCCCCACTTGCTCCTGCTTTACGAATCTCCCAAATTTCCATGTTGCCAGGTTCGCAGGTATATACATTAGCATTTCCAGTGCCTGTCGAATTATTCGACAGGTCCTGCAAATGCTAATGTAACTTAGTCATTGCTCGCACTGTGGGGTGGCTCAAAACACTGCTTATATTGAAATAGCTGTGTTCACGTACACTGTGCACGAATTAGCTGATGTTGAATGGTTTTTACATATTTTTGTTTTCCTTTCTAAAAATAAGCCTTCTTTGTTATACTGCTCCAAATTTGGGATTTCGGGCTAAAAAATTCAGGTTTTTTTTTTTTCGTAACCTGCTCCAAATTTGGATTTTTGTGCTCCAAAAGCAACATTTTGCTGCTCCAAAAATTGCTCCAAATCCTATTTTGGCTGTTGCATCCCTGCTTGTATCGCTTCGTGACGTTCCCACGAATCGATTCCGATTCATTCCAGCTGTGTTATCCTCAGCATTCATTGATGTCGTTCGAAGAGTGCAACACATTTTCAGCACTGCGGCGCAAATACATGTTGCTCAAGTGCCGAGAACAAACAGCAATCGTCAGAGTAACTTTGCTGATGCGGAGTTTGGTTATTTACGCCGTTCTTCGCGGTTCATTCAAAAAACGGAAACTCGTGAAAAGATACTAAGCCGCCTCGCTGACGCGCATATCGAAACGCAGAAAAACTGCTTCGCAACCTTTTTAAATGCGAATGCATTTCTTAGTCGGGCTATGCGAGGCATCCGGCGTTGTCCGCGGCGCCCTCTCCCATAGCGACAGCTGCGGGCGCGCGCACTGATCCTCGCCCCTAGCAACCGGAGCATTTGGTGCGAGAGAGTGTAGGAGAGGGTAGGTGCAGTGCTTCGCCGCTCGTTCTCGCCGTTCGCTCTCTCTCCTCCCTGCGCCCCACTCTCCCGTCCGCTCGCGCCTCACTCTCGACCGTTCGCTGGCTGGGCGCCTCTCAAGAACATCCGGAAATGTGTGCTCGAGACGCCGCTGCTAAACGCCAACGCCGAGCCGAGAACGCTGGCGCCCCACTCTTCCGTCCGCTCGCGCCTCACTCTCGACCGTTCGCTGGCTGGGCGCCTCTCAAGACGATGGCAGAAGTCGGTGAAGGCGAATGCTTGACGGCAACGGTACCCTCTCTCGGCGCAAGAAATGCATTCGCATTTCCTCACGATTCCCTTCGGGGAGGTGGGGGCATTTTTAGGGGCGAAGCTCCTTAAGGCGGCACCCGTTCGTCCCTCGTAGTCGTCATCGTCGTAGTAGTCCGTAACAAGTCTTACGCTTTGACCTCCAAGGTGGTGCCGGTGGGATATTTCTCCTGTGCGTTGTTGAACAATAAAAAATTCGCAGCGTGCGCGTTAACTAAAAGCCGAATTCTTCTGTCTCTCATTCCCATTAGCAGCCATTGTTTACCTCCAAGGTAGTGCCTGGTGAGATTTCTCCTGTGCGTGATTAAACAATAAAAATTTTGTTCAAAACGCCGTTGATTGATGAAATAAACCAACGAAAGACGCCAGATGTTTTGTAAAAGCAGAACGAAAGAACGCCAAATGTTTTTCTTAAAGTGTAGTAGTAGTAGTTGTATGTAGCCACCTCGCCCGATCGTCAACGGGCGAGGTGGACCGGCAACGGCGCGAGGACCCTGCCGTACGAGAGTTAAATCACACTAAAAGACATACTTTGCGGGCGATACACTCTAGTGAGCTTTCAACTTTTCGTCTTAATGTACATGATAAAGAAATTATTTCTACGAAAAAGGCAAGGCACACCTTGAGCAATATATTTGGTTTTGGGACGCTAAATGGAACCATGAGGCGATGCGAAGCCGGAGCACTTGCACGATCGCGTTCCGTTGGCTTTCGTTGGGCATGCTACCGACGTCGCGTCGTGGAACGCGCGTCCTGTCTTCCCTCTAGCCTTGCCTTTAATTCGCACAGGGCGAGCGGGGAATGCGGTCGCTCTTGGCGCTCTTTCGCTCGGGAGCGGACTTCTTCCTTGCATTTCACCGATCACAAGTGATAATGAAGGGACCACGTAAACCAACAGTACAATAAAAGTTTGATGTTTAATATATACACGATGTTTCACACTCTTTATATTATGTACTGGGCGCATTTCACGGAAGAGTTTCACGGTTTACAGATGATTCCCTCCGTAGCTTCGCCCCACTCATCATCATTCACCCCGTGGATATGCTGTGATTTTTCTTTTCCTGACGACGAATCCATCCGCCAGAACCGCCACCGCACGTGCGAAACATGTTGTCCGCTTTCGAGCTTTCTCCGCTAGGTTGCGTATTGGCTCAAATTATTTGCGAATGCTTTTATTTAAATTCTCATTCTTTCCGCAAACGATTACAGAATGGAATAACATCCCACCTGACCAACTGTTGTCCTTAGCACAGTCAAGTGCCTCCTCCTAGGTTACTCTGTAAACAGTCTTTTTCCAATTTAATTAGAATTGGTTCCATTTCATTCACTTGATATGTTTCACTGTCACTGTATTCACAATTATTTATTTGTATAGCCTTTTCATCGCCTGTATTACCTGCATTTCTTCTTTCGGATTCTGTTGGTATTATGGCCTGTTACCCACCTTTGTTGTGCAAAGTTTTGATGCTTTTGTATTCTCACTCCTGCTTGGGCCATGTGGCCTGCAGTATTTCTGTAAATAAATAAGTAAATAAATAAAAATATGGTGCTCGCTTTGCGCGCGGACTTAAACCGCCGGCAGATTAGCGTTATACGATGCGATTCGCAGACCAACCATGATTCCAGTTATTGGTTCCTTCAGTGCTGTCTCCATAAGTATACAGTATCTGGGCTTTTGTTAGCTTTCACTCGGCGAGGACATAGCGTGGCGCCGTCTGCCGGAATCTCTCTGTGAAATGTAAAACGACATTACGTGGTACAAACTGCGCGAAGTGTTCGACGTCTCCAGTGACTAAGGCTGTTCAGCCGCGGCTTTTTCTCGCTTTGCAAGCGTTGAATGTGTTTGTATTAGCTGCGAACCAATTTGCCAACAAAGGTTTTTAGCAAGCCAACGTGCGGTCATCATCGCATCGCGCACTTTCGACGGAGCGCGTGCGCCATGGACACTGAACGTGAGGAGGCACTCCAGTAAAAGGCGAGTTATGAAATTCACGTAGAAATTTGTAACTCGAAGCTTTCTCACATCTCGTGTAGATTTATGTTTACCGAGGCGAGCGCGACTGCGAGCATCTGTCTCTTGCTTTTGCGCGGAATGGTCGCAGCCGAGGTGTGACGTTTCGACCTGCGTGGACTGCCGCGCGCGGTTTACGGCGACACGTCGCCCTAGTTTTCGGCGCGTAATCAAATGGCCGAATGCAAACGATGACATAGGTCAAGTTCACGTGATCTTTCATAAAGGTAGCCATGAGCTATTCAGCCACAATAACAGTACTGTTCACAAAAAAAAAAAATAAAACGTGGTTTGTGCGGCTTTTTCACCAGAATCATTGCCAGACGGTGTTTTACAAGATTTTAATAAGTCGAACTTCAACCGCGTATATTTTTGTCTGCTTAATCCACGCTTCCGCTACATGCGCTTCTCTGCACGAGGTGTATCGAGTGATGTGATATCATGCGAGCACGTTGCAATCCCTATGCATCGCTTGCTCGACTATTAATTATAATTGCCGTATCTCGTTTTCAGTGACTCCGTCGGTCTCTGGCATCAACCAATTCGTGGACCAGCAGCTAAACACATCATGGCTGCTAACACAAGGAGAGGCATTGTATGAGGCCGACCACGTCCGAATATGAAGCGCAAAAGAACATCAGGACAAAATCACTCTCGCTGCCCTTGTGCAGCAAGCGGCCGGAATAAGCGTTGCGGCCTGGTGCGAATAAACGTCGTAAATTCTCGTGTACAGTCCCGGAAAGTCCCACGTCGTACTCGCCGAACATTTTAGCTCCAGCGTAGTACGCAACATCATCTTCGCGAAAGTGCTTGCTGCACACGCCATTATGAATGCTGGTCGATTCCACGAAAGATCAAAAAACGGTGTATACTTAGGGTTGTTCGTTTTCGGGTAAAACCCGATTTTACCCGATTCTTGCACCCCGAACAAGTTTCAGGAGAATCGGGTTAAACCCGATTTCTCCCCGAATAAACCTCCCTGTAGCGATCTGCACAATCGTGAGTTGCTGCTAACTCGTGTTGATGCTCTTCCCCTTCTCTTCTCACCACTACCTGTCTCCTTTGTCACCCCTTTCTCCTCTCTAATCTTTACATCCCCTCTCTCCTCTGCACGCACATGCGTGAGAGCGTACATGCACCCCCCCCCCCTAAAAAAATGCTTGCAGAAGAAAGTGGGAAACACGTTTGAGGCCGGCCACGCTTCGAGTACATTGTGAACAAATTTAGGGTGAAAGAAAAGCAGAGATCTGCCCCTTTGCCCACTGCAGATTAGTCTCGGGTATGTGCACCTGCTTCCAAGAATTTCACGCGGAAGGGACGGGTGACCAGTCGGTGGGGGAGAGATTGAGCGACGAAGAAGCCAGCCATACCCTCCCCCAGCGTCCAACCCCGCGCGAACGCCCCTCACTCTCTCGCGCGACACGAGACGAGACGCATATCGCCATCCTCACTTAGCATTACCAGGCGCGTCTTGTGAGCGCAAAGCCACCGTCGCGGACATAAGGCGGCACCGGAAACTTCAGCGTGGAGATGGGAAGAAAACGAAAGACACTGGATGACTGGTGTAAAGAACATGAAGATCTCCAGATCGCAACGAAAGACAGTGAAGGCACCCGCACTTTAGTGTGCAAATATTGCAACACCGAGATGGTCACCGATCCAGCGAAGAAGCCCTACGACCGAATTCGTGAGCATCTAATGTCATCTCGTCATAAGAAGTTCAAGACGGCTTCCAAGGAAGCTGAGACTGCGGGAACGTCTCAGCAGACGCTTTTTGATATGTCCTGTAGACAGCGTGCGAAAGAAACTGAAGCGGACGGCGTTATCCATGACTTTGTTCGTGCCCTAGCGTACAGCGGAATAAGCATGCACCAGGCGGACGGACCGCTGGGAGACTTCGCACGCAAATACTGCAAGGCCGCGAAGACCATGCCAACAGGACAAAGACTTCGGCTGAAATACCTGAAAGAAGCTTTTGACAAGGACATGGAGAAAATCCGCGATGATATGCGAGATGTGAAAGTGAGCGTCATCGTCGATGAATCCCCAGACATCACTGGTGTGCCTACCATCAACACTCTCCTGTGCTACTATAGCCAGAAAAACGTGAAGAAGCACGTTGTTCTGGTCGACGTCGACAGGGTAAATGCATCGAACAGTTACACGGTGGCCAGCGCAGTTAGCAAGGCACTCCTGACGGTTGGCAAGACGTGGAAAGACGTTGTGAAAGTAGCCACAGACTCAGCGGAGTACATGCGAAAGATGGTTCGAGAAATCTGTCAGGCTGAAGGGATCCAAATCTTGCATGTGAAAGATATAGCACACCTTATTCATGTGAGTGTTGACCATGCCATTTCTTTACCATGCATGTCTGATGTTCGATCCGTAGTGATCAAGTTTGGGGCGTTATTTAAGCACGCTAACAAGCTTTACCAAAAGTACACTGAAATTTGTTCTTCTAATGGCCTCTTTGGACCTGACATTAAGAAGCCACCTTCTGTTGTCCCGAATCGATGGCAAAGCTTCTACAAGGCACTTGTGGTAGTCGTAGAAATGTGGAGCTCGTTAACAGAACTTGCTGAAAGCTCGCATGATAGCAGCAAAGCGGAAGCTATTCGAGGGATACTTTCTGAAAAAGAAGTTGTTTATGCGAAGGCAATCTTGATGAGAGATGCACTCGGCCCACTTTTGGAAGCCCAGAAAACGCTTGAAAGTGGGAAGCTTTTGATGCCCAGCTTTGATCACCTGGTAAACGTGAAGCTGCAGCAGATTGTCGGGGAGCTTTCGGCGATGATCGGTAAAAGCGATCAGGCCAAAGCTGTTTTAACGCGATAGCGTTAAAGAGCTCGTATCGCAGAAATTCCGTCGTCGGTGTCGGCACCGTTGGTTGTGAGCGAAAAATCATCTTGTCCGTGACCGAAAAATCGAAAAAGCTGCAAATAAAATAAATAATAAAAATGTTGAGTCCGAGTGAGAATCGAACCCAGGTCGTCCGCGTGTCAAGCAGGTGTTCTACCACACAGCCACGCCTCTGCTTAGAGCTGCACTGAAAGTAACTTTCATGCTTCCTAAAAATACGCGTCCTGTATACAGGTGTCACAGTACGAGATGTAATATCGCAGTAATATTGCGTGGTACAAGCGTACATTGCCATCGGGCGTCACACCATGTCAATATCATAACGACTTGGTGGTTTAAAGACAGCCATCCATCACAGAAGGCACACGCATTACTGCGCGTATTACCTTAAGACCACGTAGTGGGTGCATCGCAACTTCGAAAACGTTTCTCGCGCATAATTGCCCCTGGTTTAAAGCATGCTACCCATTACATGAGGCACACACCTTAGTGCGCGCATTCTGTTAAACACTCGTAGTGTTCAAAGTGCGCACTAGGGGCAGGATATTGCTATCGCGTTCAACTCTTAAAGGCGAAGCTTAAAGGTCAACTCCGGCGATTTTTGTCTATGTTACCCAAGCGCAGCGCTAATTTAGTAAAAACATGTTCTGAAGAGTTCTGCACGAAACTCGCCACAAAATGGCGCTGCACTCTTGGACGGAACGTCTCAGAAAAAGAGGAAAACCAGCTAACCTTGTGGAAGTTGGGAGCCGTCCTTGATCCGTTTCAGAAGCGTCTGCTGGGGCAGTCATTTGAGGACTACCGACCTCTGTTCATGTCCGTAACCGACAATGTAGATTCCCTTAATGACGAGTTCAACCAGTATTTGCTGGAAGCGAGCCCCACAAACCCAGCTGTCGAACTAATTGAGTATTGGCATGACTCTACTTCTCGCTACCCAAGGCTTGCAAAAGCTGCACTGACATTGTTGTGCCTAGCTAATGGTAGCTGTGATGTGGAGAGAACTTTCTCCCAGCTGAGATATGTTCAACGACCGGACAGATCTCGAATGGAGACTGACATGTTGCGCATGCAGATGATAATGTATGTCAACAAGGACGTGTAAAAAATCGATGACCAGATTTTCGAGAATAAAATGTATAATTTCTAAGAGTCAATGTTTACTGATTCATTCATTTTCAAACACCACTGATTCATTTTCAAACAAACACAAAATTTCGGGTAGTATACTGTATTTGCTATAATACTCTGGTGTCTGTCCCAATTACCAGCTTGAAACACCAAATTTAACGTGTTATACTTAAAAAGCCCGTGATACGTTTTGATAAGCTCAGTGTAAGTTCTGATAAGTACAACCGTATATTTAACCCGAAAAAACCCGAAGTAAGGAATGGTTTCGCAAAAAAACCGATTTTTCCCCGAATATCAGTTTGAAAAATACCGCCCGATTTTTACCCCCCGAATTTGAAAAAATATAAAACCCGAAAACGAACAACCCTATGTATACTTGATGTTTCCAATTTTCATGACAATTTTGTATGTTGTGCACATATCACTGCACACCACGAAATCGCGGTTCGTTCTCAAATAAAAAATTTTTTCAACACAGGAAAATTCTGCAAGCGTCGCCGGTTGACGACGACCATTTTAAGAAGAGTGCGTTTTCGTAAATTCGGAACGATGCTGGCAGCTACTGAAGCTATATATTACAAATATCTTTCTTTTTAGCGGAAGTAGAAGTAAAGGGGAAATAGCTCTCATTATTTCATAGAATTTTGAGCAAATTATGTATTTTTAAAAATTCACGAAAAACGCTGCGTTTTTTGAAAATCAGTCATATTTGGGACGCTATGGCTACTTCTGTGAACATCTTAGCTTGTTCATATTTGCAGTATGAACAGGCCTTTATGTGAACAATGAACCTCTGCATTTGTATTTCTCTAATAATTTTCAAAGTAGTAAATTATCATGCTCGAAACACCAAAAAGACAAAAGTGCTCCTCGATTCAAAAATCTTTAATAAAAAAACCCCAATCTCAATTTTGTTCAAAGTCCCCCAAAATGTTCTCAAAGGACTGCAGAATGATGATATAAAAAATATGTTGCATCATTTTTATTAGAACAAAAGCAGAAAATGTCAAACGTGTTTCCAGAGCGTGGTGGCTACTGCGTAAATGACATCTCGAGTAACAAGAAACTACAGTAACACGCCTTTTTCCTTCTCTGAGCTTCGCTAAACAATAGTAATGATCTATTGACGGAAAGTGGGAACTGTTTTGTAAAGAAAAAGATCGTTCCAATTAAACGCATTTGCGTGGTTTGCGACTTCACGCCAGTGTTAGACATCCCTCAGTCCACAGTACACACTTTCAGTTGTAGCCTCCTTTCATCTATTTCAGTTGAGTATAATTCATATCTTACATGCTAAAGAACGCATTCCCTCCATGCGTCTCTTATGATGTTGTGCTGTGCCAGAATTGAGAGATTGGTTAAAAGGCAAGATCTCTTCATGAATGGAAATGAATTTCTGGAGAGCGGTCGCCAAGAGGTTTGGTTTTTGTTGGCCCAAATGTGTACGTTGTCAAACCTTATGTAATCATTGCAGAGTTTAAAAAGAATCGATTACGTGAAGGTTGGTGGCAGCCGTTTTGACCACGGACAAAACACGTCTTGTTTGCATTGCATCTGCTTTGCTTTGCATGTCCTTATATCTCTTGAAGCAGTGCTGGCAGATCTGGTTTCCCTCTTGAATTGAGCGCTCATCCTACTTCATGACCCTCCGCAAAAGAGACTCGATCCAATATATTCTACACAACGAAAATTCCGCTGCAGCGGAATTTTCTTTTTTGTGCACCATGAGGTAGTCCGTACAAAAAACTCGGTCATATAACGCCTACAATAGCCACCTTCAGAGCGAAGGGCAGTGATCGCACAAAAGTGAAGCACAATTTGGATTCTTAACTTCTATCTCAGGTGGTGTTTGGCTGACTGGCACAGCCGTGCTCGTTGCTGTCGTCTGCTCAGGCGGGCGTCCATCGCGCCGCCCTTTGCACCTGTCCGCCTAACACATGCTACTCCGTTTACACGAAGGCGTGTAGCGCGGGCCAATCGATCCGCCACACGATCCGCACGGTGCGGACCCAGAGACCGGGCGGGAGAGCGACGAGCGGTGAAAAATGTATCGTGTAACCAACGCAATCGACACCCCAGTATTTTCTCGTGCAGAGCGACAAAGCCTGGCAAACAATGTGTGGCTGCTGTGCTTAGGTTGCACTGCGGTACTCGCCGTTCACCACTGTCGCCATTTGCGATTTCTCACATTCTTACAATGCATGATCGACTCAGCTACACAAATTTCGCGTTTGGCTTCGTTGCTTTTATATAAGCGCATTTAATTAAAAAAAATTATCCAGAGGAATGAAAATGTCCGTGCTGCCCGTCGACGAGGAAATAAGTGGTGTCGCAAATGCATTTAATTGGAACGATCTTTTAGATGCGAAGTATCTTAAGGCGGAGCTCAATCCGGTGGTGGTGGTGTGCGGCGTGACCACCCTTACTGCGCATACCCTCACCACACACCTCCTCTCCACTCACCCTCTCCCCTTCCCCTCTCCACTTTCCCTCTCCCCCTTTCTACTCTTCCTCTGAAACGCGGGCTAGACATGCCGAAATTCTCTCCTGCGCAACGCCGCGATGAGCTCGAGCGCATGCGCGTCCCCTCCCCTTCTCCCTCCTCTCCTACGCTGCCCCCCTCTCGCCCGCCTGTCGACCGCGTTCCCGGCTCGCCCTGTGAGAATTAACGGCCAGGCTAGATGGAAGATACGACGCGCGTAGCGTCCCTTCTCGTTCCACGACGCGATGTCGGTAGCATGCCCAACGAACGCCAACGGAACGCGATCGTGCAAGTGCTCCGGCTTCGCATCGCCTCATGGTCCCCTTTAGCGGGAGATGGTGTAATTTTTTTTCTTTACAAAACAGTTCCCACTTTCCGGCAATAGATCATTACTGTTGTTTAGCGAAGCTCAGAGAAGGAAAAAGACGTGTTACTGTATTTTCTTGTTACTAGAGATGTCCTTTACGCAGTAGCCACCACGCATTTTCTGCTTTTGTTCTAATAAAAATGATGCAACATGTTTTTTTCATATCATTCTGCAGTCCTTTCAGAACATTTTGCGGGACCTTGAACAAAATTGAGATTGGGTTTTTTTTATTATAGATTTTTTAATCGAGGAGCACTTTTGTCTTTTTGGTGTTTCGAGCATGACAATTTACTACTTTGAAAGTTATTAGAGAAATGTACAAATGCGGAGGTTCGTTGTTCACATAAAGGCCTATTCATACTGTAAATATGAACAAGCTAAGATGTTCACAGAAGTAGCCATAGCGACCCAAATATGACTGATTTTCAAAAACGCAGCGTTTTTCGTGAATTTTTAAAAATATTGAAAGACGCAGGACAACCGGACCAGATGACGCCAGCAGAACCGTTTAATCCGCAGTGTCTGCCTCGGCACACAACACCAAGAAGAAGAATAGCGACGATGATGGCTATGTACAAGTGAGAAAGATGAAGTACGTTAAATGTGCTTACACTAATTTCCCCCTCTCTTCGAAGCGGCCAGCCTGGCCGCAACTCAAAGGTCGGTAGAACGAGCAATAAAAGGCTTCATGCGGGGACATGAACAATTTCTGTGGTACGACGACGGTGGTCAGTGACGGCCTGAAGCGGGGTGACGAGATAGTTCACTGGAGAAGTTTGTCGTAGAACGGTGTAGGGGCCAATGTACCGGTGCAGAAATTTCTCGCAAAGCCCAGACGTCCGAACCGGGGTCCATAGCAAGACCTCATCTCCGGGATGGAAGGCCACGTCGCGTCGTTTACTATCGCAGCGATGTTTTCGTTCCTCCTGAGTAGCTTCCGTGTTTCGACGAGCAATTTCACGGCAATGCGCGACTCGAGCTGCAAACTCTTCTGGTAGGGACGCATTGCACGGAGCAGGGGCAAAAAAGAATGCTGTGTCGAAGACGGAGGAGGCAGATCGTCCGTACACGAGGAAGAAAGGACTGTAGCCAGTAGATCGTTGTGTCGCAGTATTGTAGGCGAAGGTGACGAATGGCAAAATGTTGTCCCAGTTTTTGTGGTCAGGACGTAAATACATAGATATCATGTCAGAGAGCGTTCGGTGGAAGCGCTCAGTAAGGCCGTTCGTCTGGGGGTGGTATGTAGACGTGGTTTTATGCTTCGTATTACTCGCCTGCAGGATTTCGTTGAGAACCTCGGAAATGAAGGCTTTGCCACGGTCACTCAAAAGAACGCGAGGAGCTCCGTGGCGCAACGATGGACTGCAAGAAAAAGTCAGCGATTTCTGTAGCGGTACCAGAACGAAGAGGCGCAGTCTCGGCGTATCTTGTTAAGTGGTCGATTGCAGTGACGATCCAACGGTGACCGGACGGCGTCAACGGCAAGGGACCATACAAGTCAATTCCGACAAATTCGAAAGGTGTGGTCGGACAGGGAAGAGGCTGAAGGAAACCGGCGGTAGGGGATGTGGACCGCTTACGGTGCTGACACGACGCGCACGAGCCCACGTATTTGGCTACCGTTGTGGATAAGCCAGGCCAGAAACAGCGGGTCTTGATGCTGTCGTAGGTCTTGTGGAATCCTAGGTGGCCGGCAGCAATGTCATCGTGAAATGCTTCATAAACTTGAAGACGAAGGCAGCGGGGCAGGACTGGCACCCACTTGTTACCCGTGGAATGATAAATATGGCGATGAAGCACCCCATCTTGCAGGCGAAATTGTCGCAGCTGGCGTCGCAAGCGGCTGTTGGGTGGCTTAGTGATGCCGCGAAGGTGATCAATGAAAGTTCGACAGTAGGAGTCTGCCCGCTGAAGCGAACGGAAATCGGAGTGCGAAGAAAGTTTCATCTGATCCAGTGAGGTGATCGAGAGATGGTGTGAGGCAGGCGGGACGTCGGAGCCAGTCGAGGGAGATGCGGAGGACGCCTTGTCAAGAGACAACGAAAGTAGGCATCGGGACAGCGCGTCGGCATCATGATGACATTTTCCAGACTTGTACGCGATAGTAAAATTGTACTCTTGCAAGCGTAATATCCAGCGCCCTAGACGTCCTGACATATTCTTCATTGATGACAGCCAACACAGTGCGTGATGGTCGGTGACGATGGTGAAGTGCCGGCCGTAGAGGTACGGGCGAAATTTCTGTATCGACCAGACGATAGCCAGGCACTCCTGCTCCGTGATCGTGTAGTTCCTCTCTGCTGTTGACAGGGTCCGGCTAGCGTATGCCACAACCTGCTCTTTAGAGGCGGCATCACGCTGCAGAAGCACTGCACCGATACCTTGTGCGCTTGCATCAGTGTGGAGAATAGTGGGCGCTCTCTCGTCAAAGTGGCGAAGCACTGGTCCTGAAGTCAGGCGTCCTTGTTTCAAATGCATACTCGCAGTCGTTCGACCATGCGAATGAAGCACCAGCGACTAAGAGCTTATTTAGGGGAGCCGCTATGGTAGCAAAGGAGCCGCTAAAGTAGGACGCCAGGCCAAGAAAGCTGCGCAACGTCTTTTGGTTGGAGGGTCGAGGGAACTGCAGTACAGCTGCGATCTTGTCAGGGTCTGGCTGGATGCCGTCTTTGGAAACGACGTGACCGAGGACTTTGATACTTTTGCTGGCGAATGTGCACTTTTTTGTATTTATCTGAAGGCCAGCACTGGAAAGGCACTGAAGTACCTCGTCTAATCGTTGAAGATGTTGGGCAAAGGTAGATGAAAAAACAACGATATCATCTAAGTAACATAGGCAGGTCTTCCATTTTAGGCCACGAAGAACAGTATCAATCATGCGCTCAAATGTGGCTGGAGCGTTGCACAGGCCAAAGGGCATTACATTAAATTCATAAAGCCCGTCCGGCGTAGCAAAGGCTGTTTTTTCTTTGTCTGCCTCGTCCATAGGGATCTGCCAATAGCCTGATCGCAGGTCAAGGCTGGAAAAATATTTAGCCCCTTGGAGAGTGTCCAAAGCGTCATCAATTCGAGGCATGGGATATACGTCCTTGCGTGTGATCTTATTTAGCGCTCGGTAATCAACACAGAAACGAACGGAGCCATCTTTTTTCTTCACTAAAACGACCGGAGAAGCCCAGGAACTGGAAGATGGCCGTATTATATTTCGTGATAGCATGTCGTCAACTTGTTCCTCAATGACTTTTCTTTCCCACTGCGAAACACGATATGGCCGACGGCGTATAACACCAGAACCGTCTGTTTCGATGCGGTGTACAGCAACGGAGGTCTGGCTCAGTGTTGTGGCACAGCTGTCGAAGCAGGCTTTGTGCTTAGCTAAAAGCTCCAATAGCGCTTCGGACTGCGCATATGTTAGGTCAGGGCCGATGACTGCTCGGAAAGAGGAAGCACTCGAACCTGAAGCTGGTACTGGCGATGAAGACGGGCAAAGTGCTGCGATGGAGGTCAGTGGAGAGGCATCCATCGTCGCCACAGTCATCCCCTTGGGCAACAGCATGGATTCTGCAGTTGTGTTGCAAACCGGCAGGAGAGCGCGGCCACAGGCCAACCGGAGGAGACAAGAGGCGACGAGAATCCCACGCGATGTGCAGCGAGAAGAAGGGGCAACTAGTGCGTCACCGTCGGCGATTTGGCTAGATGTGACAGCTACCACGTGTTCGTGACCAGGGCTAAGGACGCAGTCTTCAGCGACAGCCAAGTTGAAGATCGAGGGTGACGGGGCCGAAATAGATGCATCCGATGTGTCCGTGATGTGAACGACGCTCTCCTTACATGATATAACGGCGGAGGCAGAATGTAGGAAGTCCCAACCGAGGATAAGTTCATGGACGCACGTGGGTAACACAATCATTTCGATGTGGTGACGTATGCCGTCGATGAAAACACGAGCCGTACACTGTCCGTCGGGTTGAATCCCTACGTTATTTGCGCCGCGCAACACAGGGCCTACATAAGGTGTCCTGACTTTACGGAGCCGCGAGCACAAGTCACTACGCAAAACAGAAGTGGCGGCACCGGTATCTACAAGAGCTTGCACAGGCACACCTTCAAGAGTCACTGACAACATATTGGCCGGACGAACAGGAGGTATTTGAGATGATCGACAGGACGCAGTTTTCCCTCCAAAAACTGCAATCCTTAGTTTTCCGAATTTTGGTCAACGAGGCGGGAGATAGGGCGAAGCGGCGAGGCAGAGCGGCGGTAGGGCGAAGGAGAGCGTCGTCTAGAAGAACGGGAGTCCTGACGTTGACGCGGGGACGCTGGAGGAGACGGAGACCGGTGCTGCGTGAAAGGGTAGAAGTCTTGGTTATAAGGATCAGGTCTTCGGATTCGGTCTCGCTCGAACTCAGCATAGCCGCGGCGTTCATCCTGCTGGCGGCGACGGCAGTAGTGAGATATGTGGCCACGTATACCGCAGTAAAAACAGACGGGTCGGGATGAACGCCATTCGGGGTACGAAGGTGCAGCAGGTGCTCGGCCGCCCACAGAAGCCAACTGGCTACAGGCAAGGTCAGTAGGTCCAGATGTGACGGCAGCAGGCGGCATTGCAGCAAGGTCGGCGTATGTGGGCATCAGACGCGCTGTTTGAGCAGTCGATGGTGCCGGTGTCGTCATGGCTGCCATAGCAGCGTATGTGGGTATCGGGCGTGCTGGTGGAGCGACAGGTACTGTCGGCGACGACATGGCTGCCAACTCCTGCTTCACAAGGTTGCGTAGGTCGAAAGGTGGGCATGGAGAGGAGGCAGCAGTCGATCGTCTCTGTTCCTGCTCTTGAAGTTCTTCGCGGATGATGTTGCGGATGAGGGCTCGTAAATCAGAGTGAGACGTGAGGCGAGGATCGCTGTCTTGTTGAAGACGAAGGGACTGCAGCTCGTCCAGGCGCTGGCATGTCGAAGTAATGTCTTCAACGGTAGTGGGATTGTGAACAGCCAAAGCGTTGAATGCAATCGTGCCTATGCCTTTGAGAATGTGGCGAACGCGTTCGGCTTCCGTCATTTCGCTGTTCGCGCGACGGCAGAGGGCCAAGACATTCTCGATGTACGAAATGTATGGCTCGTGTGCGAGTTGAACACGTGCAGCGAGAGAGAGAGAGAGAAGTACCTTTATTGGCACCCGTCAAATAGATGACGGGGTAGAGGCGTCAGCCTAAACCCCCACTCATCCTCCCTAACCGTCGACCGGGATCCCTTGGGACGTGGCGGCGGTTAGGGTGAGACCGATGACTTGCCGTTGAGCATTTTCCTCTTTGTTGAGTAGCAAGGACTCCCAGGACTCTCTGCATCTGTCTGGCTCATCAAAGTTAGGACAGCTCCAAACCATGTGGACTAAGTTCGCTCTACCATCGCAATGCCTACACCGAGGGCTATACACCGAGGGATGCCACTTGCTCAACAATTGCGGGTTTGGAAATACCTCTGTTTGTAACTTTCTCCACATAACTTCCTCACTTTTTGAAAGGTTCTTATGCGCTCTCGGGTAAGTCTTACGCCCCAGCTTATAATGGTTAAGGATTTCGTTATAAGTACTCAGTTCGTCAGCGGTCTGTAGGAGCTTCTGTTTCGCGGTCTCGGAACGGCCCGATGATGATGCGAAGATTTGTCGCAGTTTGATGGCAAAAGTGGACCAATCGACGAAGTCAGTTTCGTGATTGAAGTACCACGTTTTCGCAACACCGGTGAGATAGAAGGGGACATAAGTCAATTTCTCGGCTTCAGTCCACCGACTGACTGAACTCACGCGGTTGTAGATGTCGAGCCAGTCGTCGACGTCGTCACCACGAAGACCCGCGAACACGGGTGGTTCGCGTTGAGCGCTTGTGACAGTGGATGATGGGGGAGTAGCCGGTGGCATCGGTGTGGTAGCGTTAGGGCTAACAGTTAGGTCCGATGGCTGCATATCTGTGGGGGTAGCCGGGCGCAAGCGGCGACCGGATCGTAGCTCCAGGTAGGACACGAACGTAGGAGGACGTCGGGATCTTGACGAACCTCCACCACTGTGAAAGACGCAGGACAACCGGACCAGATGACGCCAGCAGAACCGTTTAATCCGCAGTGTCTGCCTCGGCACACAACACCAAGAAGAAGAATAGCGATGATGATGGCTATGTACAAGTGAGAAAGATGAAGTACGTTAAATGTGCTTACAATATATAATTTGTTCAGAATTCAATGAAATGATAGGAGCTATTTCCCCTTTACTTCTACTTCCGCTAAAACGAAAGATATTTGTAATATATAGCTTCAGTAGCTGCCAGCATCGTTCCCAATTTACGAAAACGCACTCTTCGTAAAATGGTCGTCGTCAACCGGCGACGCTTGCAGAATTTTCCTGTGTTGAAAAAAATTTTTATTTGAAAACGAACTGCGATTTCGTGCTGTGCAGTCATATTGTCACGTGGTCGTGACGTCGACGAAGGCAGCAGTCAGCACGTCCGAGATGAAACTCTTTATTAGGCCGAACTTGTGGCCGGGAAAATGAAACTCCAGTTTACAGCAATAAACCGATAGCGGCGAACAGAGCGTCGACCGTCGATGAACTGACAAGCGGTCACGCGCGTCGGCTTTTATACAGGCGCTATCGAACCTTCCAGCAATATCGCTGGTGGCGGCGTAATCTCTAGACAAAGCTGGAACATTCGCGTGCGGGGCGCAATCTTAACAAACCGATCTACTACAATCGCGACGCTTCTAGAACACTACTTCGCGGACAGCGTCGAGCGTTGATAACCGTCCCTGGCGGTCAAACCCGAATACATCTAAACAAGACAAGAAGTGGGCGTGGCTTGCCCCCCTCTGAAAAAGCATCGTCCCGATGCTTGTGAAAGAACGTAGAAGAGAAAAAAAAACAAGTGCATACACAAATAAATTACAATAACAATGGAAAAAAATAGAGTCCCCAGGCTCGCTAACGCGCAAAAAACGGCTTAAGGCGCACGACATGGACGACTTCAGGTCGCGCACGGCGCCGCTGAGAGTTCGTAATGCCGTCAGGGACAACCTCATAATCGAGTGCGCCGAGGCGTCGAAGTACCCTGTACGGTCCGAAGTATCGTCGAAGAAGCTTCTCACTAAGTCCTCGTCGGCGTATTGGCGTCCATACCCATACACGGTCACCGGGTTGGTATTCCATGTGGCGTCGTCGAAGGTTGTAGCGGCGGCTGTCAGTCGTCTGCTGGTTCTTGATCCGTAGGCGGGCGAGCTGTCGTGCTTCTTCGGCGCGCTGTAGGTAGGTGGTCACGTCGATGTTTTCCTCGTCGGTCACGTCTGGTAGCATGGCGTCGAGCGTCGTTGCCGGGCTCCGTCCGTAGACCAACTTGTATGGCGTCATCTGCGTCGTTTCCTGTACGGCCGTGTTGTACGCGAAGGTCACGTACGGAAGGATGGCGTCCCAAGTCTTGTGTTCGACGTCGACGTACATGGCCAGCATGTCGGCGATGGTCTTATTTAGACGCTCGGTGAGGCCGTTGGTCTGTGGGTGGTACGCGGTGGTGCGGCGGTGGCTTGTGTGGCTGTATTCCAAGATCGCCTGAGTTAGGTCAGCCGTGAACGCCGTACTTCTGTCGGTGATGAGAACCTCTGGGGCGCCGTGCCGAAGGACGATGTTCTCAACGAAGAACTTGGCTACCTCAGCGGCACTGCCTTTGGGCAGGGCTTTTGTTTCGGCGTAGCGGGTGAGGTAGTCGGTAGCCACGACGATCCATTTATTTCCGCAAGTCGACGTTGGGAACGGCCCCAGGAGGTCCATCCCGATCTGCTGGAATGGTCGCCGAGGAGGCTCGATCGGCTGAAGGAAGCCTGTTGGTCTTGTGGGCGGTGTCTTCCGTCGCTGACAGTCTCGGCACGTCCTTACGTAGCGAGTGACGTCGGCGGCAAGGCGCGGCCAGTAGTACTTTTCTTGTACTCGTGCGAGCGTTCGGGAAAGTCCGAGGTGTCCAGCCGTCGGGTCGTCGTGCAGGGCATGCAAAATTTCTGGTCGCAGTCCCGAAGGTACAACGATAAGGTAGCTGGCTCGGGCCGGAGAGAAGTTCTTTACGAGGTCGTTGTTTTTTAAGGAAAATGATGCCAATCCTCGCCTGAATACTTTTGGGACAACGATGGTTCTGCCCTCCAGGTATTCCACTAGACCCTTCAGTTCCGGGTCGGCTCGCTGTCGTTCGGCGAAGTCTTCGGTACTTATGGCTCCCAAGAAGCTGTCATCATCTTGATCGTCGGGCGTCACGTGGTCGTGACGTCGACGAAGGCAGCAGTCAGCACGTCCGAGATGAAACTCTTTATTAGGCCGAACTTGTGGCCGGGAAAATGAAACTCCAGTTTACAGCAATAAACCGATAGCGGCGAACAGCGTCGACCGTCGATCAACTGACAAGCGGTCACGCGCGTCGGCTTTTATACAGGCGCTATCGAACCTTCCAACAATATCGCTGGCGGCGGCGTAATCTCTAGACAAAGCTGGAACATTCGCGTGCGGGGCGCAATCTTAACAAACCGATCTACTACAATCGCGACGCTTCTAGAACACTACTTCGCGGACAGCGTCGAGCGTTGATAACTGTCCCTGGCGGTCAAACCCGAATACATCTAAACAAGACAAGAAGTGGGCGTGGCAATATGTACACAACATACAAAATTATCAGGAAAATCGGGAACATCAAGTATACACCGTTTTTTGATATTTCGTGGAATCGACCTGCTGGGTTGCTTCCCCATTCTCAGCTTTTGTCAACCATGCGTCTCGGTGCTGCTTGGTTTTGGGCACGGTGGTTTTGGGGTATGCATGGAAACTCACACCAGGCTCTGTTGAATACGTTCGGCACTGCGGCACAGAGCAATAACATATACAAAAGCAAAAAAAAAAAGAACCTCGGGGAATAGATGCAGCGAGCAGTGTTGGCGTGGCTTTCTACAGCAAAGGCGAGTCACGTGGTGTCGTTTAACACGTCATGGCGATAGCAGCGCCGTTATCTCCTGTGGTGGCCCTCGAGGTCAATAACCTTTCATAATATTATAGTGAATTAGAATATACTCTAATGGCAAGACCGGCAGGCCGCGCCGCCTCTCTCGGTGGTCCGAAGCGCCACGGACCTCCGCTAGGATTTCTCTTGGCGCCACTGCGCCTTTTCCTATGCGCCTCGGCGCGTGTCACAGCAGCGCAGTAGCGGCACTAGTTCACTACTGCGCGGCTGCCCGAATCTCGTAAATCGCTTCGTCGGCGGCTACAATTTGATTACTTTACAAGTACCGGAGTGTTCTGTTGCATTTTCTCGCACGGTCCATGGCGGAGCACCTGTCTGTATCTTGTCAGGTATTCCGCTCAAACAAAGACACGACCTCACGTTAAATATTCAAAACTGCGGATCAGTTTTGTTGGAATTGTATATAATCCGACATTCTCAAAATCGTTAACAGAAATTTTATATTTCGTTGCCTTTACCGATCACTTTCTTCCTCAGGTTCAGATCGTTATGTTTCTCGCGAATAAATAACGCCAAGGTTATCTTCCAATAACAAAAAAAAGATATTAACATGGGTTATATACATAAATTAATGGACTCATCCCTGAACTCTGTGAGTTACGTTCATCTTGTTTTCATGGTTTTAGTTACGAATGTCTTATTAATACCCTTGCTTGCTCAGTTCTTGGCGGCTCCAGCTCTGTAATCGATCATGCGTTGTCTAATCTTTTGTTGTCCATCTCACGAAGGAGTCTTTCCAAATTCACATTACTGACCACTTCCCCGTCATTGCCGGCACTACATACGTATCTGCCCACTATTCGTATTCCAGGTCTTACACTCTGGTTTCCATAACAAATCATGGTTAGAAGCTGTATCTAATGCTGACTGGTTTGTTGTTCTTGACACCAATGATCCGCAGGTACCCTTTACGCGAGTTCTAATAAAGTTGCTATCGCATTATCACACATGATCGCATCCGTCCATTTCAGATCTCCTCATTTCTGTTCAGCGTGCCCATTTCTCACCTGCCGCTTCCTGGAACACATTTCTTGTAGACATCAAAACGTGCACTTATAATTCACCAATTCAAGAAACAACTAAAAGCATAGACGTCGGAAGGATTTTGTCATGGGGGGTGCAAACCCGTGTTGGATCGGGGTGGGGGAAGGGAAGCGCTCGTGTGGCTTACAGGGGGGCAGGGGTACAAGTGCCCCTTTTGCACCCCACTGCCGACTACATTGGCTAAAAAAATTTTTGTCCAATACCAACGTGTAGCCCATATATTCATCACTATACTTTCAGTGTCCTATCATTTATTCTGGTCTGATTGTAACACTTTATATTGTTGTTTACAATCCTTGTCATGGAAATGTCATTTCCAGTATATATATGCCACATGATTTATACTGCTATTTCATGTCATGCATATGCATTTCCAAATTATCCTTTGTACTTCCTGCCATATGCAGTTTATAAATCTTCACTATCGCGCAACGCTTCCTGTATATCTATTATTTGCACATTATATATATTCCTTAATAGTATTATTCATGCTAAAAACCAGCTATTGTTCTTTGTACTCAGCGTATAGAAACTGCTATAGCATAGTTTTCCTGTATGGTTTGAATATAATGTATTCCAGTCTTTTACTTCGGGACCACCTCCTGCATAAATCCTAGCTGTAATCTTTTAGTCACCTTTTAATCATCACAATTATTAAAGAGGTGTCCGTTTTTATTTTTGATCTGAGCACTGTGTTCTCTACCATGAACTCCTATATAATAAGCCTGCACCACAGCTATAATGAAATAGGGTCGTATGCACATAATGAGCGATCGCTGTGTAGCCAATGTTCTGAGCGCGTGCGGTAGATATGAAAAATAAGTGCACTTGTCCTAAATAAAGGCACTGAGCCATGCAGTGAGCAAGCTGGCTGTTCGATGTTTGCAAGAACCAGAAAGCAAACACACGCGTAAGAATGAACCGCAGCTGCAACTCTGAAGAGGCCCGCGACGGTCCGACAACGCAGCCAAAGCTGCTAGGAAATGTAACAGTGGCGCCATCTAGCGGCACCCGTGTAAAAAGAGGACGCGGGAGCCCGGCTGGTCGTGCCACTAGAGTATATCCTAGTTCACTATAATAATATCGTCGTGGATAGAGTGACCTAGAATAGGGGGAGTGTCCAAAGCGCCGGCTCCCGCGTGGGCCTTTTGCCGTGAACTCCCGCGCCGCGCCGCTGCTGCGCCGGACCCGTGGGCTTTCCGCGCTCGGGAAGCGCGCGGAAAGCGAGGGGCGTCTGCTACGCGCTGTAGTTTTTTGCGCCGCGTTTCCACACAGGGCACTTGAAGCCTACTTAACTTTTATAATGCGGTGCGGAATGGAGCTTGTCCATTTTTAAGCGTTGTGTTAGCGCTGGGGCAACAACAGGATGCAAAAAATCCTGTGTCAAGCGGCATCAGCATGGCCTAGTTCCGGTCACAGAGATCGAGAACGTTAGTGCGTGTGTAAAAACGCGCAAAACGGACACGCACAAGCAAGAAACGAAAAAAAAAAACATTATTCGCACGAGTAATCGGGCAATAGCATCACGCATGCACGAATTAAGAGTAACAAAAAAAAGTAAATTGCACGCGCAGTCGGCTGAAATACTTGCGCGCAGTGAGGCAGTGACCGCTTCACACTACGAGCGTTTTACTCATGGTCGCCACTGGTTTGCTAGCCATATGCACACCACTTTATTCGACAATTCATTATCCTCCATTAGCTCTTTATTATGGACGGAGCACACCGGGAAGACGCAAGGGAAACAAAAAAAGTAAAAAAAAAAGAGTAGAGACGGCCATATACGACCGCAATGCTGTTGGCTTATTTTTGCTTCTGAGCTAGCGTGCAACAGGGCTCACCGTGCGCAAGCGTTTGAAAGAGAAGCAATGCCAGGTAAACTAACTTTATTCCACAAGATTTTGCATAAAAGGCGTAATATAGAAAATGCTTTACAAATATCCAGATATCGTGCAACAAAGCTACAAATGCCCGCATTCTTGCTGTACAAGCTGCCTGAACGAAAATACGGTAAGGAATTGAAATTGACAAATAGAATTGTAATATCTCAATCACTTCAGAAAATTGTTGAAATGCAGAGATCCCTTACGTACCTAGCCTGAATAAATGCAACAGGCGGTTATATATATATATATATATATATATATATATATATATATATATATATATATATATATATATATATATATATATATTATCGCCCGTTGCATTGGATCGCTGACGTCAGTATGAAACGTTAGCGCGAGATGCGTGCATTGCTTCAAGCCTTCACCATACGAAATGAAAACAATTTCAAACAACTTATTCTCAACGTCAGATGTTTTCACGGTTCTCGGAGGTTAGCGTTCGCCCGGTTCAGAGACTTTACAAAAAGATGTGGACGAGTAGTTAATAAAATACAATTGTTTCCGCGGCAGTTGAGTGCGCGCCAACAGGGCACCCGACCGCAATTTCCCGCTTTTTCCTGATGACCTCAATATAGAGTCCACCACAATTTCGTGCTGAAGCTCCGGAGTACTTAAATAGCGAGTCTGGTCACCTCTTGAATAAATATAAAGAGATGACCAGACAGGTAAAGCAAGCCTCTTTTGTCCCGCAGACGCGTGCAATCAGCTGCTCTGAACTGAGAATCACGTTTGTTTTCGGACGATCGCTTGTAACGTGAAGTGAGGCATACACGATGATGCACTGTTATCGTTTCATTTACTTTGATTTGTCTTGTTTTTTTTAAGGTAGAGCCTTAGATGCCTCATCAAACACGAAAATTGACCGTCGGCGTCCCGCGTAGCCAACACGAGTAATGCACAATATCATCACGCGATGACGTCGACAGAACTTGTGACGTTACTATGACGTCATTCAACGTGACATCATATGATGACGCTATCACATTACACGGTCGCTTTGCATTGCCTCCGTGATCGGGGGCCGGCAATGTACACAGAGGATAATGTAAAGCAGGTGAGGTGCAGAAAGCTTGCAATGCATTGGATCCTGTCGGCAGTCCGAAAGCCCGTTATGTACAGAAGAAAGCTTTCAGAGAGGGGCGAGGGAGGATCAATGCATCGACTGACGAAAAAGATGGCTTTCGTTTTTGAGTCATCTCAGGCGAATGCATAATGTTTTTTTCTTCATGTAAATTTTTCCATACATTTTACCTATGTGGTCAGTTCTTCAAAATGTATGGGTAAGTCTAACATGTTTACATCGATACAGGTGACCACCACGTTTTTTTTATAACCTGACGGAAACAAATCGTCAGACCACACATCGTCATAATTATTTCTGGTTACAGAAAGCGGGTTTGCGCGCCACACACCATATCATTATTGTTAGTCGTTACGCAAATGGCAAGCATGTCAAGTTAATGATGCCATGACCTATCGGTCGTGTTGGGCATACGTACATTCGTGCCCCTCCATGCTAATTTTCGTGTATACCACGTGAACGAGACGCGAGTAATTTTTTACTTTTGGTACCGCGGCCACGCCGACTGACACATTCGGCTTCGCATGAAATGGCTTGAAACAGCAGAGCGCGTGAGGTAGTCTTGTAAAACAAATGGAATGCTCGAAATAAAAGATAGGACATGAAGGGTGCAAACGCGTTAGCATGCATGAGCTAGTTCCTATACGTGCATTATGTGCTACCCCGTTCTCCTGGTTATCTCCAGTTTATTCTTTCCTGCAGCAAGTTTTCGTTCGTCATTCCAGACGAAAGTAAGTTAAGCGCCTTTTCTCACTGAAGTGCGCGCAGGATGCGTTCCTCGACAGCCCCGAAAGTGTGGAGCAACGCGGTGACAAACCAGCTGAAAGAATATATACAAAATCCCCGTTTCACAACACACAAACAAACGCGTTTTCTGTGTGATGAGTCGCTGCTCTATTATGTTGCAGTGACGCAGTATTAAATATTGCCCGAATTTCTGCAACTTCAGCTAATAGCGGTCAAAATATCACGCGCGTAGCAGACGCTCGCCGCTTTGACGCGGCTTCCGCCGCGGAGAAAGCCAAGGCTTCATGTAGACTCGTGCCCACACGTATACCTGGGTGAATATCGCCACATTCAATCAGTACATGTTCCATCGTTTCCTTAGTTCCCCCCGCAGCATGTACATTGTTCTTCTTCGTTACTAAATCTCGCTTTATAACTACGCGTTCTAAGGCAGCCCGACCTTGCTTCAAACAGTAAAGCGCTTCCCCTTGAATTATCATAAAACCTTTCCCTCCTTATTTCGTTTTTTCCTTTTCGGTAGTTACTCAGAGCCGGCTTCTTTTCCATCGCTGTCATCCAATAAGTCCTCTCCGCCTCTCTGACCTTCCGCTTAATGCTCCTTGTTGCCATATCGCCCGCACTGCCAGCCGTATATTTACTGGTGAGCCTCCTAGTTCTTTTTCTCCACTGCGTGTCAACGCTTTTTCTATACAAATACCTGAAAACCTTCTCTGCCCATCTACTCTCCTTCATTTTCCTCAGCCTCTCTTCGAATCTCATTTTGCTCTGCGCTTCCCTCACTTCAAAGCCCGGTCCGGCACGGCAGCGCCGCGGCGCGGAAGTTCACCGCAAAAGGCCCTCGCTCCTCCCATGTATTCGCGCGGCGCTTTGGACACTCCCCCTATTCTAGGTCACTCTAGTCGTGGATATCCGTACGAAATCGCACATGTGTATGCGCTTGCGAAACCAAAACCGAAATCGCCGGCAGACGGACTACTTGGCGTAGTAACATGCGCAGAGGCTCCGCCCACGCAGCTTTGGCTGTGCTGCCACACGAAGTTGTCGCCAGGTATAATAGGCTTACCAGCATACCTACGAAAAAGATGTCTACGATTTCCATTTCATTCCAAGAGATTAACAGAATACCTCAGTACCCCTCAAAGGCAGCACTGAAAGCGCGTTGTTGCATCCAGGAGCGTCCGAATCCGCAGACTGGTTGGTAATCCCGTATCCACTGGTGGAGCAAGGGCAGGGGCAGTGTCAATATGGGAAAATCATTATCAATAGAAAAGAAAATTCTGGTCATTTGGTTATCTTCGTGACAACGGTTACGTAAACGAAATCTTGAAGAAATACCTTGCAGTTGCTATGTGCAGAAACACTCGAGGGGTGCGTGCATTGCGCGTTTTTCCACCACGTTCACTATTTCCATGCAAAAGCTCTTGGCCTTCACTTGCACTAGTAAAGCTGTGCACTAGCCACAAGAGATTTCCACCAAGCCATGGAACTCTCCCCTATTTACAACAGCACATTTATGCATAGCATTCATGCCTGAAAAGCAGATGTGAAGAGGATGCTACCAGAGATACAACTTGGGGACATAGCAGATGTAGAGCAGAACTAAATTGTAGGATTGTGTGTGCTAAAACCTTGACATTGTTGAAGCACGTAGTGAACTACAGATTTTCGACTTCCTATGGTTCTTTTCTGTGCACCTTAACTGTGGTATGCAGGGGGGTTGTACATTTCGCACATGCCAAAATGCATCCATCCCAGTGGTTGGCATGCGAAATTGGGCTGGCAGCTAAATAGTAAAATTCCAAATCTAAGCCAGCACCATGCCACCTATACAACAGGGTCAACAACCCACATCACAAACCCTGTGAAAATTGGTGTGACCAAGTCAAACTGTTCTCAAGTTCAATGAACCGATTTCCAGAGGCATGACCCGTACTTCAGAACAGACACCCCTCAAACTGTTACCGCTATAAAGAGCAGCTGGTCTTGTGCTGTGCATGTGGCCGCTACGGTCGCTGCTTGCATGTTGAATGACCCTGGTGAGACCATTCTATGTGACCCACTTGCTAGAATACAGCATCTGTTTTCTGCAGGTCGCAAAAGCTACCAGACAGCTTAAACGCAGAACGCCAAGTTTTAAACACTGAACATTAACTACATCAATGCGTGTGTAGTGGTGGAGATAATCTAAGTTTACCAGTAGTATTTATCGCACCACCGATTGCTGAAGTGTGACGGCAAGACGGCAATACCTGTCCTCCGGTGTTGCAGGTGCACACATGAGCCACACAGTGTGTTGTTGAAAAGTACGACCCTTTATTACGGATGCAACGTAGCAAGTTCAGAGCACGGTGGTCCGGGACACACTTGCATTGTGATCGAAGCAGTCGTTATGGACTCAAACTCCCGATAGAGCCAGCTCTTGCAGCAAATGACCAAAAAAGATGGATGTTTGGAGGATTCTTCTGCTGAAGAGACTGCACCAGTCTTCTATGCTGTGCCCAGCAGTTGTACCTACCTGCGTGGTTCTGCTGATGTGCTGACACTTTTATGGCATCGCTACTGCAACCTGAATTGAATGCATGTCAACAAGTAGCTACAACCATGGCCTCCTAACAGTAACTCCAGGCTATGGCATGCCTAAGCAATTAAGTACTAGCGGCTTATATGCTCAACACTCTCAATGAAGTCGTAACCTACCACCATTGCTATAGACCGCTTCACAGTTCCCAAGCAGGCCGTTCTGCTGGCTGCCCTTAGCATGGGAATAATAGAGTGCAATGTGCCCGTGGAATGAAAAGCGACAATTTAGGAATAAGTGATGCAAGTACTTCGCTTCCATCATCATCGGTTCTTGTCATACCAGAGCAATTTCAACTCAAGCACTTACATCAGAGCTGACATCAGCTCTAGAGGAGTACTGACGCAAAATTTTGAAGGAGAGATAACTTGTGGGATAGATTTGTGTGGACACATACACATCATCTACGAAATATCAACACAGAATATACTTAAAATCAAGTTTAAAGTGTCACTGTGTGTGTCGCACCACTGCACGTGAAAAGCGCCTTAGGTTTTCATGTAAGCACAACCAACCGCCACTTGCATCACAAGTTTGCATTGGCTGCCACGATCCTTGCGAGTGCTCTCTCCTAGCAGACCTTTTAAACAGAAAGAGGGGGAGCTGACTTGCACAGGAGTGCAAAGGCTGATGTCCTTGCCTCCGCAGTGCATTTCTGGGGGTCACGCATATAGCAGCACCCAGGAAGCCTTCGCTGAAAAGAGTAGTCAACACGGTGCTCATGCGCACGTGGTTTTAGGTGCATGAAAACACTCTGGGTGCCGCCTCATTCGGGGCTCTTTGAAAGCAAACCTGCAACTCGGCGCTACAAAACAGTCTCCAAAGAATTAACCACTACACGCTCAAGCAAACGAGCTTTCCAGCCATGATAAGTGGGTCGTTAGCTGCTTATTGCAACAGAAAAAACAAGATGCAAAATTTTGTGTCGGTGCTCCTTTAACCACATTTGTAGCAACTTGGATTTGGTTATCTCGAACCATTGCACATATCTGTCGTTATACTGAAAATTTTGATGTTGCTTTTCAGTCCGTGAGCACTGCACATGCAT
Organism: Rhipicephalus sanguineus; assembly: GCF_013339695.2. Lineage (NCBI taxonomy): Eukaryota > Metazoa > Arthropoda > Arachnida > Ixodida > Ixodidae > Rhipicephalus > Rhipicephalus sanguineus. The sequence goes on from NC_051178.1 coordinate 61,832,404, forward strand.
TGGACCAAATTTTTTAAATCTGGCTAAGAAACATGCTCAAGAAGACATTATGTCATAAATGCAACAATATGACCTGACAAGGCATATTAGCAGTCTTAACACTTTGCGTGTTAAATATTAATGCTTTGCAATTTAGTCATATCATGTAAAGCGACATACATGGAAATTACAAGCACTGTGATTATGCCAGCCCCTTTAATAACCACCAGTTCTATGGTAGCTGAACAATCACTGTGCCAGTTTCCTGTAGAAACTGTCATGTGAAACTGTACTGGCTATGGAAGGCAACATATGTACAATTAACACATGAACAAATAGAGCCAGAATTTTGTCATATGATGCAAGCTTTAAATATTTGCTCTATGTTGCACGCTTTCCAGTTGCCAATACATGCCGTGCAATTCTTTTCTCTGCCTTTTCAGAATATGAAATCGAATTTGCAATGCTGTCAATGCAAGTGCCTACTCAATAAATAATGTGCACTGTTATCAACGTTTCCCAAAAGAATTCAAAATTGTTTGTGTTAATTGTCAACTACCTTGTCAATTGTAAGAAAACGTATAAAGCAAATTTTCTGTGCAGTTATGAGCTCCACTTAAGGGGGGACACTGCTCTTAAAATTTTTTCTCATTTCTTGATCGATTTTGATGATACTTGGTGAGTTTATGTATATTTGTGTGCTGATTTCAAATATGCAATTATTTTTCTAGTATAACCAGTAGTTTTTAAAATACAATGTGCCTTTGGGGAGGAAGATTTTTTTTTAACAGAGAGAGTTACAAAGTAAATCAGCATATCACAATAACTTGGAGTCAGAACTGAGTGCAATGAAACAAAAACCGATGTTCTAAGCCCATTAGAACAATAGTTATGGTATTCACGAAGGAAATCGCAGCTTGAAATTGACGCACTCGTGAATGTTCAACATATTGTAACTTTTGTTCTAATGGGCTTAGAACGTCTGTTTTCGTTTCGTTGCACTCAGTTCTGACTCCAGGTTATTGTGATATGCTGATTTACTTTGTAACTCTCTCTGTTAAAAAAAAATCTTCCTCCCCAAAAGGCACATGAAATATTTTGTATTTTAGGAACTACTGGTTATACTAGAAAAGTAATTGCATATTTGAAATCAGCGCACAAATCTACATAAACTCACCAACTATCATCAAGAAATGAGAAAAAAATTTTAAGAGCAGTGTCCCCCCTTAACTACACAACACTGGATTAGTGGAACAAGTGGCTATTTAAAGAACAGCACAACAAAAACAATACAAGGAGAAAGTAAATCACTTGCCCTGTTTACTGGCGTGTCATTTTTGTCATGCTGTTCCTCAATTATGCAATCATGTGAAGTGTAACCATACAAGTACAGTCAACCACAAAATTTTACGGGCCACGCGACCAAATTGCCTGTTTAAGTCACCTACCAATAGCAAGATCCGGAAACGGATCTTGCTATTCACTGGTATGTCAATTTTCTACTGCCGCACAGCACATTGTGAATTGTTTTCACACAAAGCACTTATCTGCGCTATGAGCGTCGCACTACTACTTTGATAGCAGAATCGAAGCTATCACGGCGTGCTAGAAAAGGAGTGTCCTTGGGTAGATAATTTATGAGAAAGGTTACGACTGATAACAGTTATGCTGACAGACTGCTCTGGTGACAGAAGCACATAGCCATAGCTATCGAAGCGCGTGTCACTTTTAAAAGTGAAAGGTGGAAAATATATGCGCACAGTGAGAAAATAGCCAGGCCATGAAGGGATGGATGCGTCTTCAGTGTAGCGCTGCTGTCGATCACCTCTGACGTAGCGCAAATGTCGCTAAGAGGCTCTTGGCTACATGCTCGCATGGTCGGTAAACTTTTGTGGTCGACTGTACATAAGGCGCCAGCACACCCCTCAGCATATGTGATGCAGACCTGTCACCATGACCAAATGGCTGATGAAAGTGCACATAGTATACATGTCCCATGAAAAGCCTAAGTAGAACTTCTGGACACAGGTGAACTGCGAGTGTGCCACTTATTGCAGCAATGCTGGATCCCGGTGCAACTCGGACAGCCAACGTGTTTTGCTGCTGCAGTCCCCACTGCAACCTGAAGATTACGATGTGGTGATCCCCTGACCGTGCTTCACTTACCACACACTTGTGCTGTGAAAGCTTGGTCTTGCTGGGGGTTGGCCCAAACCAGGACCTGGTCCACTGGGCCAGGGTGCAAGTGAAGTTTTTCTTTCCATTTTCCAAGCTTCATGCTGCAAACTAACCGCAAAGCTTAGCACAGTGGGCCTGTACCTGAACTAATGGACCAAGTGACAATGCAGAACCACACTCCGCCTGTGAAGACGCATGAACCTACATCCCAAATAAAGCTGATAAACTTGCCTCAATCTGCTCAATTAATGTTCTGATGGAGCAAGCCCACCATTTGTATACGCTGTCTGCTGATAAGCAAGCCACAAGCAATCACTAACAATTTGCTGTAGTATGCAGGCAACATTAATCGGGCCTCGCAGCACTTGCACTGTTCAAAGCTGAGAAATATCCAAGCTCCAATCCATAACCAAACCAGTGACAGCTTTTAGAAGCTGGTGGGACGTCATATTCATCCCAACCCTAATTACTTTCACCTCGAGTCAGAAATGTACCAAGATATGTCGCAATCGCTGAACACTACATCAGAAAACATCACAAGTAGCGGAACGAACCAACACCACAAAAACTGGGGAGGTGCGAAGACTGTAGGGAAGGGTGTTTCAGCTCCACTAATAGGAAACCTGGGGAGGGGCAAAGCATGCAGTGTGCGGCAGTGTTTCCCACAGCAAAATCGCTGCTAACGGGCAATCAGAGACATAAGAAGAAAGGCCTGACCGAGGTAATTCGCCACAGTTTTTGAGAGATTTCTCTGATGAGGCACTAGTGGTGCAAAGCCTGAAACTGGGCATGTATGCGTTTCAGCTCCACTAACGTCATCAGAAACTGCATCAGAATGCCGCTTACCCTAAGGTGCTTCTTATTCTTCCCTACATGCCCGGTTTCAGCTCCCTACGGTTGTAGGAAAGGGTGTTTCAGATCCACTAACGTCCTTCGCTAAGTGTTGCCTCCTTCATTTTTAGTAGACCAGTGGCGAGTAAAGCAACATTACTTTGCAGACATGTTTCAAGAAGTGGTGTTTCAAATAGATGACTTTACCAGAGAGATCCATGTTTGAGTCTCTGGTTTCAGATACCAAGACTTGAGGGCCTTGGTAAATTTCGTCGGGGATTCTGACACCACGGCTAAGCCAAACAATCTTTTAGGCAGTAACGATGAACCTTCAACCCATAATATGCATAGTATGGAGCGGCAGTGAGTAGTGGGATTTACCTCAATTTTGTGGTGCATACCCGTTTATGATGGACCGTAACAACGACATGACACACTGACAAGTCGAGACCCTAAGGTGCTTCGCCCCTAGAACCCTTCACAGCCACCCAAAAGCTGGCACTAAAGCACTCGCCCAAGACAAACGTATAACCAACTCAATACCACCTGTCATGGTTCGCACACATAAGCAGAGGCAAAGGTGCCATGCCAGCATAGAGCAATGTTACAACTACGAAGGTATCCTAACGACGAAAACTATTTTGTGCAACCTCGAGTATTTACAATATTACGTGACACTTCCTTTGCTGTCACCCAGAAAGGGGACTTGTCTACTACAAACTATTACTTGCAACAACTCTGTTTAGTTTTACTTGGTGTAGCTTCAAAGCTACAGGACCAAATATCCAAAATCAGGCATGTCAAGTCGACTAGAGCATGAAGCAAGACTGGTTGCACTGAAAGTACCCTCTGCAATCCGTTCGCTTTGCGCAGTCATAGAACCTTCAAGGAACATGCAATGCAAGCAGAATGTTTCCTGCGAAGTGATCAGCCAAATGAAGGACAGCAGCTGTCAAACCTGCCACTAATGAAATGCAACTCACAGGAACAACTCTGCGTAGCACACCGATGGTGCTACTACGAAAACCATGGCACTATGAACCATTCCTTAACAGCTGCTTAGACATGATTAACAAGACAATCTTCACTTATATACAATATTGCCGCATGCTTCACAATAATTCACACTTACAACTCCTGCTTTTCCTGAATAAAGCATTTCCTAACAAAAGGCAAGTGCAGTGAGTGCCCAACCTTCGCGCCAGCAAGGCTACAAGGCATGTCTAGTTATGCAAATCCGTAAATGACAGGTCTGCCAGCACAGGTATACAAACATGGCTTTGCTGTTCACCTGAACACAATTGGGTATTAAAAAACTTGAACATAAACCAGAGCATACCAAGAAACTACAGTTGCACAGCTACACTCTACCACCAGCTTACCAGAGTGGGTCAGTAACACAAGACCTTCCCTTCAGCATCAAATTTTGTGCCATAGTCTCATAACCACTGCGTTTCAGTTCACTTACTCATTGAAATTCCTCCCATACTCAAGGGCTCATGCAATGGAGCCTTATCAGTGCACACAGTTCTCCAATGCTTACACACACAGTGCTGCATATTCAAGTAAAATCAGCTTAATGACAAATGTAGAGAATATCGTTGTGCAAAGTACATTTCTGAATTAAGGGGCCGTACATCCATTCATTGGGTATTTCTCTTACGGTGCAGATTTGAGCTTTGGCATCTGCCAAGGTTAGCAGTGGCATGTTTATCATTTCCAATGAGCATTCCAAGCTGCCGTATAATCTAGGCATTTGGGTCCTTGCAAGCTCTGCAGTTTTAGGTGTCCATTACATTCAGCAAAAAAAAAAAAGAGGACCGTGCTGCATATTAACACTTCTCTAAAACACATCACCACTTCACACACACAAAAAGAAGTGTCACTTGCTTTTTTTTTTTTGTTGTTGAAAAGGGGGGGTGGGCATAAAGTGAAATGCAACTACGATGAAGAACAATGTTCTAAAGTGCTTCATTTCAACACCACTCCAGGTGGTTAGCCTAAGATAGCTGACTGCAATGGGGCAATGAGAACTACAAGCAGCGGTGATGCCCTATCTTATAAAAAAATTTTGTCACTGTTACAAGTCATGTTATAAAACCATTCTGGTCCGGAGCAGAACTTCATACAAGAGAGTGAAGTGCCTACAATCTGCAGCCCCTGTGTGCGTGCACTAATAAGGTTCCACTGCACGAACTACATGTACCGGCACTTGTTGGGCATACTTCTATGAACGGGAAGCCCTCCCAACACCAGAGGAGCAGGCAAGTTAGGAGGGAAACCTGGGCGGTAGAAGGCAGCGAAAGCAACGACACCGCTTACCCACAGGGGGGGCCTGGATCGCTTCTGCGTTGGCCCCGCGCTGCCGAGAACGTGTTCTGTGTGTGTGACGGGGGAGGAGGGAATAGAGGGTAAGGAGGGAGTGGGTGATGGCGCCAGGCTCACCATGCGGGAGGGTGGCAAGACCTCTTGGCGGCCTGCCCAACCCCGCCTTGCCTTCAGGCTTCGCTCTTCTACGCCCGCAACCACCGGTTTCTTTCTTGCCCTTCGCAAACTTCAAACTTCACAGAGACACACCAATGCGCTTCGTTTTCCTTCTTCCAAGCCCTTGGTGGGGGTTGCAAAGAGAACAACAGGGAACACCAGTTAACAACACACCCAGCCAGAAGGAAAAACTATGCGCGCGCACGCATACACAAAACACCAAAACACGGGCACACACGAGTTTATTCTCTCTCAAAAGGGTTGGGGACGAGGCTGCGTGTGACGTGGGCAGCCGACGAACCTTTATTCAAAAAATGGACAGCAGCCCCAGGGTGACAAGCTGCTAATGCATGAAATGATTTCTCAAAGTGGGGGGGATAAGAGGATCGAGGGAGTACAGAGGTGTGTGTGTGCTCGCTCAGTAGTATGCGTACCTCCGAGGGGAGTACGACCGAGACCGAGAGCGCGAGTAGCGCCGCCCCCGGCTGTAGTAGTAGGGGGACGGCGAGCGATCCCTGTAGCCCCCGCGGTAGCCACCACCGCCTCCTCCTCCGTAGCTGCTGCCACCACCACCGCCACTGCAAGCAAACAATGCGCACTTCAGTTAGCCATGAACAGCTGAAGTGTTACCCACAGAACATTCTAACACTGCACTACTGCCTTCAGTTACTTTACATCAGTCAGAAATGACGCATATATGAAATATGGGAAAGTTTTTTTTTTTTTTTTTCAAATGGCAATGTTAGGTGACATTTTGTCCACACTCTGTACAAAGACCGCCTGCTAATCCATCAAGGTAGGTTGCATGCTTCTGCACCCAGTCATTCACATATGCAGTTCCTGCCGGAGTCACAACCTCCCTCCAAGACCACCATGGGCCTTTTGCACGATGGAGACAGCTGGTGCATTCGCTCCCCACTCGAGCCGCAATTGTGAGTTGCACTCGCACAAAAACGCGTCTCCCTTCAGGTGCAAATTACGATGCAGTGTCTACAAATGCGTCAAATTCACATACCATAATTCCGTGGCACTCAAAAATTAACATTCCAAAAAGAAAATGAAGTACAGTATAACCTCATTACAACAGACCTTCATAGTGAAGAGGATTTTGGTCTGTTGTAAAGGGAGTACAGTATAGACCGCTTATAACGTAAGTCGCCGGAGTCTCGAATATCCGCACTATAAGCGGTACCGCACTATAACCAAAACAACCTTCTTTAAAGTCTGCACTTTCGCAAAACGTGTTGAGCATGTAGCCTCGCGTGTCCGATAATCGACATATGCGATTTGGGGCGCTTACAACCACTTAAATCTCCGAATGTTCAAAAATTAACCGCCAAAGACCCGCATTGCCAACGAAATGAACACGGGGGAAAAAAGCAAACAAAACAAAGTGCCATCGCGGAAATTCGCCGACTATACTTCGAGGTATGCGCATTACACAGAAAACATATCAAATCGCGACCGAAATTTCACGTGCTGAGCGGTACCGATCGTTCGATTTCACGGGCGCGCACGCGATGTCCAAGACATTGCAATAGAATCCGGAACCACCATTCGAGAGTTGCTTGTGCCAACCATGCCCTCGTTTTCATTAACGATATGATTCCCTTCCCTTCAAGTGCAGCCATCGTACAAAGTTTCGTTGATTCCGCACCAAACCGCAACTTTTATCGCCCGCGACCGCTACCGAAAAGCAACCAATGCTGATTAGGCCTAGCCTGCGGTTCAGCATGTTGTCGCGGGAAGTTTGTCCAAGACAACAAGAAGATCGGAGGTCGAAAAGATCGCACTCAAGCACTAACCCAAGAACAGTGCGCGTGATACGAAGTTTGTGTTCGCGGCCGGGAGATCAACGGCGACAAAAGCCCGCCAAGCTCGTTTAAGTCCGCGCACTGGCAGAAAAGGCGAAAGCCCGCGTCATGAAGCCGCAAAACTTTTCAATTTGCGGACGAGGTAGCAAACGCGATATCTGTAGCAAGTGTGATAACGACGACGCTTTTCCTGACAGGAAACTTGCTTTAAAGCGCGCTTGATGAGGACGCGATCGTACGTTCCACGCGGAACGCGCTCCCGGCAAGCGGCCGCGGAGCCTTGCCGCCGCCGGTGCAAAGGCTACTCCGTCGCCTAGGCAACCACCATCCTTCCCCACTCGGCGAGCCCGCACAGCGCTGCCGCGGTCTTTTTCCTCCCTCCGCCCCTCGTTCGTTCACTGTGCGCGCCCTCGCCCTTCGTAACGACCTCGTCGCTCCCTCCCCAGCGGCGTACCTCCTTTGAGAACCGCACTCGCTACCGCGTTTGTCGGAAATATTTTCCTGCAACCGCATTATAAACGGTATTTCATCTTGGGGGACTGCACAATAAGCGGTATGCGTATAAATACAGTTCTATGGGAGGGTAAACGGGAGTCAAAAAAGACCACATTATAACCGGTCCTGCACTATATGCGGTTACGTTATAAGTGGTCTGCACTGTATGTAAAATCAAAGTACTGTTACAACAGACTTTTATGTAAACACTGAATGGGTCTGTTATACAGGAGAGAATTACGAGTCACAACCATGGTCTTATTTTTAATGGGGGAACAAAAAAAAAAAGATGTCATTTTTGGAAAATTGCATTTTCAGTTTCTGTAGCCCATTTTCTATCTGATTTCAAAATATCTTCACTGAAAACTACGTACAAGTGCTATAAAATTTTATTTTGCGTCTGCCGACTTGGCGAAAATTGCAGAAATAGCAAAAAAAAAAAAACAGCGTTCTTGAACATTATACAGTAAAAGCTCGTTAATTCGAATTCCACGGGAACGCTGAGCAATTTTGAATTAAACAAAATTCGAAATAATGAAAGTGAGCAAAAATGGGTGGATTTCGGGGGTGGGGGCACGAAAAATATTTATTGGCCAAAGAAGTCGGTGATGACCATCTGCTTCTTTTCTCTGAATGCCACAGCTGCGGCTCTCTGTTCCAGCGCGCGGACGCGGCGCAGGGAATCCTCTTCACCCTCTTCAAAGCTGAAGAAGAGACGCGCCACATTAAGTGCCTCCATCACCGCAGAAGCTGACAGGCGCACAGGCGCTTCGTCATCTTCGTCTTCTTCACCTTCTGGCTCTTCAGCAACAGGCTGCGCACCGGCTACTTGAGCGATAATGTCCTCATCAGTCAGGGCACCACACACCGATGCACCGGTGTCAACTTCAACATAATCGGCAAAACGTACGCCCCGAAGAGTGTCGCGCAATGCCACTGGCATGAGCTCCTCAGCCCCGTCCACGTCGACGTCACAACTATCCTGCGCACTTCCAGCTGCAAATCCACTGTGGCAGAAACAGTTTGCGATTGTGGTCGCGGTCACCTGTTCCCATGCGCGCACCAACATGTGCATGGCAGTGAGCAGCGTAATGCCGAAGTCCTTCCTGTCGCCCGCGCACAAAATCATTCTCTCCAGCATGTGACGCCTATAAAAGCACTTGATGTTCCTTATCACACCCTGGTCCATTGGCTGTAGGGCCACAGTCGTATTTGCTGGAAGGAACACTAACTTTGTTGCTCTCAGCTCAACGTCGACTTTGTGCGCCGAACAGTTGTCGACGACAAGAAGAACGCGTCTGCCGCCCAGTTCCATTCGCCTGTCGAATTTCAGTAGCCACTTCCTGAATAGGTCACCTGTCATCCAGGCTTTCTTGTTTGCGGCGTACTCCGTCGGCAGTGACCGAATGTTTTTGAAGCACCGTGGCTTGAGTGCTTTGCCAATCACAAAAAGGGGGACCTTTTCCGTACCGGTCATATTTGCGGCGACCAGAACAGTGACACGCTCTTTGCTGCGCTTGCCGCCGGCACAGCTGTCTCCCTTGTAGGTGATCGTCTTGTCTGGCTGCAACTTGAAAAATAACGCTGTCTCGTCAGCGTTAAACACATCCTGTGGTGAGTAGCTCTCCAAGTACTGCTGCAGGGTGTCGCTTCTCCAAGTAGTGCATGTTTCGGCGTCCACTTCCTTTGCCTCGCCGGATAATGTGCGGAATACGAGATTGTGCCGCTCCCTGAAACGATGAAACCATCCCTCGGAGGCGACAAAGTCTTCAATGTCTAAGCGCAGGGCGAAATCGGCTGCCTTGGCCATGATGATAGGGCCGCTCAATGCGATACTCTGGGCTCTCATTTCTTTAACCCAGATAATCAAAGCCGACTCCAGTTCCGGGAACTTCGCTGTCCTTAGCCTTTTTCGACTGGCGCCAAAATCCTCGGCTTCATAGGCGTTTTCAATGGCCGTCCTGTTGCGTATGTAGGTTGACAACGTGCTCGGAGGTATGCTGTGCTTCCTCGCAATTTCATATTTGCTCGAGTTCCCTTGGTCAACCTCTCGCAAAATCTCCACCTTCTCCTTGACAGTCTTCGCGCAGTAGTTTCCCCGCGGCATCTTGCAACTTCGATGCGGAATAAGACGGCTTGACGGCGTGAACGAACAACGTGCTCGAGGAACAAAGTGACGCTGCCGGGTGCGGCCTAGGACTGCTAGGACTACTCCGCCGACTCCTCAGCATCCCGCGGGTCCCGCGTATACAAGTGGCGCCAGGCGCTGAGATAGCGGGAGGGCTACGGAAAAAAAAAAATTGCTCCCTGGATTTCGGAGGCCATACTTTGCTCGCCCTTTGCTCGGAGGCCACTTGAAGCTCGAAAAAAACCGGTCGTGCCACCTATCGTTCGGCCGTAAAAGCTTCCACTAGTGTTTGACGATGATGACGCTCGGCGGCGCGCGCATCGAATTATCCGTAGAGGCGGCAATTTCTGTTCGAATTAACGAATCGTTTTACACATGGTCTCCTATGCACTGCGGACCGGACTGCGGCGACCATTTCGAATTATCCAAAATTTCGAATTAATGAGGTGTGAATTAACGAGCTTTCACTGTAGCTTGGCAATGGCGCAACCGGTCGCCACCATTTTGGACTCGTCGTAAAGAGCATTTCTCCGTGCTCAAGTTCTCCGTCTCAGCTAGCTTCTCTATTCAGGGTCATTCCACGCCAAACGTCCCAGACATTGCGCTCGACCCTCTCCAAATGTATTGTAAAAAATTGTGGACGTTCATCGCAGCTGAAGAATGCGTGTCAAAACGAGAGAACTCACAGCAACACATGATCGTGCCACCCGCGTGGGCGCTGCATACTTCCGTTGCCCCAAGGAACAGTGGCGGCGCAGTGAAGCGGACTTACGGGCCCGCACCCAGGCATGCCGCGAACGCTCAACATAAATTTTTGTTTCTCGCCAAAAACGAAGAACACTCCGATGAAACTTTCACAAATAAATCTCCTTTGTTTACTCTTCCCAACGAGACCAAGCGTGCATTTTTACTTGGACTGCATCACCACTCTACATGTGCCTGAACGTGGAGCATTTCACACATTTTTCAATGTTTGCGCCCTTTCCACATCGAAGCTACTCGGTCATCGACTTGAATACTTTTTTGACACGCTTACTGCCAACTATCCAGCCATGTGAGATAGTCCTATTTTGTCTGTAATATTCGTAGAATTTTTAAAAAATAATCAAAATGGGCGCAGAATTGCAGCATTGCTTCACCACAAAGCACATCGTGAGACAAAGTAGTGGTCGTCAATGGGTGATAATAAGATAGTGCCATTCCTTTTCAAGTAAACAGCAGATATTTAAGGCGTTCCGTAAAGTATTGTATATTTTAGAGTATTTTTTCGCAACCTATGTTTCACCCACTACGGCAAAATTCAAATCACTGTAACAGACAAGAAAAATTTTTTTTCCAAAAAATACTTTCCGAGGGCAAATAGTGCACTGATATGAACGTCCACAATTTTTTACAATACATTTGGAGAGGGTCGAGCGCAATGTCTGGGACGTTTGGCGTGGAATGACCCTTCAGTTACAAGCGTACAAAATGCACATGCTTGAAGTTCAATTCAAGGCCTCCGATTGGCTGCTTCTGCCGTGATGCTCGCTTCGGGATCGTCGTCTGCTGCTTGTGCGTCGCGAGGTCGTAGCTGTCGAAAATTGCGCTACTTAGTGACGCGTTCACACTCGTTCTGTGTTCACGGGTCGACGATAATTTAAAACGCTTTAGTTTGGCAGCTGCAAGCGGAAGCTCAATCATCAGATTACGATAGCGCGCCGCACTTGTCGCTAACGTCGCAGACGTGCGACTGTAATAGCATTGACTCGTTGTACCCGCTCCGCTGTTAGAGGTTCTTCTTATCAGCACTTCGGAGCTTATGACGAAGACCACCGCGGGACAACTCTTTGTACTCGCAATCGAGCATGACGTACTTTGAAACATCGAGCACCGCGGCCACGCACATCGCACCCGAGCTTTCTACTCGACGTCGTGGCTAGGCCTAATTCCGCTCACGGTGCCGATGTACGAGACAAATCCGAACTTTGTGGGCAAGAACATCGCGCTAGCGGACATGCAAAAACAAAGAAGCCGCAATGTCCTTCGTCGCAAGCAACGAATCGCATCGCCCGCTGGCTCCTCAAAACCGCGGATGGGCATTTTGCGCATCAGCAGCGGACCCCCTGGTCAAGCTCGCCGCGCAGCGGCCGCTCGGAGAAGCAGTGGCAGCGGATAGCAATTTTGCACGTCAGCGTCCCAAAACGCAACACCAAGCACACTGCGCGCCGATTTTTTGTCGCTACAGCTAAGCATAGCTGATCATTTAAAGACCGGAGATCGGCGGTCTTCGTTCTTAAATCGGTACATCGACATCCGCGGCGCGCTGTTCCCGTCCCGAAAGTATGCTAAACGATGTTTGAAGTCGGAAGTTATTGAATTTGGTATGTCCGTGGTAGAAAAGTCCGCTCTAAAGGAGACCTGACCACCTTGCTGGCCTGACATCTTAGTCAATTATATCCGAATGTCCGTTGTACCAGAATACGTTGCAAACGAAGCTCAATCAATGGAACAAATACGGAGGTCGGGATAACGCCGCAAATTGGTATGTAATATCCGAATGTCTGTTTTAAACAGATCCGTTGTAACGAGGTTATACTGTAATGTGTTGTTCTGTGTGAGTTTCACTAATTAGTTGTAATTATGTAATTAAATACTTATTATTCTACAGGCATGTTCTATTTTGACATTAAAAAACGAAATAATAAGACTCCAAATGTGTGCGCAATTAGTTTTTGGTTGCATTCACTTCGAGAAATAAAAGTAATACTTTTGATGTTGGTTCTGGAACTTGGCACGTCGAACATCATAGTGCCTTTACCAAAGCTACAGTCACACACAGCACACTGTACAAAGGTATGAACCTGTTGTCCACACTCTGTATACTGAGTGACTAAGCAGAAGGTTCAATTTGTCTAATGAGCGATGTACAGGTCGGTCCACTGTTAAAGGGAACACTCGAATGAGCCCCCTTCATTTTGCTGGCCCCCTCATTCCAAGTGGATGTGGAAACGTTGTTTGTTCAAGGTACTGGTCTGTCAAAGGGAGTCGGAACTGTCAACCACCAGTAGTCTTATGTAAATCTAAGCCACTGTACTGTTGCAAGAGAGCGATATCCTGACATGCCCTGAACGCAATTGTTCCCTTTAACAGTGGACCGACCTGTACCTTGCTCTCTTCTGGCCACATACTGACAAAACTAGCATAAACAAGCTGTGTACACAAACGTAGCCACTGCCACTGAAGGGAATATGCAGGAGCAGAAGCGGGCTTCAGTCTTTTGGAGCATGAATAATACTGTTTTGAAGCAGCTTTGGTGCAGGAAGTTTCGGAGCAGGTTTGTAAGGTCAAACACCATTTTTAACTAAAATTTTCCATTTCTGGTAAACAAAAAATTCCAATGGTTTTTACTAAACAATACTGTTAAACCGACCAGACGTACAACAAATTTTATATACATATTATCATCATTAAAACATCACAGGTGACAGAGCAATAACTAAGAAAATAAGAGATATGCGATGCTTTGGATAGCTACACTTGACCTCAGACAAATGCCTAATAAAACACCGCAGCTGACGTGAACAACTGAAGACTATATCCTCTATCATTTGACACCCTTTTTAGCATCAATCAATTTCTGTGGCAGGAAAAAGATATTTCCTCTCCCAGACCTGTGTGCCTTAGTTTTGAAGGGCGCCCACTACCTCGCTTGAAAGCGCAATTTTCCCGGCAGGCATGTTATAACCTGTCTCTCATCTCAAGGGGCTGCGCAATAAGCAATTTAATTTAATATCTGGGGTTTAATGTCCCAAAACCACGATATGATTATGAGAGACGCCTAGTGGAGGGCTCCGGAAATTTCGACCCCCTGGGGTTCTTTAACATACACCTAAATCTAGGTACACGGGCCTCAAACATTTTCGCCTCCACTGAAAATGCAGCCACCGCAGCCAGGATTCGATCCCGCAACCTTCGGGTCAGCAGCTGAGCGCCATAACCACTAGACCACCATGGCGGGGCACGCGCAATAAGCAGTATGCATAATCATGGAGTTCTATGGAAGGGTAAATGGGAGTCGGGAAAAAGCAGATTATAGACGGTCCTGCACTATTGGCCTCGAGGAGTTACGGAGTCGCCCTCTATCGGACGCGCCTCAATTGCGTGCTACGCAGGATGCCGCCGGCGCGCTCCCCATAGGTTTTGCTGTCGGCGCTCTACGAAAACACCTCGCTGAAGCCCTCCAGGGCATTTCTGTAAAGACTTTCGAAATGAACTGTGTTCTTTACTGTCAAAATAATCGTTTTTGACAAACTGAAAGCACAAGATAGTCTACAGTCGCTGTCTCTTTGCAAAAAACCGAGCACCCGCTTCACGCGGTCACCGCGTTGGAGACCCCTGAATCGGCTTCTTGCGTGAAAGGTAGTCACTCGCTGAGTGCGAACTGTGTGAAATATCTCGTTAGAGTAGACTGCCTGTATAAACAAACAGAGCATAACAGAAAGAAGCCTCAAGCCAGCGATCGCACGGGTTCGCGACGACTGACGGTGCCTCTGCATGTATGTTCGTGCTGATGGTTTCGCTTTTGCTACGAGCGCGTTTTGGCACCGCGCTGTGAACTTTAGGCCGCAAAATATGAGAATTTGTGAGTAAACAAACAACTACTGTTGCGCGGATGCTATCAGAGCAGTTCAAAAACAATTTCTTTACAACTGCGGCTTCGGTGCTCATGGCAACTTTGTGATCTGCCGTCCCGACGATTCAGTGTCTTTTTTTTTTTCTTTTTCAGTCTAAATTCGGGTACGTTTGAATGTCATTTGACAAGTTGTCTCGCACTGCGTATTGATCGGTCTTCTCAGTGGGCAAATGCCGCTGCTTCTGATTCTTTATTCAGCGCATTCGTTTCGTTTGGTGCTCACACAAAACGTGAGCAAATGCGACGCCTTTTTTTTTAATGCTCCTTAATTATCGTTCTGTTTGCATTCCAGTGAACTTGCCGCTCTCTGTCATCAACAAATTCATAGACCAAAGCTTCACCACTTCGAGATTGCTGGTGGAAGAAGAAGCAGTCTTTGAGACCGTGGATGTATAGTAGCATGCAACGCCAAGGAAAAGAAAGAAAATACAGTAACGT
Source organism: Rhipicephalus sanguineus (assembly GCF_013339695.2). Taxonomy (NCBI): domain Eukaryota; kingdom Metazoa; phylum Arthropoda; class Arachnida; order Ixodida; family Ixodidae; genus Rhipicephalus; species Rhipicephalus sanguineus. Next base: position 61,847,426 of record NC_051178.1, read on the forward strand.
TCGCCGGACTTGTTCTGCAAACGTCGGCTGTGAACTAGGACCGACATGAGCTTGAAATAGCGGTGAATAAAATAGAAGTTATTGCAGTGACCAGTAGCCGCAAAACGGGATAGTAATTATTTGGCGAGTACCCCAGCAATTTTGGCAGCAGTGTCGTGTCTAACGCCAACAGGGTGGCATCTTTCCCACGTAAATAAATGAGGCTCCAAGAAAATACATGGGGTTGACCGGTGGGCCGATCACGGAGGCAATGCAAAATTTATGTAGCTTATGAAGCAATGCATGCCTCATCAAATGGGAAGGTTGCCAGTCGGCCTCCCGCATCGGCGGCGTCAACAGGAGTGATGCAAAAAATAATCGTCACGTGATGGTGTCACCATATGACGTCATCATGACGTCACAGATCGCCAAAATATGTAGCGTCATGACATCACATGATGACGTATTCACATGTCATGCTCACTTTGCATTGCCTCCGGGATCGGTCACGGAGGCCGTGCAAAACCGCGTTAGGTGCAGAACGCTTTTCGAGTGGGGCGCGGAAGAATCAGTACATCGACTGACAAGAAGAAGATGGCTTTCGCCTTCTAGTCATCTTTAACGAATGCATAAAGGACCCTGTGCGTTTTTTAATTCAACGTATCTAAACAATGGCTTGCGCATCTGCAGCCGATTTTGTGGACGCTGAGCACGGGGCCGACGATCAAGAGGTCGCACGGGAGGGTTCTGAGATGGCATCGCACGTGTTAAAAGGCAGCGCTTTTACCATCCTGTGGCAGATAAGCATCATTTGCCGGCGGGAAGCGCGCGCGAGCCATCGTCTCAGTGCGCGCTGTCTACTACTCACCGAACATCGCAGGCTCGATGCAGTAACAAAAGTCTTCGTCGCGGAAGTGCTTGTTGCACACAAGACTCGTAGCGGATGGCTACTTGCCGGTTCTTAGCTTTACAACCCATGCTTCACGCTGTTTCTTGTCCCGCGGTTATCAGTGCAGGCTGACACTGGGCTCCTTTGCGAAAGCGCGGCACTGCGGCACCGAGCGGTAGAGCCCCATGTTCGTCGCCTTCGGAGGCAGCCACGCTATTACAATGGTTTCAATCGAATAGAAAATGAGAGAAAACTTCCGAATTTGAACAGACCACAGCGCATGTGGGACTTGAAGCTCGTTTTCAAAGCACGCGGCAGTGCTCCACAAGCAGCCGACGCAGCCGCTGAGACCACGTGATCCTGCCAAGCACGTCACGCCGACGGTGGCGCCGGCGTTTCCAGTGGTGGGCCTCGAGGCCAATAGCATAGACCACTTATAACACCTTAGTGCGTCTCGAATACCCGCACTATAACAAACATTTTTCAACGGCTGCACGTGTGCAAACCATGACGAATAGGCAGCCACATTAATCAGACAATCAAGGCACGTGACCAGGGTGTAAACCTGCATCCTTGCTAATGTTGAACAGTTAACGTCCGCAAGTTCGTGACGCCGACATGACGCAGGCAAAAAAAAACTAAAGCGTCATAACTTTTGAGTAGGGATGGGCGAATATTCGGGTGTTTCGAATATTCGAACGAATATTACAGTATTCGAATTCGCTTCAATACGAATTTATATTATTCGAAATTTCGAAGTACAGTTGAACCCCTTTATAAGAGACACTGATATAAGAAACACGTGGGGTATAAGAGACACCAGTGTGCTACATGAAAGTAAGGGTTGATAGGAAAATGCATAACTTAGTACCCTGCTTATAAGAGACACCTCATATAACAGGCAAGAATTCCTCCCCCATGCGTGCCTCTTATAAAGGGGTTCAACTGTATTCGAAATGAACAAATATATGTATGTTTGACCGCACATAACACCCTGTAAAGGTGGTTTCACTGCAGCGTCAGGTTGCTGTACCGTGAAACCACCTTTACAGGAGAAATCTGCACTGCCGCGAAGCCACACTTTAAGGTTAAGTGTACATTTTTTTTTTTTAAGTTTAAATCGTGTTATATGGGCTTATATGCGCTAAGTATAGCAATTTTTAAATTGTAACATATTGTACCACTTCTAACCTGCACCCTACTGCTATTCAAATCTTGATACTATTCAAGGTTGCTTCCACTTCATTTCAAATCAAAAAAGTGACATTCGCTCATACCTAGTTCCAATTCTTAAAAATATTGTGCAAGGGTCATGACAAAAACGCTAATTTTTCATAATAATATGCGCTATATACTATTCGAACTATTCGATTATTATTCGACCAAATCACTACTCACTTCGGATTCGCTTCGAACCTCAAATTTGCTATTCGCCCATCCCTACTTTTGAGACCTTCTCGTTTACGTGGACTTGACCACGGTGCCACACTGTGCAGAAACTATATGTCAAACGGCAACTGAAATTCCGCATGCTTTTGATTTTGCGGACGCATGTGCAATGTCAAAAACAGTGGTGACCACAAACCACCATTCGAGCGTTGCAGATGCATGCCATCGTTTCCACTGAAGATATCGGTGACCCCTTCGAAACGCAACAATTGCATAAAGTTTCATTGACTGTGCACCTAACTGCAACTTTGAGCATCCAAGGCCACTAATGATGAGGCAGCTAGCGCTCGTTAGACCTAGTGTGCGAGTTGCAACTTGGCATGCCACACAAGATCGGGCATAGGAGAGATCACACTGACGAGCTGAACAAAGGGAAGCACGCGTGAAACCATATTGCGGTTCGTGGTTGGGAGAACAGCTGCAGCAACTATCCTGCAGAAGTCTGCCACACTTGTAAGTCTACCTGCTGGTGGCAGAGGCGAAAGCTCTATTGAGCAAGCGCACCTCCGCTGAGAAGCGCACTCACTCCCCTGCTTTTCTTGGAAATCTTCCCCCAGCCGCATTAGAACCGGTCTTTCTGAGGGACTGCACAACAAGCGGTATGTGTATACATGGAGTTCTATGGGAGGGTAAACGGGAGTCAGAAAAAACAGTGTTATAGCCAGTCCTGTGCTGTAAGCAGTTGCATTACAAATGGTCTGAGCTGTTAAGTGGTTATGTAATACAGTAAAAGCTCGTTAATTCGACACCCATTAATTCGGATAATTCGGACGGCTCTATTGGTCCCGGCCAAAGTGCATGTTAATCTATGGGACCAAACCTTCATTAATTTGTCAGAATTCGGATCCGCACCGCTTAATTTGGACAAATGCTGACGGCTGCCGCTACACAAAAGTGTGGTAAAGCAGCGCTGGCACCAATGGAGTGAAACCGAAACCTGAGTGGCATCGCGATCGTCATTAACTAGTGGGGGTGATCGCAGCGTCACCAAACGTCAGCTCCACTGCGCGCCTCCGACGCCATTTTCCCTTGTGTTGTGTCCTCTTTTTTTCCGTTGTGACCGTGTTTGCATGCCACCACCATCATGCACTACATTGATGGCAACGCCGGAAAGCGGCAGAAGTACGAAGCGAAGAATTTGGCGACTAAAGTGGAAATTTTGGAAGCTCTGAAGAACGGCGAATCGCGACAGCACATTATGACCAAGCACAACGTGAAGCGGAGCACGCTGGGAGGCGCTTTTGATATTAGAGGATGTTTGCCTGAGCACTTCCGACAGTTTGCGTGCTGTTGGTCATTTGGAAGAGTTAAAAAAAAGTAATGTCAGCTGAAATCTGCGCAAAAACGCAGACGACCATTACAAAATACTTCCGCAAATTAAGGTATGCTTCTCCAACTTGACTTTAATGTTGTTTTTTCTGTTCAATCGTTAATGTGGCATTCGGTTAATTCGGACATTTTTTCCGGTCCCGTGAAATCCGAATTAACGAGTTTTTACTGTAAGTGGTTTGTGCTGCACAAACAGTTGCCACAATGCTCAAATGCTACATTGGTACCATGGAGGTGTGCAGAACACAGTGCATAAGGTTTAAATTTAAAAGCTCCACATCAACTTGAAAGTGTCATCTCTACCCAAATCACGTGCTGCATTGCCTCATACAATGATTATTTAGTTGCATCATGACCACTAGCAAAGCTGCAGCACTATTTGTAGCAACATCGCTTTGTGCCTGCTTTATATGAACAGCCTTGGTGCAAAGTACTAAAAATCTGGCAAAGTCAGCATGCGGAGGAAACGTGCCGAGAGTACTCACTAGGATGGCTTGCCCATGTAGATGCCCGGTGTTGGTGTGTGTGCCCGTTGGGTGATGGAGTAGTCCACCCTGATCTTGCGGCCGTCTATCTCCAGGCCGTTGCAGCGGTCCTTGGCCTGCAAAACAGTGCACGCACACACACAGCGGCACAAGAACACACATCAGTGCAACGGCACATGGGTGTAAATGCAAAGAAAGCATCATCGATAGCTGCACAGGGCTGCGACATCAGACTGTACCAAGAAATGAGTCAACATTATTGAATACTGCTGAACTATATGTAACAAAGGCTTTTTCAAAATGGACCAAAATATAACTACGGCACTGGCTGAGCCTTTCTGTACATATAGTCGCCAACCAATCAGTCGAACGTGCTCACAGTCCAGACAAGGACAGCTCCACAGCACTGCCACTGTACAAGGGCAACCTAAATTTCGGACACCTTCAAGCAGCCCATCCAATATTAAAAAATTCATCTGCCCAACTGCATGTTAAATTGTGCGGCAGAGACCACCAGAAAAGGCAGGACTTTCGTGCCCATTTGTTGCACATGCTGAGGGCACCTCAAAATGAAACTAACAAAGTAATTTTCATTAAAAGAGAGACACAGTGCCAGTGGTGGATTTTGCACCACGAAAAGCAAGTCCATTCAAGTGGTGCCAACTGTACGACACATGAGACAAACCGTTTCAAAGGATCCAGGTGTCATTCAGCTATCGGAACATATTTTACCGCTGTCCTAAGCTGCCAGGGGACATATGCAGTGCTCATACTGGTTATGCTGTTTACTGAGTTGTAGCATCAAAACTGTCCAGAGCCTTACTGTCTAGTTTGCAGTTTAGCATATGCGCACATGACACACTTTTCTGGTTCTTTCTAGAGGACCTCGTATTTTGGACTCAATTATCCAGAGACCATCTTTTCTAATTTTGGAAGTTTCGTGCAGTTTCCACCAGCTGCATGTCATGAATCGCAACCACTTAGCAGCACCGCTTCAATTTTATAGGGAATGTCGTTCACACTCGGCTACCAAGGCAATATTTTTTCCACAGAGGCATTTCGAAGCACAAAATACCGAAATCAAGATGACCAATAATGGGAAAGACAGCTGTTGGTAGAGAAAAAAGATTTTACCAAATAATTTCAGCAAGAGCAGCAACTTACTCAAATGATGGATGCTTACTGAACTTTCATTTAAATTGTACACTTGTCAACCAATCTTCAACCTCCAAAGTGCCATGTTGAAGAAATGGTAAACCTTCTGGCCATCTTCTGCAGCGTTTTCTCAGAACAGCCACTACGTGAGCGAATTGTCAAAGGCGACAAACTACGTGCACAACAGGCATTCCACTTAATTAGTGACCTACCATTTTGGCGTCTTCCACAGTCTCAAAGTAGACGAAGGCAAAGCCCCGGGAGCGGCCAGACTGCGTGAGGAGAACAACCAAAACTTAACTTTTTATATTGATATATTTTTAAATCTATGCAGCTTTCGTCTTTTTTCCCCCTCCCCAAGGCTCAATTTGAAATCTGATATTTGCACACCCTTAGGGGGCACGCGGCTTTCATATCGCGAAAAACGGCAAAAAAAATTGATTTTCTGTTCCTGGAACCCTTTTTCTGTCTGATTCCAAAATATCGACACTGAAAACCACCCAGAAGTGCTTCGAAAAATTTGTTTTGCCCTTCGAGGTGGCGAAAATTATTGTGGGAATCGCAAAAAAACTGATTTTCAAAAATTGTAGCTCCGCGATGGCGCGACCGCGAACCAACTTCTTGGGCTTGTCGGAAAGGGCATTTCTCCGTGTTCAAATTCCCCGCTTCAGCGGGCTCCTCCATTCAGAAAGAAGCGCACAAAAAGCAAACGCTTGAGAGTCGTTCCGAGGCCTTCGATTGGCCGCGTCCGCCATGTTGCCCCAGCTCGCCTCGCCATTGGTCCGATGCTCGCTCCGGGAGATCGTCATCTGCCGACTGCGCGTCGAGAGTTCACGGCCATCTAGAATCGCGCTACTTCGTGACACGTTCGCAACTGTTCTGTGTTCACTGCTCGACGATCACTTAGAATATAATTACGCTTTAGTTTGGAGCTGCAAGAGGAAGTTCGATCTGATTACGATGGTGCACCGCGCTCCCAGCGAACATCGCACACGCGCGTCTCGGACAGACTCTCTATCGTTGACTTCAGCGTAGGGTTCGCGGTTAGATGTTGTGCTTATCAGCACTTCGGACATCGTGATGGAGGCCATCGCGGGACGACTCTTTGTACTCACAACCACGCATTACGCACTTTGAAGCAACCGGCACCACGGCCTGCGCATCTACTGCTCGGAGTCGTCACTAGGCCTAACTCCGCTCACGGCGCCATTTGGCGAGACGAACCTCGAACTTTACGGGCAACAACAACACGCTAGCGTACCCGCGGCTATGCGCTTCTTCGCAAGCGAAGAAGCACATCGCTCGCCGGCACTTCGGAACCGCGGATGGGCATTTTACACATCGGCAGTGAACTCCACAGCAAAGCTCGTCAGACCCCATGGCCACGGACTGCTCAGAGCAGCAGTAGCAATTTCGCACGTCGGCACAGATAAGTGGTCGGGACTCGAAAATGCGAGACCAAGTATACTGCGCACAGATTTTTCGTCATCGTAGCTTCGCATTCGCGCATCGTCACCGAATGCCGCCACCAAGCACATCACGCGCCGGCTCCACGGAACCCGCGGCCGAGCACTTCGCGGTCAGAGTACTGTCAATAAGCACTAGTGATGTAATTTAGACGTGCTTGGAGCCGTGCTTGGTATCGCTGCAGGCGTTTACAAATGTTCTGAAACAATGAAAGCCTAGCGTTGCCGCGGTCGGCCGAATTATACAGTAAAAGCTCGTTAATTCGGATTTCTAGGGACCGGAAAGAATGTCCAAATTAACCGAATGTCCGAATTATCGAATGGTCGAAATAAACACAATAAATGCACGAGTTTTTTCAACATACCTTTACTTCACAAAGTAATCGCGGATGCTTGTCTGTTTTCGAGCAGAAATTCGCGCGGACACAATTTTTCTGAGCCCTTCAAGGTGCTCAGCAGCTCGCATGATGTCTGCAGTACCGCAAATGTTTCACCCGTCATCCACGCTTTTCGGTTGGCACGGTAATCCACGGGAAGATTGTTGATGTTCTTAAAGCAGCGTGGCTTTTGAACCTTTCCGATAACGAGAAGCGGCAAGCGCTCTGTTCCCGTCACGTTGGGGGATAGAAGTACGGTTACTCGTTCCTTGCTTCTTGCCGCCGATTGAAGGATCCCCTTTCATCACTCTTCATCACTTCTTGTCGGGAGAGCCCGTTATTCAGAGCACGCAAAATTTCTACTTTGGTGGTGAAGTCCTTGGCCTCGTACTAGGGCCGCTTCGCCGGCGTTGCCATCGGTGGAGAGTTCGGTCGCACGAGAAGTCAGCACAAAAGCACCAGCAACGATCAAGCTAAAGGAGCCGTACTGAAACGTTCCTCGATAAATCGGCGATCAACGATGCAGCACACCAACGGGAGCAAAGCAACAAAACACACACGCGAAAAAAAGGCGTTCAACCAGTCTCAATCCAAGCCAAGTCGATAATTGATGTCCATGGCGATGCTGCGTTTGAGCTTCACTTTTGTTCCGAATTGTTCTTTTTTCGTTTTCGAGCCTCGCCAGCCGCCCGAAAGTCGCCGAATTATCCGATTTGCGGTCAAATCTGTCCGAAATAACGAGCACCCAGTCTCATAGAGTGATGCGTATATTTACAGGGACCAGATGACGTGTCCGAATTAACCGATTTTCCGAATTAACGAGTCAAATAAATGAGCTTTTACTGTAATACGTTTCATACGCGAGAGTGGCAAAAGAACGTCTAGGAAGCAGGGGACAAATTTTTATCAGCCCGACTTACGTCACTGAATAAACTGCTCAGAAATCCCTGTGCCACTAATGTCTTGGCCATAACTGTTTGTTATTTGGAAGGAAGGCATCGGCTATCATGGTGCGAGCCATTTTCTGTCACAACAAACCTCTCTCTTTATAAAAACTATTCTATGATTAACTGTAATCAATAAGCAAGACTTAATTATGCTAATGACAGCATAAATACAAGAAATATATGTAATTATTTCAGTATGTGGCCTTATTAGATTGCAATATCTTCTTTTCTGTCATGTCTATCACACCACTCCTTCATACAGAGAACTTGGTCTGAAATCCATACTGGTTTTTTGTAGATCAAAAAAAAGAAGGTTATGAAAAAAAGAACAAAGGCACACTGGAGAAAGGCCACATGTCCAAGAAGTGAAACATCACACAAAAAAAAAAAAACAAAGATCACAATCTTTAGGTGTTTTAAAGAAGGCCAAACTTTAAACGCAGTTTTCTCAATACTGTTTTTTTTGGCATGTTGCTCAGCTTGTGAAGCAGATATCTTGACAACTACTACAGTCAAACCCCGCTACAACGAAATTGACGGTGCTTGGAAAAATGTTCGTTGAAGTGAACATTTCGTTCTAGTCAAATCGAAAAAAATATGGCTGACCTGAGCTAGTAGAACAGTGAAACTTTTATTTCCAATATTCAAAAAGTGTCTGCTGCTTCCTTTGCGTCCCCAGCAGCGTTACGACGCGATTCTCATATATGCATAACGACGCCACGTTAAAAAGCACGCAGAAATAACGGCTTCCGCGAACGAATCAAACAGGCACGGGCGCGCAACATGAACTGCACAGCTGCACCAATACGCTAACACTAGCTATTTGCCGACAACGGTGACATGCAGGCGTGCTATCGCGGAGCAATGACTTACGCCTTATTCTATGCTATTCTTATCCACCACCCGCAGCTGGCTGATCCCGTTGATAACGCGGACGAATTGTTGCTTCGACCACCGGTCGCACTGACCAAGCGCGAAAAGCATTGGCATTGGAAAAGGCACCATTCCGCGACTGCACCCCAGGGCTGCTCGCGTTAGTAACGCGGATGTGGCAGATGTACCGTCGCTCTGACCACTAGCGAAGCGCGAAAAGCACGAAAAGTATTGGAAAGACATCGGAAAAGCTATCGTTTCGCGATTGCACCCCAGTGTCGAAAAATGAGCTTTGGCTTTGGATTCTCTGCGACTCAGAAGCAACTTAAGGGGGGACATGGGCCTTGGGCAAAACGTTCATTCCTACTGCTGCTAGAGTTATGAAACTTGCAGGTAATATGTAATTTAATGTGCTGATTACAAATATGCAACCAGTTTTTCTGTACCTCATGAAACAAAATTTTTATACTACTTTTTCTGTTTTACACTTCTGGGATGACTGGCAAAAAATATTTTAGAATAACCAAGCTAAAAGTTATATTTATATATTCCTGAATGCTCAATGAGTGCAAGAAGCATAATTTCGTGTTTCTACACTTATTTTATCCCAAGTTATAAAAGTTCAAAAATTTTTATTGAAACATGAATTCTTTGTCTGTTGTTTGGTCAAAATTTCAAAATGTTTCAGGGTGAAGAAACATTGTATTATAGGCATATTGCACTCTTTGGAAGTCTAGCTATAAGACAAAAAAAAACCCATTGAAATTGGATGATTAGAAGGGTAACAACAGCCACCCAGAAAATTGGAGACTGCCAATAAAAGTGTTTTGAGAAAAGTGGGAAAAACTAATGGACATGTGAAAAAAGCCTTTTATTCTCCTGGATGGGCGAAATTACAACAGCCAGTGGCTCAGAAGACTCCTGGAGAATAATCCGGGTGGGGCTTTCCTCTTTGCCTCCGCTTTGCAGCTGCGTGAAAGGCTGCTGATGACCCCCTCTTCCTCTCTGCATTCAAAGTGCGGTGGGAGTCCTTTTCATTAGCCCTTTGGCTACCCTTGGCGGTTTGCTCTACTTGGAGCTCTCGTAATATGCTAGAGCTGGCATTGTGGGTGCCAAGGTTGAATCTCATCACAGCCTCTCCAACTGCTGCCTCGACTGCAAATAGTGAGGCATTTTTGTCTTTGGGCGCAAGGCTCCAAATGACTGAATGCAGTGCCTCATTAGCGTTCTGAGTTTGTCCTCTCAGGCACCGCTGCAGCAACTTCTTGTCAGCCAGACGCTCAAAAATGGGACGCAGTGCGCTGCTGACCGCTTCTGGCAAATTGTACCTGCTTTTTGGTGGTGGTTCGTTTTTTGCCATGGCCGAGTTATATTTACACCAAGAGTCAGGACCATCCGGACAGAAGCTATGATTGGGCTTCTCATCTGTCGACGTAATGTGATGGAATGTGGCCCACACTGCGTTGTGCATTTTGTCTACGTCTCCAGCAAAAGACTTGATGGCCCATCCATAATAGCTGGAGATCTTGGTGATCAGGTCTGCGGTCAGCCGTCCTTTACCACTAATGCGCTGCCCATCACCTGACTTGTGCTTTTGGACAAGGGTGCGAAGCGCTGTGCCCATTCGCTTCTGAATGTGATTGGTGCACTCTTCTTTTACAACAGGAATAAAGCCATAAACTTTGGCTTCATCAATGGCAATGAATGAGCGGCTATCACCATCACAGAGCATGGTTGTATACCTGAGCCCATGCAAAGAGAGTGAACGTTCAAACAGAATCTTTGCTGCCTCAACTTCCATTTGGCCTGCCTTACAGCTTGTGTTTTTTTGGCATAAGTGCTCTGCCTTCCATGCAGCATAATCTGCGCTATCTGGCTGCGGCCCACACTCACAGCCGAGGCAGAAATTGGAGAGGACCACGTAATCTAGCACGTATCCTGTAAATAGCTCAATCACGGCGGCCACACCAATGTGAGAAGAGTGTCCTCGTGTGTGCCATGTGCCATCAAAACAAACGGCAATGTTACCCGGACTTCCAAGATTCAGGTCACTGTACAGCAGTTTCACTTCAGCAGCACACTTTGCCAAGTTCTCAGAGCATGCTTTTGCCGTAGCTGGGTTCAGCTTGGTCTTCAAATAATGCTGGTAGGTCTTATTGTGAAGACCTCTGTGGGAAACTCCAATTGCAGAAAAAATGTCATTTAGGGCAGTCTGCCCATTCCCCGTGCTCTGCACCGCCCGTGCAGCGAGAATATTTATTTCAAACGGATTGCACGTCGCTGAGCCAGCAACTCGCCGCGAGCTCCACTGCGATCGCAGTTCACCGCAATTGCTGCACGACACTATCAGTTTCACGGCGATGCCGTACTCACGCGTGTCCCTCTCAATAGTAAGATCACCATGGCACACACGGCAACTACCGACCTCCAACAGGTTATTCACAACGTCCAGGTCAACAATCGTATACGCCGTGGTTGAACTCGGGGCACTGTCACTCGCGACGCACTTCATTTTCCTTTCCGTCGCCGATACTGACGATAGCTGGGAAAGTCTCTGCTGCGTTTGTTGCTCGCGCAAAGCACAATCTGCACTTGTTAAAAAAGTTGAGTCCAATCTTGTGCGCTCAGGCCGCGCAGCTCCGGTGTCCTGCACGGCCGCTGCCGCAACCGTCGGGGCGAAGTCCAGGGCGTGCGCGTCAGTCGCCGGCTCGCGTTCCGTCGTTGTCGGGTTATCTGATGCCGGTCCAAGGTGCACAGCGGGCTCGGTCGAAGGCAGCGATGCATTTCTTCGCTTCGCAGCACACTTCCGTCGCGATTTGCCGAACTTGTGCACGGTGCGAAATTTCCGATAACCGTTAGGCATGGCGCACGACGATAGACGACAATGATCTCTTTCAAAATGGCGGCAGTTCGTTTTCGCCGGAAGCAGCCGGAAACAACCACGGACCAATGAGGAGGCGCACTTTTGTCACGTGGGGGCTGTGGACCAATGAGATAGCTAGGTTCCGTTTTCTTTTTTGTTTGATTATTCAGTTGCAGCGTATCACTGAAAACTCGCGTTTGGCGGGAAAAAAAGAGCGAAGAATGCAGTTTCAAAGGAGGCCAAGATGGCTGTGCTCCGTGGCACGGTTGCAAATTGGCGGCGGCGCGAAACTGGTCGTTTTGTGGCGTTTACCGCGAGCGAAACTAGAAAGTTCGCGTAGTAAATGTGATCTTCAGGGAAAACTATACAGTTTACAGGCCTAGAATTTTACGAGAACGTGCAGGAAGATGTCCTGAATGCAACAACAACAAAATTGAAAAATCGTTTTTTTCGCAATTTTTTCGCTTTCAAGACCCGTGTCCCCCCTTAAGCCAGTTGCGAAAGCAGGGCAGTCTGATCGCCGTCGCTATCAAGCAATGGCGGCCCCCATGCTCAGTCAACAGCGGCGGTTTCTGGTGGTTCCAACACGTGATTCAGACTTTGAATCGTATTTTTATGTTCTAAAATGCATCAAAATGTCCGAGATTGTGTTTATTGCACGGTAAATTAAGTTTTTGAGCCCGGAATGGCATCGTCAAATTTCGTTGAAGCGGAACGGCAGCAGAAAAAGTGTTCGTTGTGGCAAGCATATTTATGCATTCACTCCTATGGACTGTTGACGGGGCACCGAGAATTTTTCTTTGTACCGGAAATTTCGTTGAAGCGGAGTTCGTTGTAGCGGAGTTTAACTGTACACAGATTTTGATTCAGTTTTGTTTTTATTGCGACAGCAATTATATGGACAGTCTCGGCTGGATTTTCTCGTCGCCGCCGTCATGCACCGTATATGTATAAGTATGTACATATATATATAAAAGCCCCAAAGAAAAATAATTCAGAAAAATGCTTCCGAAGCGCGCAATCGAACCAGGGACCTCTTGCCCCGCAGCGAGTGGCGCTAACCGCTACGCCATGAAACACAGATCCTCCACGTAGCTAACGGCGAGCGTTATATACACACCCTTTACCGCTGAACGGACTCAGAGACGGCAGGCGATAATAAGCGTTTCTTCATTATCAGCGAGATGGCGCTAGGAGTGCGACGGGCGCATTTAAGAGTGGTCGGCGAGCTCGCTCGCTTCTTATATTTGCGCAGGGAGAACCTTGCCCTTCCGCTGTCTGCTCGCGCGGTTTTCTCGTGGTGAGGGTAAGAGGGATGTTTCAAGCTTTAACCGTGATGTCTGCGCTCATGTTACGGAGCGCCGCTAAACGACGCCGCTAAACGAACAAACAGAAGATGAGCGCGAACTATCAAGTGTCACAGCTCGACACTTGAAGCACGCTAGTTTCCTTCGCTGCTTCAGCCGCCTTTGCAACAGGAACGCTGTTCAAACTGAGAGTATCCATTGGCGAGCCTCACTTCATATAGCATTAGTTTCTTGCTATCGCATTCATTGCTTCGCCCTTGCGGCGAAACTGTGACTTTTTTTAATCCTTGAAGTCTTGTTGACATTATTCTTTACCTTGCTTAGGGCCTAGTTTTTTTCGTATGTGATAATTAGTGCATGAGAAGTTCTGATGCAATACATGAAGCTGATGGGGATGTCATTTGTAAAAAAACTAAAAGGAATAGACAATTTTTAATAATGTCATCCTGTGTAGTGCTCTTTTGAGTAAAGATCAAAACCACTTGGACCTTCCTGGCATGTTTTGTTACAATGCTAGGCTTTTCACCAGCAGACTACCGTATTTACCCGCATAATTTGCGCCCTCGCATAATTTGCGCACCCCTAATATTTAGCAAGCTTTGCTAAAAAAAAATATTTACTCGCATATTTTATAGAACCAGGTTGGGCCCGCGCGCACGGGGAAACGAACGGCCGCGCCCCCGCGGCACTCACCGAGCAGGCGAGCGCAGTCATACACAAGACAGGCCGCGAGTGCGAAGTCCCTTCTTCCGATTACTTCGTTCTATTCTCCGGAAACCGCCGAGACCGTACCAGCCGTACCCGCGAGAATGCTGCCCTCAGCCGTGGTTAGAGCGAACAAAATCAGCTGCGGCCGTGACTCGCCGGCTCCGTTGCAACGGTAGGCCGATAAGTCGATGGTGGTTTTTTTGGCCCGCGTCAGCCAGTTGGCGCGCGTGCCGTGGCACCCGAACACTCAAACCTGTTCGCCTGTTCACGGGTTGTCGGAAATGTTCGAGCGTTCCCCCGCCGTGAGAATGCATGCACGCGACACGGCACGGACTACTTTCTGCATCGGAGGCGTGCGAGGGCCAGTCGCGCCAACATTTCCCCTCGCTGACCCTCCTCCTTTGCGTCCGCGACGCAGCCAACGCAGCCTTCGTTGATTTCGGAAGTTTAGGTTTCGCGATCAGCCAGTTGCGTTTTCACTATTCTCTTGCGCTGGGCTACAATAACTATTCGGCAAAATTCAAGCTCACTGTTATAGAATTTGCCTAAGGAAACAGGAACCGTGCCGCGGAAGAGTTCGCTTTTTAATACAAGACCGGGAAGGAGACCGTTCCGAGGATCGACCGAAGCATGGAAAGTTTCCTGCCGTTGAAGAATACCTTTTCAAACATGTGCGAGAGCTTAGGCCCACCGGTATCGCCGTGCCGTGGCACCTCGTTACTCCCAGCATTGTCGCCAAGAGCTTCAAGAAGACGCCTCAACGCACTCGACGAAACCAAGGACGACGCGCTTTGGGAGGGCGGTGACAGCGGCCGCGGCGATGATTCTCAGTCGGACTTCTCAACCAGTGATTCTGACTAGACCGTGCATGACCGAATCTGGCTGGTTAAAGTACGTGCTAATTCTGTTAAAAACCCTTCGTTTGCGCTATAATTTATTTTCTTCTTTAATGTATTATATCGCACGTGTTATTTCAGATGTGCTCATGAAATCTCCGCGTAATTTGCGCACCCCCTTTTTGGAGCTCCAAATTCGCGAAAAAAAGTGCGCAAATTATGCAAGTAAATACGGTATGTCATCAGATTAGGTAACACGGTGTAATTTGAAAACTGCTCTGGATATCGCAATGAAACTTCATATATAGCTATTCGAGACACTCTTCAGTATGCCTGCCAAATTTCATTACTCTGGGTCAACAAACAAAAAAGTTTTTTTCGATCGCCACCTCCCCCTTAATGAAGTGCTACACATAAAAAAAAAGTCTGTTCAACATGTGAATTGAACAAGTGTACCGTTTTCAACATAAATATATGGTAAAGTAAAAGATTGCTGGTGAAAAAAATCTTATCTCTTGATTATTCAACATTTGATTGGTATTCAAAGCTCCGTATTTGTATTCAATTGATATTCGAAGAACTTTATATTGGCACAACTCTATTTGCCCATCCTATGTTTCTTTGCATGTAATATTCAAATGTAGGACGGCCAAAGCTTAGCCCACCCACCTGAGCGTCATAGACCACCTGGACATCCTCAAGAGGCCCGTACTTGGAGAAGACCTCCTTGAGGTCTCGTTCTTGCGTGTACAGACTGAGCCCGAACACGCCCAGGCACCGGCTCGTGCTCGGGTTGTCCTGCACATTGACAAGCGCAGGTTCAGAGACTAAACTGGAAGCGAACATCCGCTGCCAATCTTCTTTTAATGATTGCATTTTCTTTAAAATGTTTAATACCTGGCACACAACAAAGTAGCATTAAGGTGGTAGGCCACTAAAAAAAAGTTTTTAAGAGCAGCCAGCATTGAAATAATTTTATTTTTTTTTTTTTCAAAACAAGCATGTCTTATTTAACTTACCCAGCCATTTATAGTGCAAAAAACTGATGATTTATTGGGAGGTAATCTGTCAAAAATTGCATTAAAAGTGGTAGTCACGCCAGCCTTGATAACTGACTAATGGGTGGCTTAGTTCAGTAAAGCTTTGGCGTCTGTGTAACTAAAGCAGTAAATATCAAGAAAGTAATGTTAAAAAAAGAAAAAAAAAAGACAGGGAAAAAGAGCCAATTTAGACTGAACCTGTTTGCAAAATCAGCTGTGAATTCAAAAATATGCCATCAATTTCTTCTATTCTAGTTCACTGCACAGATATATATGTAGTAAATTATACAAAATTTCAGTTTCAATTTCATGCTCAAGCACTACACCCATACATCACCATGTTGACACACAATTTCAAAATATGATTCTTTCTTCTTTTGCCAAAGTATAAGAAGCCACAATCGACACATCCACTCACCCGGCTCCCAACGTGGCGTCGCCGATTTGACATGGGAGATCGGCTGTGGCTCCTGCGAGGGAGAAATACATGTCACCAGGCACCACGTACATGGCACACTGCAGGACAACAGAAGAACCCCACCACAGCAGGCAACCAAATTCGCTGGTTAACTCTCCCTTCCGGTCAGATATCTTTTTACGAAGGAAAGATGGACTAGCAACTGTCCAACGAACAACAAAGGGCTGGAAAAAAATTACTACCAAAGTTTTTTGCAATGAAACGACGGTTTTTCACCCAACCCATTACCAAAGGTACTGCAAGCAGCTTGCGATTTGTTTTCTCAATTCTGAATAATGATGGGCAGATTATTTGAAGAACATTTTTGTGCCAAACACGGCAAGGGGATACGCACTAGGCAGCAGCCTCCAAAGATTTAATCTCGACGTGATGCGATGCATCAATACCTGACATATCCGGCAGAGCCACAGCCCAGAGACACATTATTTCTCGGTCTTCTTTGACGACTTTTTTAAAAAACAATGAAGTAGACTACACAGTTAGCTGCTCGCGTAGTAAATTACAGCCGCTCACTTTTATGTCACATCTCACAGAATTTACCATGGTCACACCAAGACTAGCAGGTCACTCACCTTCGGCTGCGAGAGCTGCAAAGGGAAAAAAAAATCGGCAATCAGACAAAGAATGGGAATTGCCATGGTCATGCTTTGTTTTGTCATGTTGTACATTTTGTTAACAGTTACAGGAAGCTTGCTAGTAGCAATACAAGGCAAACCTTTCTTTAACAAGAGAGCATCAATTCCGGTTCCTTCACAAACAGTCTAGGTCAGGGGTCTAAAGCAAGTGGCCCGTGGCTTCAAGAGGAATCAAGGTTTATGACTTTGTTCTATTGCGATTAATAGCATTCTGTTTGGGTAGGCTACAGAGACTGGACTGGTCTCAAGCTTTTTTTTTTTTCTTTCACAAGGCACCCCATGCAGTCACTACGAGTTCAACATCACGTCCACATTTTAGTCACTGTGGAGATTAGTATCGATGTTTCTCAAAACCTGGCATCAAATCTGCTTCAGAAGTGACCCAATTATCAGATATGAGAAAGGCGATCTTTCAAATGGCAATGCTAGGTGACATGTCCCCCCCCCCACCTCCTGCTCCAATCATGTTCACTGTCCCAGCCCTTATGTGACTAAATGGTGTGACTGTGGCCTGCTAGCTGAAGTGAGTTTGAGACCCCTGGTGTAGGTTAAAGGCACAGGTCAGTACCTTATAGTGGCTTCATTTGTACTTGTACGTCAAGCTGGGCTTTCACTCACGAAAGCTGAATACACCGTAACTTTTGTTCAAATGCATTTAAAACATCCATTCCGAATTTATTGAATACAGTCTTCATTCAAGATTATTGTGATATGGTTTTCTTGTAACTCACAGTTTAGGAAAAATTTTGCCGTCAACAAGGGACACGGAATGTTTAAACTGCGTATTGTATGAGAAAAATAATTGCACACTTGAAATCAGCACACAAATATACGTGAACTTGGAAAGTTTCATCCAAATCAATCAAGAATTTCAAAAAGTTTTCGGTGATCCCCTCACCCCAAGCAAAGCAAAAGCAATAATGAAAGTCACTAGAAGCACAGCAAGGTGTGAGCACTCACGAGTAGTATCTGCTGCGCCTTGGTGAGCGTGAACGGGAGCGACTGTAGTGGCGGTGACGTCTCCTTGATCGGGATCGACTCCTACAGAAACACCGGTCATCACCACATCAGGGTTTGTACAGGTTTCAAAAGAGAAAATTCAATGAATTTCAAGGGCTTGTCACATGTTTATCCAAAGAATTTCAAGGGCCTGTCAGACGGTTTTCAAGGACTAAAAAACTGCATCCAGATGAGAATTTTTTTCAAACAGTGTTTCAAATTCTGACTAAATTTATCCCACATATACATATACAGTTGAAATTCGATTTAATGAAGTCATCAGCATGCTCTAATTACTTTGCTAAATCAGAAAGTTTGTAAAATCAAGAAAGGGGTTTCTCAGTTCTTCGAAACCTAAAATTGTAACGAAGGGACACCCAAAATCTACCATGGCATTGTATTTGCCGCTGACCCATGCGTGCTCATGTGAAAAGTTTGTCCAGGTGTGCCCAACATTGAGCCTCACATATGTGGCCCAGGCGATGCAGGCCAGGTTGGCCAGATTATGTGAAATATGACATGCAGCCGAAATGCAATGACTGGGAGGACGAATGCAGTGAATGCAGGCTGAGCAAGAAAGTTGCCAGGAGACAATCAGCGCACGAGTCGCATGAATCATGAAATAATGAAAGCACACAGTAGGGTTTCTGTGGTAGGATTGTCAGGAACAATAAACCATCGCCACCCGTAGTATCCCCTAGTACGTAATAGCGCAACTGTTGAGTCCACTGTTCCGTGCATTTCGGCAGCGTGTAGCCTTGCCAAAATAAAACCAAGGGTGCGACTATGAGTGATAAGATATTTCAACGCAATAGCGTTAGCGCCTGCGCTTGAAGAAAAAACACATCTGTGTCTAAGATAGCTTAGTTACATATTTGGCTGGAGTTCAGTGTTAAGCACTGGTTTGCATTTTAAAAATACTAGTCATAGCAAGACTACCATAACTGGAGAACAAGGGCTACTGCACTGACAACACTGCAAACACAGCTGGGGCGCCACAAGGAAACAACTGCGGAAAAACATACACTAACTACTTGCTATTCACAATGCCTTACACTTGTCAAGTATAGGATTACCTTACAGCACTTATGTGAAAATGCCCGAAGTCGCTAGCACAGCAGAATCAGGAACTTCCTAATCACAGTTCAGTCGGAGACCGGACAGCCCCACAAACAGACAATAAAGTAGAGTTGCGTACCGGGAGCGAGAACGCTGCCTGCGGCGATCCTCGCGGGAGTCTTCCTCAGGTGTTCCTTCGTCGTGGCTCTTGCGGCCCCCGTCATCCTCTTCGTCTTCCCTCTCGGGAGCAGCCTCCTCCTCTTCCTCCTCTCCCGCAGCATTGTCCTGAAGGTACTCCTCCACAGCCTCCTCTTCGGGGGTGCCCTGGATACACACAGCACGATTGGAGGACTACAACCCAAATGCGGCAGTGTAACCGCAACTGACCACATGTCTGTTTCACCGTGCGAGTGCAGTCACAGCATGCACGAGCACTTCTCCAGCAGCACCTCGCGTGCACACGAGGTGCGTGCAAAATACCCTGATGCCTTGCCAGATACCGTTTCATGCAAAGTTGACGCTTCAATATGCTCCAATAATTAAGAATGTAGTATTTGTTTTTAATGTTTTATATAAGTGTAAAACAAAGAAAAAGCAATATGACTTTCGCTACCGCCCATCAATCAAGTCAGAGCTGCATGAAGCCATGCAACAGCTCCCATTTGCATTGCGGTGCACGGCAGACAAAGCCGATGGGACAGATCTCTGCTGTCATGGTGCACTTCAACAAACTCATGCAGTCTGCACAGCCTACATATGTGAGAATGAGCAAATGCTCACTGGCAAGCATACATTTGGTTAAGCCTCGACACTAGTGTAACACAAACTTTAATTGCTAATGAGAACAGACAATAATGGCAAGGAAAGTATAGGGGATGCTATTTCTAGTAATTAGGACAAATGTGAAGTAAAGTAGACAGAAAGTCCACTTTACTTTTTGTCTAGTTTACTTCACATTTATGCACTAATTACTACTAATAACATCCCCATACTTGGCTTTTTTTTTTTGTACTTTACATTTCGTCTACTTCACATTTATGTCCTATTACTACTAATAATATCCCCTATACTCTCCTTGGCATTATTGTCTGTTAGTTCTCATTGATATTGAGTCCAGCAAAGAAAAATGAGCCCTTAAAAGTCATCTTTGGTTCATTCAAAGTTCAATTGCGTAGCTTCAAGGGTGAGCAACCTTAAGAACACACAAGTCGAGAGAACGCTAAACCTTGTCGCTCTGCTATGCAAAAAAAAAAAAAAAAGCCAGAATACTGACCTAATAGTCCTGAAAAAGTGCTCTTGTTATTCATACCTACTAGATATTTACAGATCTGCGTATGAAATTACAATGATTAACAGATTTTCCAGACAATTGTCTTTCTAAGGGGTTAATTCCTGAACCATCAGTACATTGCCTCCAGCTTGGAGATAAATTTAAACAGGGAGGTCAACAGTTTGCAGTGGTTACTGCAATGCACTAATGCTTGCAAATACATCCAAGCAGTGTGGATTACAACCTTGCAATTTGCTTTGTAAGATGTGGCAAGCGCAATATGCTAAACAGACAACTGTCTATGCTGATGCAGGTGGGCGTGTTTATGTTACAAGTGAATGTGCATAAGCACTGCCTGCATTTTTTGTACAATGTACCCAGATGATGCCTGCAGTTTTTGCATCTTGGTCACGAGTGCAGCCACAGTTTTGGCCGTCAGATGTTTCAAAACCTGTCCAGGATTTCAGCTAGGATCATGTAGACAAAAAAAAAAAAGGAAAATATGGGATAGCCATGTCATGCTTGAAGCCCTCCTTATACAACTGCTGGTGCACCACACACATGAAGCCTGCTAAAAGCCGGTCATTAACCAAGAATGGCACAAACAAAAGGATAAACATTGTGGCCATTTGGCTATACGTGGTGTATCTAATTCCCGTACTGTGTAGAAAGTGATGCACTGGCCAGACTGGACAGTGTTTGAATGAACTCTATAATGGATCAGGTAATTTTGTTAACCCTCTGAGGGTTGTCGTCCATGTATGGCACCGCCTAACAGGCACCAGAGGGTTTTCGTTGCACAGGTATGGCATAGCCTGTATGTTTAAAATGCACACCTTTTTCCATCATTTATCTTGCTTGGCATGTGCTGCTATGCTTCGAGAATACGTGGAATTTTTTGCATGCGCCTTGTCTATCCGTTGCTTTTTTTCTTTTTTTGCTTTCCAAAACGGCGCGGCGGCTTTCACTTGCGCATCAGAAAGCACGCACGGGGTGCGGCTGGTTTCGTCCTTCGGATGGTTATCGCTTCTCGCACCCGCAAAGCTGATGGCTGTTGGGTTTGTAATCTTTGAAAGGGTGACCGCTTGTGACTCTCGTTTACTGCTCCCCGGGGCGCATTTACGTCTGTTTCCGTGTGGCACTAAATTACACAAACGATGCCGCCATGGTTGCGTTTCCTGTTTTGGGGAGTACGAACATTTTACCGGAAAAGTACTCTGGTGCGCTTATTTTTGTATGTCTGTGAGCTATGCTTAATACAATGCATAATTTTTATTTATAAAACATCGTATAAGCTTTTTTAGGATTTGCTTGATGTTACTACAAATAAACCATGTGTACGTAACAAAAATGATTCTTTTGTCACTTTTTATGGGCACGAAAAAAATTTTAGACAATCTTTAGACTGCATTTCGCGAGAAAATCTGACCCTCAAAGGGGTTAAATGGGAGGTCACTATCCAATTTTATTTTCCCACTGTAAAGCACACGAACGCAAGCCACTACTATCGGGAATGAAAGTGTTTGTCCAGGCATTAGCGGTAGTCACAAGATTGCTCAATTTACCTCCAGTTCGCTTCAGTCTACACCGATTAAAAAAACTTGGCTGTTTATTCTTAGCTGTTCATTGCATGTGCTGCCTATGCCATACATGTGTAAAAAATAAAACTCCAGTTCATTCTCCACTTGCACCATGAATCTCAGTCCCTTGCGTCTCAAATTTGCCATTATGACATTAAGCACAGCTGCGCATATTGCACCTGTACGATGTGTCAGTTGAAGTACGAGTCAACTGCAAGGGAAAACGTCTATCGGAACAGCACCGCCTACTGTATGTCAGTAGCAAAGGTCACTCATAAAATATCACGGTAAAAAGCCGATTTTTCTCTCAGACTTTGCTCTTAACACATTTTAATGCACTGCACTAGAACAGTGCGACATTTTTTGGGGTTCCGAAGATTTCACAAGTCATCCACTCTGCACCTGCCACGTGGTTCCCATTGCAGCTGTGTAACTAGGCAAGGGGCATAGAACACACACACCACTGGTGTAGGCAGGGTTGGGTGGGGGGGGGCTTTGGGGCTTCAGCCCTCTAGCCCCCAAACATTTTTTTCGTACTACCATACACTGCCACAGGCCAAAACAAACACATGCACTGGAAATCATCCTGCATTTTGTTAGAATGCCTCTTTATGTAAAAAGAAATGACTGCAAAAGCACTGTGCAAGCCACGTAATGCACACAGCCCCAGCAGTGCAAATTGTTACAGGGTTTATACAACTCCAAAAAATGCAAAGGTACCTTGCGGACTTTCAAAGCATTGTCGAGGGTCTTTCAAGAATAGAGAGCAGAGTCAAGTCCCGAGTTGGAATTTCTTTATAGAGTTTCCGAAATGCTACGAATACTTCCACCACACTATGCCGTGCAGACTAACATGAGCTGTGCAATAGGCGACTTAATCAGGCTTACCTTTCTGTAGTCTGCACAGATACACTAACTACATAACTGTCTACTTGCCCACTAATTATATATCTAAAATGCATTGTCGAGGTATTCTGGATATATTTTTCATGATATGAAAAGTGGCAACTGGTCGTCAGCAGTAAACATTAAAATGTAGCTAACACTTCTACGCTGCTGTGGTCAGCTTTCAGAGGTCAACCAGCTAAATAGAGTGAATTGATGAGCCAATCTTTTTTAACATGACTTTCTGTGGTTTCTATTTCGCGAAAGACATGAAACTCCATTGTTATCTGACATTTAAACGATTTTTGTTACTACAACCTCGCACTTAATGAGCCGGTCCGGTTTACATCGTGCTAGGCCAATTAAAGCTCTCTGACTGTTGATCACTTATCCACATTTTCGACACCCCAGCTAAAACAATGCATCAATTCTTTTTCGAAAGTCATATTTAAAAAAATGCCTCCCAACAAATTAAAGCCCAGTGGCAACTGAATTGAATTTTGCCAAATTACATGTCTGTGTTAGCCACCAGGTCTTGAGCGTCACCTTGTGTTTTAACAACTAGGACACTACACTTTGCGCTGTGCATGATTGCCACACAAAGGCTGCTTGATGTCGGGCAATCACCCCGCTAATGTTATTGAAACAATAACCACAACCCTTAAAAGGGTTCTACTGTACTACCTGTACAATAATAACCAGCTATTATATGTACATAAACATTAAAAACCCGTTGACTGAATAGCTTGAGGTTTGTGGAACGATGTGCATGGGGATGCTCCACAACATAATGTCCAGCAAAATCAAGTGCAGTTGCTGTCAGAAGCGCATGTCAGCAGTGTTCTGTGACCATGGTGCCCTCGTAATCACTTGCCAGCTCTTTATGGCGAATGTTTTATATGGCTCAAAAGAAAAACATATCCAGCACCCGGTGTTGACAACAATAACAGTACCAATATTCACATGTGGCAGATACCTGCATAACCGTGTAAGAATTAAAGTTTTTTAAAGGTACATAAAAGTTTGATGGAGCAAGTGTATGCCAAGCGACTAAAAGTGATCAATAAGTGCATAAGGTGAATGAAACTTGAATTAAGGTGAAGTGAAGGGAGTCAATGTGGACCAAACGTGAATTTAAGTCAATTTTAAAGCTGCAACAAATTGAATTAACAGTTAAGTAAATCTCAAAGTGATTTAAATATGAATTAGCAGTGATTCAAACGTGACAGCACACCCTTTGGCCTGTGGTCTTGTTAGCGTGAGCTAAAGGGAGTGACAATTTTTTGACAGTGAACTGCAGCATTCAGTCTTCCCCTACTGTGTGTGCACGGCGGTACTATGTTTGCATTCAACGTGCAGATGTATCTAGCCAGCCCGCTCCATTAGCCATTGACATTTAAATTGATTTTGTTGTTGACCAGCACTTTTGAGTACATCTCAAATGACCAAATGCAATTCTCAAGAAATTTTAGCGAAGGCCACAGTGGGTTAATTGATGCAATGCGGAATGGATGCAAATTGTGGCACAACTGATGATAGGTAAGTGAGCTTTAACTGGCCCAGTGCAACATAGGCTAAAGCAACCAGTTCAGAAAGCATGAAGAAATTCGCAACAAGAAGTTGCTAAACCGTATCAGATATAAAGTGGGCTTGACATTTTCTACATCTTTTACTTACAATACGGCGTTTCTACATTTTTTTGTAAAGATATAACTGAGCTACAAAAAGTAGTGGCTAAGTGAACTTAGGAACTCAGTTTCAGCATCAGAACGTTCGCTAAAATCGCATCGAGGCGCTAACTACATCTCATACTACACTGCCAACGACCCCTGCACAGGTGTCAGGTAAAATTTTAAGGAACACCAATTTCAATCCAGCCAGTATTGCATGCTCACACCACTACACTCATACTAGCATCATTTTAATAATCTGCGCGTGATTTCGTCCCAGTTTGAAAACTGACAACACTCTTCTGTCTCCACATCTGAAGGAGCTTGCAAACAACTATTTAGCTATACAAGCACAACAGAGCAGGTGACTATCAACGGTATCAACAGTGGTCAAATTGGCGCCAAAATCGCCAGGTTCTCGTCTTTTTTTTTTTTTTTTTGCAGCAGTCAAGGCACAGACTAGATTGCAGGAAAGATTACTCTGAAAGGCACGGTTAATAGAACTACGCAGTTCCGCAGGTCTGTCAGTCCGAACGCAGGCGTCCAATTTAAAACAACGAACCGCTCTTTCACGACGCGGTGATCGATTTTTTTTTCTTTTTTAACTTCCCGGGCTTTCAGCCGCTGCGTCCGACTGCCCAGCCTATCGCGACCAACGGCCTGCGTCTCACAGGTACAGAATAGCGACACGACCTTCAGAAAGAAAGGCCGCCGATAATAGTCACGAAGAGATATCCTAGGTGCCGCGTGCAGCCAGCTCCGCAATATGGCCGTTCAGGAAAAGAACAGCGTGCGCGAGCTCGCGACGCAAATCCAAGACTCCCGCAAAGAAACCGCACGCATCAGCAACAAAGCTTCCGTTGCAAATTAAACACAGCCCGGCGATCGAACGAGCAAGACTACGTTTGCACTGCATGCACTCGATTGATTGAACACGTATCAAATTAAACCAAATCACATTTAAAAAAACATCGCTTTGACGATAAAGGAACGAGTTCTATTAATGATATACACATGTGTGCTCCGAGAAGACGCTAATAAGGGAGCGTACCGCCCCAAAACTGATGCTGTTACGACACCGGCGCACGGGCCTTGAACGACGGCAGAACGTGGCGTTGTGCTCTGAACCGCTGCTTTGTGCGCGCCATATTGAAGGCGACACCCAGCAAGCCATAGGGACGCGCATTACGAGCGAGATCATTCACGCTAATGTAATAACGTCACGCAACAGCTCGGCGGCCGCCTGACAATGGGAACAATGCAATGACACCAGAAGCTTATTTCTTTCGCATCTGCAAGAGGGGGGCCACGCCGAGCGGTGCAGCAGACACGAGTTCGCTCACTCACCTCGCGGTCGCTCATGGTCAGTTACAGTGGATCCGGTACGTCGTACGCGCTCGGCGAAGCAACGACCCTTATAGTGTCGCAAAACGCAGCCGGCACGGCACTGCACGACGGTAACTGCGCGCGAGAAAGAAAAGTCCACGCTACGGCGACGAGAACTACGCACACGGCGACCGGCGTCACACAACACACAAAATGGCTACCGCAGAATGCGGCTGACGCTGGCCGACGTGCGGCGCCTCCGTCGCTAGCGATTGTGACTGCGACGACCGTTCGCAGCGTTCGGCGATAACACCGGTAGCGACTTCATCTAAAACTCAATTGAAAAAACGGCAGGAAGTGGAAGATGGAAGCTGCGATGAAAAAATCCGTAAAACAGGTGGTGGATGCTCGAGCCAACGTTTCGACAAGTGGACTTGTCTTCTTCAAGGCTGGAACTGATTTCCTTAGCTATCGTGTGTATATGCTTCGTGCCCTCTCCAAAAGAGGGGAGAAGGGGTGGGGGGGAGAGGCCACCGCGACGATTGGGTGAGTCATAAGGAACGAAAAAAAAAAAAAGGGGGGGGGGGGGGGGGAGGACGGGAGGGTGTACGTTCCACTGATTGATTGTCAATGGAAGCACGTGGCATTTTAACAATAGTAGGTTCGAAAGCTTAGAAGAAGGGATTAACTCTCATTCGTTTTCGTTGTGTATGTACCATATCGAATAGATTCGAGAGCCCCCTTAGAAACGTTAATGCCTGCTGGCTGGAGTGTATTGAACTTGTGAATAAGGTCTGACTGTGTATATTTTCTGTCTCTTGGGGACCGGAAGTTTGACTGAAGTATGTAAAGTTTGTGATCTTCGAAGTTGTGACCTGCTACATTTAAAATGCTGTGCCACTGCTTTGGGTAACTTTTTCGCTGTTCCGCGCGATGCCCGTTAATCTAACACTAACAGGTTGTCCCGTTTCGCCAATGTACCGTTTTGGACAATATGAACATTCGATCATGTAGATAACGTTTGAACTAGTGCAGGTGAAACTAGATTTTATATGAATGGACGTAATCACTTCCGGTGCTTTTAACTATAACGTCATCTTGAAGGTGCTTACAAGTCTGAC